>NC_057764.1:22844049-23157601 GCF_010389155.1 Erigeron canadensis
GTCACCTTCCTTGACCTTACTACAGTAACCAAATGTTTCAAAACTCATTCACTCTTTAGGTTCATCCCTTTATTGAGTTTAAATTTATGAGAAAGCAGTTGTACTGTTGTAGTAATACTCCGTATATTTATTTTTGTAACAGGATCCTAAGTACAAGTTTTGGAGCTTAAGTTTTACAACGCGTGACCCTGAGATCAAAAGAATCATCAACTTAGTTACATCATACCTTGTTAGCTCGAATCCAGTGGAAGACGACGTTGGTACTTCTGGAACGGTGCCTGAAAAGATGCCTTAGAAGCTATTTGTACTTGTGAATGTAGTTCCTCAAACATATCATGGTAGCCAGAACCGAGTGTATGATGTATATATGTGCAGTGCTATAAATTCGTATTTACTTTACCAAATGTGTATGCATTAAAATTTCTAGACTTTTTAATAGTTTATATACATACATATTCAAGTTGGAGAGCTTTGATCTATGATTATGTGTGCTCATGTGCTCGAGAATAATACATGTACTGAGTATATAAATTGTGCAGATCTTGATATTTAAAAATAAACTGGTTTAAATCAATGTTTTAAAAACTGATTAGATTACTAATTTCGGTTCAACCAAACAGACTAGTCAAACTTGTAAGTCGATAAAAAAAATGAGAACCTAATATTTTTAGTACAGCAAAAATATAAGATTTAAACTCCATGAACAAACCAAAATGTGCACTCCTGAGCCTTTTTAAACCAAACCTAGTCACTGATTTCATCTTTCAAACCAAAAATATAAGATTTAAACTCAATGAACAAACCAAAATGCCAAGAATTGCCTATTTCCTGGGCACTCCTGAGCCTTTTTCAAACCAGGGCAGTTATAAGACCTTCAAGACACTCAGAGATAATTTACTGTATGACAGCCAAAGTCTTCATCATCTGATTCGTCATATTTAGGTTATTCTTCTTTCAAAAATCGCAATGACATGTTTAATTGTTTATAATGTGATGATTCTTATTGTACCACATAATGCCCCTTTTACCATTTGGTGGAAGTGGAATAGGGGGTGTGCCTACTTCGCACACCAAACAGCAAACATAATAAACCAACCCATCTCCTGATGGCCTAATACAAACCGAAATTCCTTGTTACTAGTTCCGCTAACTGAAAAACATTTTTGTATCAAGTTAAAACAATTACCCAGTTGTAGTTAAGGGAGTGTTTGTGCTAGGCTACTTCCTAATGCTTATGAAGGACATAGCCATGAAGCTTGGGGAGTCGGCTCTCTTACAAATTCAAGCATAAAAATCGATGAATTTTGGCAGGTAAGCTCACAGATAATAGTTAAGAGTTGATCAAGTCCAAGACAACCTTCTAATGATGAACAAATTGAGGCCTATGTGGACTCGGATTTTCTTGCAAGTTCCCCAAACAATGTAAAAAGTGTTTGATGTGTTGACCATCTGAAACTTTTTAGTGCCTCAAAAAGGATAACTATAGACAGAAAGCAAGTTCACCAGGTATACGTGACTTTTAAACATCCATTGTCATTTGCGGTTGGTTCTAACTCGACATGTAACACAATCTAACCAATGTGCCAAATCGGCATCTCATGCAATTCTCGTGCAGCTAAACTATCGAAAGCGCTTGATAATGTGCTTATTTTTTATTAACGCTGCTATTTTTCTCGAACATCTAAATGTTTTTAACTGTTGTAAGGCACGTTAACACATCCCACCTCAACATTAATGAATTAAACAAACTGTTTTTGAAAGAAATATCATAGTATATTATCTGAACGGTTTAAAAACAAAAAGATACAAAATCTGTTCCCACTTGACAAGCACAAAGTTAAACTAGACCAAGTAAACCAAACCTAGTCACTGATTTCATCTTTCAACAACATAATACTCGCTTTACTCTTTACGGACCAAGTAAAGCTTACCCACGACATGAAGTACAGCAACAAAAGCAATGAAGCCGATGCTCATCACAAGAACAACATTTGGCGAGATCTTCAATCCAGGTGCATCATCAGTGTAGAACTGGAGCATGTTCCCAGCGGTTCCACCTGTTGCCCCTCCGGTTCCACTCGTCCTTCTCCTTCTCAAGTTAGCTGCAGCTGCCGCTGCACTTCCTCTTGGTGGAGCTGCCCCATTCAAAGCCATTCTGTTCCAATAAGTGTAGACACCAAGAGCATTAGCTTTGAATTTAGGATTTCAGCTATAGGTGGTAATTTCAACCCCTTTTACAGTTACTGAATAGATCAAAATGGGGTTAACTTTTTACTCTGAATGGTCCAGCAGAATGATTAAAACATATAATTAAAAAGGAATCAAAGTTAAGCAGGTAAAAAGTCATACTTGCTGTATACAACCTCCTAAATCGTTACTTCAAGAAATCGTATCATTATTGAAAAAATATATACAAATGTTCCAGTCACACTTCACACAATTTAAATAATTCTTCACCAATAACTGGTTCAAATCAACCAGAATCCACACATTGCAACCAATACCTAAAAACCACCGAGTTTAACCCATAACCCAACCCACCCACTTTGCCAAATCTGGTTTTTAGCATGTGAAAACTTATGTAGCCCATCAAGCTAATGACTTATGAGTATATCTACATAGCAAACCTAAAAAATACCAATTACAATCTCTATGACTACAAAAGCTAAAGAAAATGCGCATATCCCACAATGAAAAAGTTACGATTTTGTCTGGTTTAAACTAACAAAAGTTGCGGTATTTCAGCATCTAAACCTGATCCTAGATATAAACCCGCCCTAGCAAGAATGCGTTAATTGATTAGCAAACTAAAGCATCAATATAAACAGTTGTCCTAAGTAATCAGTTCCATAATTCCGCGATTTCGCACAACAAAAATAAATGAAAATCATATCCTGTATATTATTCGCCAATCGCCGCTAAAACTCATAACTCCTAAAACCAATGATAGCAAATCAAAACACAATAGTACTTTTTTAGCTAAATATATAAATACAAATTTCTCCATGATTTCAAAATAACTAAATCCATAAAACACCACAAACTAAAAGAAATGTAACCTTACAATCATTATTATAATTATTATTATTATAATTATTATTTGTTTCGACAAACTTATATAGAACTTAGATATAATAATAAACCTAATAACATAAGATAAATACAAACACCCTAAAAATCAACAAGTATTAATATATATATATATATATATATATATATATATATATATATATTAATATATTTATATATATATACATACACACACTCGATTAACGATTGAAAATGTCAATTAGAGCCAAATGATAAGATGTGATTACATACATACAGATCTAATGAAATTATAAAAGATAAAATTAAACTCAAATAAAAATAAATAAAGAAACTAACCTTTATTTATCAATTGAATTGAATTGAATTATTAGAATGAGAAAGATGAAAGGAATTATAAAATCGTTGCGTTCGAAGAAGATCTGATCTGATCTGATCGAGAGAGACGCGTAAATGGTTTAGTTTTGACGTTAAATTTTAACTAAAGCTGGGTTGACACATCACTCTGACCAATTAGAATTTACCACGTGGATATTCTTATTTATTTTTTTGTTTGATAGTCATTTGGGCCTTCAGGCCCGAGAATTAGATTAGGTAATTCAATACCATATATTTTATTTAGCCCACATCTACTTTGATATAAATATACTAAATGAAGGGCTTTTTTCTTACCATTTGTTCTTTTTTTTCCTACTATTCAGTCGTGATATTACATTAGAATAAATACGTAACCTACACAATAAGATATTGATCATAATCCGTTACTAGTATTTGGGGATTAAACCCCAAAACATATCATCCATCAAGATCAAACTCAACTACATATATTAAAAGTTGTGGTACTTATATGATCTCTCTTTTCTAATATATATATTCTATAGGTACCAATAAAAATGTATTTAATGCATTTTGAAAATTGAAAAATATAAGAAGTTTTTTTTGAATTAAAAAATGTGTTTTTAAATTCTTAAAATTTGTTTAAAAAGAAACCTTGTTATTTATTATTTTCATTAGAACGACGTGATAGTTGGTTAGTGGCTCGAGCCCTTTCAGTAACACCCAAGCGGTCAGTATCCTAGAGGTTGGAACCCTAAGGCACTCTTAGAGCCCAAGGGTGCGATAACACGTCTCGCATGTGTCCAAAGAGGTAAATGCCGGAAGCCATGGAAAATTGAGATCCAATCCCTAGTCTCCAAGCCAACATCCCTTCCCCGGAACCCCATCCATGATGCATTGATGCACTTTTTTGTGTGTTCCTTTATGACACCAATTTTTTTTAACATTAAGTCGATATATAACATCGGGGAAACCTCGCCCTATAATAATGAAGCCTTGCACGAACCTGAGATATTGACCATGAGTCGTTACAGATATTCAAAGAGAAAACCCCCAAAGTTTTATCTATACTATATTATAAAGCAAAAAGTCTCTGTTTAACATTTTAAGTTTCAACATTTACTTCCTCAAAATGCCCAAACTATCAATTATATATTTATCAAATACCCTTTCTCTCTCCTCAAATCTCAACCAATCATATTTTTTCTCTCTCCTCCATAAATCATTTATTCCTCCAATTCATTCAAAATCTTTTATCTCACAAACCGTACATCGATAAATTATAAAAATTTTATGGGTGTTCTTAAAATTTCATTCTCTTTCATTAGAGATGTCATTCAATATACTTTCGACGAATTTTTAAATCCGATGACGGAACCCGTACGGTTAAGACATTTGGCTATCACACTTTATGACATATCAACCCACCATCTCACCGTCGCAACGCGCGGGTACTTACTCTCGTCATCCTTAAAAATCGAACTCAAAACCTTAGATAAAACTGAAAGTACATTTGATCACTAGGCTGACTTTCAATGACATACTTGTAATTGATAAGTTGTAAGGCCTCTGCCAACCATCGAACTAGTTCGTGCTCTTCCTCACTGTCACATCAGCTTTTCTCTCTCCTAAATCACTACCAACTCCACCTCTTCCTCAACTCTTCCTCAACTTTTAATTTATTCTTATTTTATATTTAACAAAACTATATACTTTTAAAAATAAATTAACTTTTATTTTATTATCAGTTTGTGGGGCTCGTTTTACTGATTTTGAATTTTGAAAAAAAAACGGCTAGTGTATTTTAATTTTTTTATTTTGATTATTTCCTCCTATTTATATTCAACTTAACACACTCATTTCAAATCACAACAACTTCTTTCAAATCATTTTTTATCCTCCTCAAAACCATTCTATTTCAATATGGCCAGACAAATATGGAGTGAATCCGAACAGCTTTTGTTTTGCAGGTGTTGGATAGCTGAAAGTGAAATGGTTAACTTACCAAACGAGGCCGCTTTTTGGACCAACATATCTGAGCACTTCAACGCGAACACCTCTGAAGGTCCAAGGGGCAAATCTCAAGTACTAGGTAAGTTCCAAAAAATTCGCAATAAATGTAACCAGTTTCAGGCAATTTATAGGAAGTTGAATGCACAGATTCATTCTGATGAGTTGCTCTATGCAAAGGCGCATCAGGAATACTGTCAGATTTATGGGAAAGGCTTCAGGTACGAGCAGTGTTTCAGGGAGCTTATCACAGTTGCCCACTTTCATCAGAATTAAGTCTGTTTTATGGGAATGTCTGTTTTATGTATTTTAATTATGTGTGTTTTGTGTATTTTAATTAAGTGTGTTTTGTGTATTTTATTTAAGTTTGTTTTATGTATTGTAATGTCTACTTTGTATTTTAATAAAAACAGACTTTTATTCATAATTTAAAAACACTACAAACTTATTAAACAAAAACATACACCATAATAATTCATAGAACAACCTTATTTCTTTATCTCATAAACTGATGCTCTTTTACATTCACCACAACTATATGTAGCAGTCACTAAAATGTTATGAATATTGAGCTAGTAATTGAATCTCTAATGCTATTGCGTTATTATTTATGTAGTAGTCACTAACTAAAATGTTATTACGAATGTGATTTTTAAACATGTTTGTTTTATTGTACAAAAAGTAGTAACGGTGTAGCTTGTTCCCCGTTTGCTTTTATTTCCATGTAAATTACTATACCTATCAATGAAAATAGAAAGGGTAAAGTTGAAAATAATAATAATAATAATAATAATAATAATAATAATAATTAGTAAAACAGAGAATAAAGGCCCGGCACCAATCATAACCCACTATTATTTTCTTCATAAAATCTCTATATATAATAAAACAAAATTGTTTTTTATAAGTATTTTTAGAAAGTTTTTGATGTGACAAATTCATATTTCATCTTAAAAACCTTTTTGTCTAATTATGATGTCATATATAAATAAAATAGGAAATAACCCCTTACATGTTTAATGAAAATATTGATCATTTATTTAAAGAATAAAAATTCTCTCTTATATAATATTACAAATAAAATGGTTTTTAATTTATTTAATTGATTTATTAACTTATATAATTATTGTGTTAGTTAAATTATTAGATTTATATCAAGTTATAATGTTTTAAGAACAAAATTACATAAAATTTTATATTATATTTTATATAATTTTAAAATTTTAATTAACATGCCTGGATTGAACCCGGGTTGATTAACTAGTATTAGAAAATGAATACACAAAAACACACACACATATTAACTAAAAGTTAATGAAAGTTTTTTTTTTTTTTTTCAAAGAGGTTAAAAATTGTTTTTGATTAGTCAATAGAATTTTTTATTTTTTAAATTTCATTTCGTATCATATATGAAGATATGAAGATTAGCACGTAAGTTATTAATTAATTTCGTCAAAATTAAAAAAATGAACACCGACAGTGACAAAGGCGAAAACTAGAACTATGAATTAATTAAAAAACACTGGATTTTATTCGGGAAAATGTATGGATATATAGAAAAATTAAAGAAGATGGTAGCGATGATATTGTACAAAAATGTACTTTCTATTTTTAGGAGATTTGGTTGTCGAAAATAAAATCTCTGCTACTTGTGTTATCTGGCGGCAGTTGGATGGGCCTTCCATGGCTCCATCATTTCTTAAATAATATTCTCATTTCTTTGGAAAATCTGCATGAATGTATACAATAAATACAAAATTGCGGTGACGTTGACAGTGATAGCAATGGGTGGTAACGGTAGTAGTAACGATGTGGTTATTAAACTACAAGCAATTGATGTAAATGGTACTGTAGTTATTTTATGGTTAAGAGATAAATCTTTTATAAATAATTTTATTAAGAGTATTATAGAAATATTATGTGGAAATATTTAAACTAATAAATAAATGAGAGAGTTAATTTGAACAAATATCGTTGAAAAATATTTTAGGATATTTTGGGTAGATTTAGTATGTGAGTTGAGAATGTGTTAAAAATTAAGGGTATCTTTGGTATTTTAAAGATGGAAAGTTGAAAAGATGAAAGAGTAGTTTGTTTTATAATGAATTATAGATTAAATAATATTCAATTTATCAATTACATCTATAATTCATATCTATACTCCCTTATAATACAAACTAGATTTTCTATTTTTGGAATCTTTTAATCTCTTAAAACATTTATAACATACATCTTTTATCTACTAAATTACCCTCATTAACTCCTTAAATCACATGAATTATCTTACATTAATTATATATCTTACTCGCCGTCTATACTCCCTTATAATACAACTAGGTATTCTATTTTTGGAAACTCTTAATCTTTTAAAACATTTATAACATAGATTTTTTGTCTACTAAATACCTTCATTAACTCCTTAAATCACATTAATTATTTTACATCAATTATCTATCTTACTCGCCGCCGTTTCCACTACAAATCGCCACCGTCACCACCGACCGCCGCCTACACAACCTATCCCTACTCTTTTAAGTAATTAAGATTTTGAAATGACCATATTACCCATCTTCTTTATTCATTAATTTAAACATCTTTACCTATTTACCTATAATACCCTTAATAAATCAAATTACAACATAAATCTTCCAACCCTTAATGAACCATATTAACCCCTCTTACATCAATTAATTTACATTCACCACCACCGTCACCGCCGCACATCGTCGTCACCACTACCGTCGTCACCACACCTTCGTTACTACAACATCATTTCTGCATTGTGTAGGCATGTGTCTAGTTTATATAAATATAAGATGAGACGATGAGTGACAAATCCAAATTAATAAGAAATTAAACCCAAATATTATTGAGTTTATCTTTTATTTGATGGGGCGAGGGCCTGGTTAAATTAACTGTGAGGGCCCAACCAAAACTCATGTACAAAATGTTCACTAGATGTATTAGGTCGGTCCTTATAGGGGAGTCTAGCCCGCGTCCGACGCCAACCCCCTTGCAAATGCTAGTAGCACGAGCGGCGTCCACCCTGCGTCCGAGTCGTTTGTTCTAAATATAGATGTACGTTCTTGCTTGCTGGTGGGTCCTAAACTCGAATTTTTCTTTGAGTGTATGTGCAAGTATGTGTGATGTGTGTGTATTGTATATATATATAATAAGAACACTTAAAAACATCATTTTGATGCATTAAAAGTCTATAAAACTAACATAGTACTTAACTAATTATCATTATTTAAGTGTTAAACAACACATTGATTCGTCAAAATCGAAAAAAATCACCTTTTTTTGTGTGCATCTATCTTGGATGCATATTCATCTAATATGATGCATCCAACAAAAAACGAGATTTTTTTGGATTTTGACGGATCAATGTGTTGTTAAACACTTAAATAATGATAATTAGTCATGCACTATGTCAGTTTTGTGGACTTTTAATGCATCAAAATGTAGTTTTTAAGTGTTCCCATTTGTTCTTATTTTAACTTCGTTCTCATTTGATTGTCACCATATATATATATATATAAATATAGGTATGTATATGTATATCATAGGAAGAAGAAGATGCTTCGTATTACTCGTATATTATATGTATAATTTAATATTAGTTTTAGTTTTAACACCCAAACTTTAAGTTATTTACTAAATAAGTTTTATAGTTTTAAAATTATACTTTTAAACCCTAATTTCTATCTAGATTTTGTTTAAAGTTATATAAGATTTGTTATTATTATTAATAAAAGTTTTACTTAATTTGTTTTTTAATTTAGTTTAATTTTATGAAAAAGAAAAATGAAATAATAAAATAATGGATGATTAGTAGAAGAAGTGAGTAGTATAAGGAGGGGGGTGTTCTTGAGGTGTTCTAAGAGTGAGAAAGTTGATGAATAGTGGAATAAGTGAGGAAAAAGTGGTATATAAAAGGAGAGGCCTTAGACTGCTTGAGGGCATATGCCCCCGCATTGAAAATGCCGATTCGCCCCTGCTTGATACAATTCTACGAGCATAATACCTGCGCGTTGCGATGAAATTTTGTTTTAGGAATAAAAATTTGTTTTAAGGCTAGATATGGTAATTTAGTGTTGTAGTGTGTGGAGGGACATTTTGGGAAACATAAATATGCTGAAAGTGGTTTTTGGCGGAAGAAAATATGTTTAACTTTTTAAGACATACCATAAATAAAAATCTAAAATATTTTATAATGTAGTAAAGATTAGAATAGCACGATATCCATCCTTAAACTAATATATTATGTTAATGGTTTTGACTAATAAAAATCTAAAGAAAAAGAAAAATGCTCAGTACCATCTTCTGTGGATTTGAGTCTCAATACCTTGACAGTGTATGAGGGAGGTTAAGATGTAAACAAATTTTACCTTTACTCAAGTAGATAAGCTGTTTATATTTTTTTACATAAATAGTAAAAAAGACCCCACAATCTTTCCTGATCTTGCAAATTGTGATACATCATTAACATTGAACGTAATGCTCTTGTATATGTACGATTATTGGATACACTAATATTTCTGAATTGATAAACCGTAAAGTGGATATATTGTAAGAAACTATATATTGTGTATTAAGAATTATTACACGTGCTTCTTGAATAAAACCTGATAATGTAATGATGAATTATCGTTTGGTCTTTAGCCCAATGGTATGATCAGCGTCTTGATCTTCATAACTTGTTGATCATGGGTTTGAATCTAGTTAAGAACATTGTTTGTGTGATTTATTGGGTTTTTTTATTTTTTTTATATATATAACAGTGATATATCGGTGTATTGATATATAGTATTTGTTTGAAGATAACTTGATGATAAATTTATTGTATGATAGATTAAATGTAATTAGAATCATATATAAGATAAAAAAAAAAAAGTTAACACAATAGAAGTAAACAAAGTATAGATAGATGGAATTGGTATTAATTTTGTCTTGAAGGTCAACATCATTATGAGGGTCGTGACTCGTGTAGGCCAGATAATATATCGCTATGTTGCTACTATTATAATTAAGTTGACAATTATGATTTAGACACTTTCAGTAATAAGAAGTTTTATACGAGTAAGTGAGAAACTTAAAGCATCATAGTGGTCCAAAGTTCTAGTGTTCATGATGAAACACCATGGTAGTGTATATGGACAACTAAGGAATTGGTACGAACGAATTGTAGAATTGAATAAAAATGAAACACTTAATTGGAAGCAATTAGTGTGAATGAAAGCACGTGTTAGCGAAAGTAAAATGTGGCTAAACAAAAGCATATAATTAAATGAGTGTTTTGGATATATAGGAAAATTAAGATGCGAAATGAAAAGATCGATCTAGTCATCGAGAAGTAATCTATGCAAATTTATAATACTAGGCTGCGACTCAATAGGTTGACCAATGACCATGTCCATATATGTACCCGAAACTCAAAGGATAATATATCATATCATCAATGCATTAGACATTACAAATCCATTTATTGGTTATTAAGAAAGGAAGGATTATTTTGTAACATGGTACGGTATATTATTTATTTTTATATTTCTATTTCTATTTGAACTTGTTTTCACTCATTACCAAACGCTTCATATTAACACTTCTTCTAACAGAGGTAAGGATGAACAATTATTCTCAAATTTCTATTCCATCTTAAAACCGGAAACTCACAAAGTGATATTAAATTTCAAATGGAACTGACACCGATATAAAACCACCACTGACCTGACTCTATTTATCGATGGACTCTAGCTAGCTAACTTTGTAATTATTTTTTTACTTTGTTGGATTTGATATGTGCTCAGAAAATACTAAAATACCAATCTGAAAAAGGAATTGAATTATCTCCTTTTAGTTTAAAGAAGGTTGGTTTAACAATTTCATTATCAATATGCAGCCATCTCCATATGGAGATTTTGTGATTAAATGCATGAAAAGGTTTTTTTTTCCTAATATTCAGTCGGATTTACAAAAATTTAAACAAATCACCAACTCTAATGAACCATGATATAAAACTAGCATTGTACCCGTGCAATGCGGCAGAGGTTTGGTCATGACGAAGATTGGTGGTGGTGACGGCGGTCGTGGTGGTGACGAACTATTGTTGGTGGTGGATGTACGTAATTGATGTAAAGATATAGTGGAGATATTTTAAAAGATAAGGGATTGATGATGTAAATTAATTAATCAAGGATAAAGTGATAATTTTACATCTAACACTTTTATAAGAGCGAAAGTGATAATTATTATAAGATAGTATAGATGTTATTTAATTATCTATTATTAATATAAAGTATATTTGAAATACAGTTTTAAGGCACCAAACAATATGTGTAGAAAAGACTTTTAGGGTGAAACCAAGAGGATATTTTGTAGCTACAAAACACCTGTAAAAACCCCACAAACGCAACAGGTTGAAAAACCAAAAAGATTTTATTATTACTACTCACTAGTGTACAAAGCCTCATTGCACGTGCAACTTGTACTACTCATTTAATTTTGACTATTCAATAATGTAATATTGTTGACACAAATCTCTAGGCCTTTTAATTGCCGTCTTCAACTTCGGACCCATACCATTTCAATCCTCCCCTATACTAAACTGTCGGCAGCTCATTCTTTGTACTACTGTTATGCCACATTGTACACAAATTAAAAAAATATATAGTGTTTTTTTACCACAAATGTTAGTTGTTGATTCTAATTTTAATGTTTAGATTTGAACTTATGATTATCAATTTTCTTCTTTTTTATTTTTAACCACTAGACCAAAATGCATCGACATCATTTTACATGTCATATACGAATATACGATTGTATTGACTTGAGTACTTGACATAAGTTATTCATTTTTACATAAGATATATATATATATATGTTTGTTTGTTTATGACTTATTTACAGGTTGCATGTTATAGTTCAAAAGCAAACTAATTCATGTAGTTACATTTGACTTTGTAGTAAAATTGCCCTTAAAAAACTAAAAAACAATCAAACATCACTCAACTTATCATTTCTAGCTAGCATGACCTAGCGAGCTAATTAACGCTTTATTTCTCTTTAAATTACAAAAGCATACCCAAACAAAAACCGAAGATAACATAAATTTCAGTAAATGATATTTAAATCAGGTATTATGGCCTTTTATAATGAATGGCCTTTGACTCAAGTGATGGAAGTTATAAATGTTTAAGAAGGTTACAACTAAGGTAGTTTAATATTTTAATGTAAGTTGAATTTTCAAATTCAAATTCAAATATTAGAATAAGATCTTGTAAATCATGCATTAAGACATGTGCATCACTCTTAATTATAAGTTTAATATGAAAATACTAGTAATATAACTATTATTATTCTCCTTTCCTTTCGCCTTCATTTTCCTATATATTCACTTTCTTTATTCGTTATCTACCAACCTCTCTACTCACTCCTATGTGCATATATAAATAACCTCAATCCTATTTTCAAACCCAAAATAAGAAACAAAACCATCTATTCATTTGTCCCAAAGTACAAACTTTATTTGGTGTTCATAAAAAATGGCCATTTCACCAAGAAAACTTAGATATGATGTGTTTTCATATTCATATCAACAAGACTCTAAAACCCCTTTAGTCATCTCAGTTCTTGCTTCTCTCATTGAAAGAACTTTGGCTAGAAATGAGAGAATTGGAAGAAAATGTGACTTAATTAGTGTCAAGCAACAATATGGTTCATCAAAAACTAGTAGGAGGGTTAGGGTGTTTGATTGCAATGAAACACCAGATATGACAATTCAATCATATCTTGAAAGAATTTTTAGGTACACTAGAGCTGGACCATCAGTATATGTTGTTGCATATGTTTATATTGATCGGTTTTGCCGGTCGTTGCCCGAGTTTCGAATAACTGCCCACAATGTTCATAGGCTTTTGATCACAACTATAATGGTGGCTTCTAAGTATGTTGAAGACATGTAAGTTTTTATTTTGTTTCAATCATATATATTTCTTTTTTGGATTATTAATTTCATATATATATATATACATTATCATTAGGATTTTGTTAATAACAACCTCTAAATCTGATATAAGCACCCAAGGAAGATAAATTCCTCACGCTCCTTAACAAATGAGATTAATATAGACTGAATTGCATTTGGCAAGACTCGAACCGGCCTGGCCCGGCCCATTTAGCTACAGGACAACTGTTTATATATCAGACACACTATAAATATATACCTGCAAGACAGTAAAGGCTCAACACCAGTTGCATTTATTTTTAACATTTTATATTCAAATCATGCATGAAATAATTGTCACCGTACGAAAATATATTACAACTTACAACATCCATCCACGTCACTCATGGGCCGGATGTTTTTTTAAAGTAGTTGTGAATATACAAACACTTAATGCAATCGAACTATCGATTTTCAATAATTCATTGCAAGCTAGATAAAATACGTATACATATTATCATATGTACAATATTACTTGTGTGACTTATTTTTTTCACAATATTTGTATCCATATCAATATACCATTAAAATGAAGTAAATAATACAAATGCATTGGGTTAAATGAACTTTCTAATTGATCGATTAACTAATGTTTGTGTAATTAATTGCAGGAATTATAGAAATTCATATTTTGCAAGAGTTGGCGGCATAACAACAAAGGAAATGAACACATTAGAACTGGAGTTTCTGTTCTTGATGAATTTCAAAATGCATGTAAATGTGAGTGTTTTTGAGAGCTATTGTTGTCATTTAGAAAGGGAAGTGAGCATTGGAGGTGGTTATCATATCGAAAAAACGTTACGATGTGCTGAGGAAATCAAAATGCAACAACGAGGGTATAATCAGATTTCCCGAATAACGTTGTAAATCGTTCTGTTTATTAATTAAGTAAACATAGAAATTATGTACAAATTAAGAAAGTTTTGAAGGAGTTTAATTTTAATTAGTTGCTTCAAACAAAGTTTACTTGTGATGAACTACAAAATTGATGTTGGTGCGTGTTCAAATGGGATCGGATCTAATATAATTTGACCCTTTTCAATGGGGGTTGCATAAATAATCAAGAATATAACATGCCATTTAATACAAAGAAGTCTAAATTAAGGTTTTAGTTATAGCTTAGATTTGATGTGAATCTGAATCAATATTTGAAAATTAACCAACACATATTATGTATCGTCTATTCAGAGCAATTTCAAGCGAGATTAATGGACCACCAATAACTAGCTAATTTTATGGACATGTGAATCTTCACAAAGTTAAAAATCAAAATTTGATAGGTAATATATACTCTTAAATTGAATAGATTCATTTTTTCATAGAATCATAGTCATTTACTCATTCGTAGCTATACCGAAAATATGTTAGAAACAAATTAAAGCAAATTGATATAGAAAAATAACTACGAATTTTCTTTTTGAGTAATGATGATCATTACAAGAAATGATGATATTGATCATGATTATTTCTTTATCTTATTATTCAAAAAGGCATGGAAGAATCATATAAATTACGGGGGAAAATTATGGGTGACTCTAATTTAATAATGGATGGTGCAAATGCAATTAGCTTATGCTCAACTATATACTCTTCAACTCCTAAACCATCCTTCTTAATATTTCGTCTAATTCTAGTAATTAAATAGTTGTCATGGGCATCAGTCTTTCTAAAGACAACCGCTAGAACTTTTTTGATGGAAGAAGTAAAGAGAGAGGATGAATGAGGATGGAATTAGGTGCGGGGAGGTGAAATGAAAGATGGTTAGAAGGTTCTCACTTTCCCATCCTTCGAAGTCAATCCACTACTGAGGGATTTAATGGTGGAGATTTTAATTCACGGTTTTAACCGGATTCGCGTTAAAGAGCTTACTCAAAGTAAAAATGTAAATGCCTATTTCAAATATTTGATGGGGGGAGAACCCTTACTAATCCATCCGTAGGCACGACGATTGATAGGGGTAACTCTGTCCCCTCAAACTTGAACCTTGGTATACCTAAGTCAAGCCCTCATAATGGGACCTCCTATGTTCTACCCAAGGCTTGAACACAAAACCTCTTAAATGAACCTTTCAAACATTAAGATAATGCTCAAAGATACTAAATATAGTTTTCATTTTCATTAATATTATCCATAGATTAATAACTTTTCAGTTTTCTAAATAGAATTTTTAAATTACGATGCATCAAAAATTCAAAATAGCCTAATAGTTAGACGCTTTAATGTGTTTAGAAGATGTCTCAAGCTCAATGTTTAGAAACAATGTAAAATTGAGTTTTTACATGTAAAACCACCACTAAATTAGCTTAAGTAAGAGCTGACCAGGAAAAATATTTTGAAACAACCTGAAAATTTAACCACATTTAGATAAGTCGAACACTCATTATTTCAAGCTATTAAAAAGAATGGCTTATTCCGATATATATGTGTCTTTTCTCCTTTAATATAAAAAGTTTCATTAGGTGGGCTCCGAGTGTACGTTTACTCAAGGTTTCGGGTTCAAGCCAATTCAAAAATATTTCAATTAGCAGAAAGTTGGAAGTCCAGAAAATCGAAACTGAAAAAAACAAAAAAAAAAAACGGAATAAAACTCACCCGTAGTAGTATATGTTTGTCATGAACTAAACAGTAAACACACACCATACATACATTTTCAACACAAAATTCAATCTTTGACTTGACCCTAATATAAGTATTCCAAATTTTTTATGCATGTTTCATTAAACAATAAAAAAGAACTTGCCAAAAACTAATAAAACTTCATAGGAGAGAATCAGAGGACATGTTTCGTTCATCAGGCCACGATTGTAATATTTCATCTATCTCCAAGATGAAACATTTGCATATCTTCCATTTTCTTTAATTTGGTATATTCTTATATGTTGTAATTAAAATTAAAATACTACTCCACATTACGAATGACCGATATGCGAAATCTAATAATAAATAATATATAGTTTAATAACATTATTTTATTATTTATTATACACTATATATTCAAATACGACGATATGCGAGAAACAATAATAAGTGGACCATAATTATATTTTGTGAGACAAAAGAATCATGTAATATAAATACCCTTTGATTTCTTTATGCCCATATATCTCATTATTCATTAAGGTGACTTGAAAGATTAGTATCTTGAGTTTTATTAATTTAATTAGTAGCCCAATATCTATGCATCATGACTTCAGATTTTCATGTAAGTTCTTTAATTTAAAAAATATTCAAATTGTACACTCACACTTGCGACATAAACCTACTCTCAACTATTAATCTAGTCTTCTGTCCATCTAGAAGAAACTTTTTGTATTTTAAAATTAGAATCAAATGTATGAGATTGATTGGAGATACTAGGCTTTAATTAATATATAAAGTTTATGAGGTGTTTAAGGTGCAGTAATGATCTTTTTTAGTTATAATATGAATTAAATGACACTCAGCTCAATGATGTTATTAACAAAGGGTGTATGTGAGGTCTTTATATGTTCTGTCACGAGCATATGCAACTCACACATTTTTTTTATGACTTGATCAATTCAATTAAACCTTAAATATTTTTGTTTATTTTGATTATTAAGAAGTAAATAACAATTGTAAATTAAAATTTTCAATTAATTCTTTCCTTTTAGTGTTGTCTCATCGATCAGTTGTTTGTCAAATTAATATAGTCATTTTCTCTTGCATAGGCCAAAGTTTCGATTATTAAAGGTAGCAAATTTTGATATTTAATTTATGTGTCTACGCCATAACTCAAGGTGTTGTTGACTCTCGGATGTGTTAGATCGGATTTTGAAGTTGAGGCCTTTGGTTGGATCATGAAATTTGTTATTATAGACCCGATCGATATACCAAGTTTCATTATTTTTTTAAGGATATGTTTTATTTGTAAATATTTTTTTCCTAACAATGTGTACAGTCCTATGTGACATCAATACAACAAGGAATTAGAACATAATAATATTGGTCGTTATTGTGTTACAACAGTTTGTATAACTTGTTAATAAACATTTGTTTATTAATATAACATTTCGCATCTTTAGATTTATTTTGCTCATTTAATTACCTGTTACACGTATAAAAGAACATATATATGAAGTTATAAACTTTTTTTTTTTTTTTCTGAAAATATAAAAAGTTTACTGGAAAAGTATTTACGGTCAATGCTCAAATATTGAGCTGTGGTTAATTATTTTGGGGCTAAAACACTTTTGGTATAATATATAGTAGCGTGGACAATAATGTATGTTCAATTAACCTCACCTGGTATGCTAGTGTTTGACTTGAAAATGATGAAAGTTGTATTTACATTTGGGCCTCAAAATGAATGGGTTCAATTGGAATTGGACTTTGATAATGAGGATAAGGGGATTATTATTGGTCATTTGGTTTAAAGACTTGAAAGCCCACGTATACTTTTGCTTTTTCATAATCGAACACCGCCTAAAAGGACAATTCGTAGCTCAATGAGCCAAAATAATTCAAGCGAGAATGATGTCGGCATGTGGGCAACCATACAAGCCCGTCATAAATCCCAGCTTTCACTTGCCAAGCCACGGCCCAACGGCCCAATCAACTATTATGTATATATGTTCTCTACATAGGTTTGCTTTACATAATGATTAATGACTACACTAAGTTGTATAATTTTTACAACTTTTATTTAGTAATATTCATTCATCTTACGATTTATATATGATGGGTAGTGATGCACAAAAGTTGGTGTTTGCTCGACCCGACTTGAACTGGTTTTAGTCAACGATACTAGATTGAAACCGTGTTTGATCAAACCCGAACCGATTTGAAACTGGTTTTTATGTGTACCACTACCCGTCATATATAAACCGTAAGATGAATGAATATTTCTAAATAAAAGTTGCAAAAATGACACAACTTAGTGTAGTCATTAACTATTATATATGTAAAGCAAAACTATATATAGTAATGTCAAGTTACTTTTGCATGTAAAGATAAATAGAACCAACCGACAAAAATAGGATTACCTTATTGGGTATCTTAGCTTGGAATTGAAGGCAAATGATATGGATTTACTCATAGGTTTACAATTTATACTACGACATTCTTCTTTCCACACCATAACGGATGGACGACATCATGTAACATTACAATTAACCATCACGTAACATTACAAGTACAGCCAAGTTGAGTTAATTTCTTCTAACGTACTGAGATCCATTATAGATCGAGCTGAATAACATATATAAGTATATAATATATATTGTTGTAATCTTATTAGCCGAATTAATGACTCTACAAATACATCTATGTTGTTCCTATACCACCATGGTCGATATGAAATTAGCTCTTGTTGATGGCCGACTAATTATTGTAAGACTCAAAAGAATTACCTTTATTTAGTTTTGGGGTAAAAGGTTACCCTATATATAATGGTATGTGCAATTATTCATCAAACTTATAAGTTGTGTTGTTTCAAGTCTTACGGTAGATGGTAAATATATGTATTGGATTTGTGTAGATTCATTTATTTAGTTGTGCTTTTAAAACGCAATAGAAGTCGGTTCTAAAAAGAAAATTAGGAATCCTTAAAGTACAATTAACCATAATTAAGTGAATGCCGTACTACATGTCAAAAAAAAAGTGAATGCCGTACTAATAAGTACTCTAGCTATTTTGGGAAATTAAGGCCTAGCAACTACTAGGAAACAACACAGCTCGATTTGGGGAAACTCTTAACCATATTGTTATTGTTACTACACAAAATACATGGTAGAAAAAGTCTACAAATATCATGTCCTCCTTCCACTTGTCACACACACTGAACTTACACTCTATTCTTATACCACAAACTATTACTCTTTAACTAAAAACATGGACCAACTTTGTTTTCACCATACAACTTTACAACAACTTTAACTACAAGAACATGACTCCCCCCTCAATCCTTTTTATTCACTTCTATTATTCCCCCAATTTTTTTCTACATGCTTTTGTATGTCTTCTCCGCCTAATTGGTTTCTCTTCCCTTCCCTTCTAATTCTAAATTTCTAACCCTTTTTATCTTTCTTGATGGCTAGTAGTGTTGATAATGATCAACATACAAATTTCAAGCATTTTTGTCGAATATGTAAAAAGGGTTTCATGTGTGGAAGAGCATTAGGTGGCCATATGAGAGCACATGGTATTAGTGATGATACTTGGAATCTTGATGATGATGATGATGATGAGGAAGAGCCCGCAAGCGATTGTGAAGATAATCAAGGAAACAAGAGAATGTATGGGCTAAGAACAAACCCTAATCGTTTAAATAGTTGTCGTGTTTGTGAGAATTGTGGGAAAGAATTCGTGTCGTGGAAATCGTTTCTTGAACATAGGAAATGCAGCTCGGACGATGGTGAATCACTCGTGTCTTCACCAGAGTCCGAGGCTGATGATGATGAGGATGAGGGATATGATATTAATGAAAACAACGATGTAGGAAGAGATTGTGGTGGTGGAGCTAGTATTAGCGGTTGGTCGAAAAGAAAGAGATCTTTTAGGGCTAAAGTTGTTAACTTTACTTCAAATTGTCCATCAAGTGGTCAAGATGAAGATTTAGCCCTTGCTAAGTGTTTAATGGATTTGTCTAATGGGAGAGTTGATCCAATTGAAACCGATATAGAAGAGTCATACACCCCAAATAGGGAAGAGCAAAGATTGAAACCATATGAAGATTTATCACCTTTCACAAGACCACCACCACCACCTTTAGATAAAGCCAAAGGTGTAGCCACAATTTCTAAAGGAATGTTTGAATGTAAAGCATGCAAAAAAGTGTTTACTTCACATCAAGCATTAGGTGGTCATAGGGCAAGTCACAAAAAGGTAAAAGGTTGTTTCGCAGCACGAAACGATCAGTCTGATGACAACATTGGAGACGATGATGTCATAACACACGACGAATTTTTTCCATCACCAAAACCAATCTCGAGCTACAACTTTAGCCAAGGTCCAAGCACTATAGGGCCAACAATCGCTGCAGCGCCATTAGTGGGAGCAGCACGCCGAAAATCCAAAGTACACAAGTGCTCAATTTGTAACCGAATTTTTGCATCCGGTCAAGCCCTTGGTGGACACAAGAGGTGTCATTGGCTTACATCTAACATGACTACTGATACTTCTTCTATAGCAAAATTTAACTTCCATGAACATATTGAGCAACTACACCGACGAGCATTGGCGTTACCTTCACAAATACTCAACAAATCAAAAGCCCTCGACCTCAACGTTCCAGTTACTCATCACAATAATGTATCTGGACTAGGGAAAGACTTTGAGATTTCGACAGAGATTAATCTACATTCATTGAATGTAGATCATAAGAATGCCAAAAATCAAGGTGATCAACAAGATCAAGAACGACATAAGAACACAATTAGCAAAAACCATGAAAAAGAAGCAATTACAATGGAAGAAGATAATGAAGCTGATAATAGTAAGTTGAAATTGGCAAAGTTGAGTGAACTAAAAGACATGAGTAACATCAATGGGAGTTCATCTTCATGGTTGCAAGTTGGAATTGGTTCTACAACAACTCAAGTTGGTCCATCTCTTGACCCATAACTTATTTTATATATATTCTTTCCATTTTCACAACAAGCTAGTATATATATTGCTTAGAAACTGTAAATTATATATAGGTATCCATTTATTTAGCATGCACATGATTTATTTATTTTTTTCTTGATGAAGATGATAACGTGCCATCATATCATCTATTGTTGTAATCTTTATAAGATGTATACTTTATTTTTTCGTTTGGAGTTTCACTTTTTTTTGTTCATTCTTTTCTTTTATTAATGGTACTACTTTAATTTTCACAAATTAATAATTACAAGTTTTTGTTTTACGTTGTTTTGCTCTGGTAGTGTTGGTCTGTTGGATTGTTTACAGCATGTTAAAATTAATCTTCTTTTATCAACAAATTAATTAACAATCGATTTTAGATGAAAGACCCTCTAAAAATCGACCTCGGTTCAAACGGTTTGTGTAAAGTAAGAAAAAGATGTGTATAAAAATGATGACAAAACTTTTGCAATTCAAAATATATATGTCTTCTAAGAAAAGTAATGTCACCAAGTTTCCTTTAACTAATGTCCCCAACTCTAAACTGTTGACTACAGCACCAAACAAATTACCTTTTATTTCTACCAAGAAAACAATTTCATTAAAAGTACTAGTATAACTTTTATATGTCGTATCAATGTATCTATATGTATTTCTTCATTGTCATCGCAAAATCTTGAAAAAGCTTATCCATTATATTAGACTATGAGGAGTGAGGGGACTTTGAGCCATCCCACATGGGGCGTCTTAGATAGCTGAATAGTACAGAATATCGATTGGTATATTTATGCATTCAGTGACGGAACTTGAGCAACTCGTTTAGGGGACGAAAACTAAAATATAAATAAATATCTAATATATAAAGTACACATATTGCTGTAAAATATATGATTAATATTAACCATCTAATGATTAATGGTTACAAAAACATCACTTTATATGTTTAGAAATTTAAATTTATATTATTTAATCATTAGGGTATCTATAAAAAAAATTGTTTTGATATTAATATCGATAAGTTATTTGAATGTTAAAATGTTATAAAAAAAAAAAATTGGAATAACATGGTTTATGTGAATTGATTATCAATAATTAATAGAGTTCATTAAAAAATTGCATTGATTAATGTTTATAATATATGAGAAACTGTTAAAGTACTACGGAATAAAAGAGAAAGCAGAAAATAAAATTTGTAACATTCTTAATTTAATAAGAAAATTAAAAATGATATACTCACAAAAATCCAATGCTTGTAATGGGCTTGCAACCCAAGACTTCATCTTAAACTTTATGACTTGAAACCAACCGAGCTAGCCAAGTAAGGTGGTGTTTGATAAACTCTTAATTAAAAAGCCATGACTTAATTTTAATTGTCTTAATCCATTAAGTCAAGAAAATATGTTTGTTTTTTACTTAATAAACCAAAAAATAACTATATTAACTTAATCTATACAGACATTGTATATCCATTCAGTCACTTTCTGCATTCAGTTACTTAAAACAAACAGGCCCTAAATGTGCATTTTTTTCAAACATATAATATATATACTGTAATAATAAAAGCTTTTGAGGGGGCTACAACCCCTCCTGGTCCCTATTAAGATCCGTCCATGTATGCACTCGTATTATGTACGAATCTATACGTACGCATTTCGGTGTACCAACATGTACAAATTGCTACTAATTACTTCATATTTTAAAACATGTATTGTTGTAAATGGCCAATAATTGTTATAGATGTATCACTTTATATTTATATATCAATAATTCTCACATGAACTTTACGCATTACATGTTTTTTTATAGGAACATGCCTTTTTTATAACAAGTTTTTGTAATAAATAAATAAATAAAAATTTGTTTTCGCCTTTTCAAAACATAATGAAAACATAGATGACATATTTATACATATAAGAAATGAATAATGATTCATTCATATTCCTAATTCATATATATAAAGATAGACCTACCCCATACATTACATGACATATGTTTTCCACTAATGCTCTTTCATTATTTCTACTTTTGATCTTGTCTCGTTACTTATTAGTTGATCTCCTTTTAAAGTATATCTTTAGACATACAAAGTAGTGTAATTAATCATTGTCCATAAAAAAAATATTCCAATGATGTTTTAGATTCTTTTTAATATATTAATTTAGCTTTTCTTTCTAATTTTATTTAGGCCCAAGATAGCAACCCAAACTTCTATTTATAGCCCACAGGCCCAACAAAACGAAGCATATAAAGAAAACAAATTTTAATAAGTTGGTTATGGGCAACAAAACGAAGCGTGCAAAAGTCTGGTGTGGGCAACCCATGGTTAGCCGAATGATACCTTTTTACAAAACAAATTATTAAACCTGGAACATTTAGTATATGGATTCAAGTCTGAATAACCAAATATCAAACCAAAGCAAAATTGATTATTTAAACTTGATCTGGTTTCTAGATTTTGTTATTTCGTGTGAAAACCATATTGATTTCTTAATTTACTTTTAAGACCTCAAGCAATCTTTGAAGCCACACCTTAAAGATAAAATACGGACCAAGAGAATAATTGGGCTGAGCTGTATAGCAAAAAGAAGTCAAGGGGCTAAGTGATAATAATTATTATTAGTTATTATTACTATTATTATTATGATTAGTGACTTGATGAACAAGTTAGGTTAAAAGTCTATGTTATTTAAATAAGGGCATTAGGCCATTATCCGCGCAATGTAGCAGGTTGTTGGTGGTGAAAATGGTGTTGAGTGGTTTAAATTATTGATGTAAATTGTAAAAGTAATTTAATTATTTTAGCTAATGAGTAGTGTTGATAAAACTATTTTAAGGGTGTTTTGTGTAAATATTAAACAAGTTTCAACATTTCCAAAAATAAAAAGCTATTCTTTTTATATTATACTAGATCGATTGGTGCCGCGCAGTGCAGCGGCAGTGTGCTGGTGACGGTGTAGTTATTAACGTAAAAGCAATTTCATTGCGGTCGACGATATGATGAATTTTTGCGGTTGGATGTAAAAGGGGCGGAAGGGGACAAATTGTAAATTAGGGTTTTTTGCTATGTGTTTCTACATGATGGAGAGATGGAGGTTGAATTTTTTTAAGTACATTTTAGTCACAGTTTATAAATTGAAAATAAAAATGTATTAAGATGGAAAGTAAATTAATTCTTAAATTTAAGGGATAAGAGTTCAGTTTTTTTATAAGGGAGTATAAATATAAAAGTATAGATATAGATATAAATAACTATTAACTTATATGTATCAATTTAAAATTACTTGCATTATTAAATAAATATTAAAAGTGTATATTTATTTTTATAAAATGTTGGTGGTACATAAATCTCACTAATATTTTCGTAAGTAAAAAATCTTGGCAAGAAATTTTTTCAAAAAAAAATCTATATAAATTAAAATTGGTCTTGGTTTGGTTTAAGTGTATTCAAACCGAAACCAAATCATCATATTTGATTTACTTCGTTCATTCATTCGGTTTGATTTAGTTTTCGATAGGAGAATTTAGAATTATCAAATAGTAGAAAGAAAAAAAAAATCAAAAAAGCTTGAACCAAATCATCTAACACACCAAATATATCAATGCCAAACAAATACCACATTTTCTATAGCTTAAATCAGATTTAACCCGATATATTTATTTGGTTTACTTTGTCTTTGTAGTTTGATTTTACTAGCATTGTACCTACGTAATGTTGTGATGCTCGTGACGGCGACAGGGTGGTAGTGGGGATGTGGTGGAGGCGACGTCGAGTAATGTACATAATTAATGTAAAAGTGATTGATGTAAAGACTTAATGAAGATAGTTTAAAAGATAAAAAACTGATAGTATAACTTAAAGATTAAAGGTATTTTAATATTTTCCGCATATAACTTTTAACATGAAACTATTCTTTTTATAAAATACTATACATAATTCCCAACAAGCTGAATCATGAATAAGCAACTCATTAAAAAAATGGGAAAATGACTAATTTTCTTAATAAAACAACTTAAAAATCCTTATAACACTTTAAAAAGGTAATATATGGTATCCACTAATTATTTTTTCTAATCTTGTCATCTGATTTTTCCATATGTGATCATTGAAGGAGTTTTAGATTATTTTATTAAAAAATTTAATTATTTCCCTTCAAAATGCATAACAAGCTTTTTCCAAAAGTACGCGGTCAAAAAGAAAAGAAAAATAAGTATAAAAATTTGATTATTTGTGTATTGTGGAGGGACTATACTTGTGTTTTAACTAATCTTCTTCTTATAATATAACCTTTTTTATTGCCAGGCATCCTTACACACACAGACGCCAGGCAGCCACAAAATTGGTTAGCATCCAAAACCTTATTCATATTTCATTAAAATTTTGATTAATGTTATCATATTGTTTTTACAGTTTTCTATGATATACTAAATATCCATTGTCCCCCCTAAATAATCTAGGATTGCTGTGACATTAAGAATACATTTATGTTTATTTTAGGCTTAATGCTATAGAAATGCAACATTTTGTATGTAACATATACAATTAAAAAAATATACCAATGTATAATATGCAGAAATATTGATTTTTAACCAAAATTATACATGTATATATGTATGTATCTATAGGTGAGAAGAAATAGTTCATAGAGTCCAATGTCGCAATCAAAAGATCCTTTTGAAGCGGCATTTGAGGAAGTAAACGATTCACCGCCTGAATCTCCATCTGCCCGTGATGAGACTGCGTCGCAAACTCTAGCACCACAACCGAACATTAACTCTCAGAGATATGATTTGGAAAACAAGATTCATCATTTGGGCCAACAGAAAGCACGATCTAAAATGGCGTCGACAAGTACAGGTGCTCCTAGTAATAAGAACAAAGAAGATGATGATGAGGAAGAAGAGGATAATATGGATGTTGAACTTGGAAAATTTCATTCTAAAGGAGACCCGGATAAAATGGCCAAGATGCAGTAAGTTTTATTTTGTTGAATGTTTTCTCGGTGCGTTTGAAATATAGTTATTGGTCATCGTTTGTTTGATTATTAGTGAGATGTCTACTACAATGCCCTTAAGGATTCTTGGTTACCCAAATCAATTTTTAGTGATATTTAGAGCAGCCAAAGTGGTCTATCTGCCGTGTGATGGTCACCACGGGCTGAACACGACTCTGTGTTTGGTCATTAGGTGTGATCATCACAGGGATGCCACAGTGTGGATCCCTCACTCTGTGGTTTTGTAGGGATTTTGTTCTTTTATTAGCTCAGTGTGATTATTTAGAGTAAAAAAGGAGTTCATTGCGAGGACAATGTGATGTTGATGTGGCAATTTGATTGAAATTTTGTTGAAGAAGAAAATAATAGAGTCAGAGTATGTAGTAACTTAATTACTAATGTAAGACCTTCACCAATGTTTATGTTTCAGATCAATATTATCTCAGTTCACTGAAGAACAAATGAGCAGGTATGAATCATTCCGGAGATCTGGATTTCAGAAATCTAACATGAAAAGGGTATGTATCATTCTTCCCTCTCCCGCATAGACCCACACTTTGGACATTTGTATACTGTTTTTGCTTTCTCAAATCAATCTGGATTAGAGGATTTGTAATAGTAGTTACAGAGTAAAAGATGGAGCCATGGAGGTAATTGGTCTGAATTAGAGAAAGCAAAATAGGTGGGGCGGCAGATTGGGTAATATTAGACTAGGATCACATAAGTTGCCAGAGACTTTCTTAAACCTTCTTTTTGTAAATAATCAATGTATATATACGTTATATGTTGACAAAATTAGATTGTTAAAATATAATCTTAACTTTGATAATGAAATGACTTGGGAAATAATTAGCACCTTTCAACTGTTAGACCCATTATGAAGAAAGTATGGCCTAAATTGGACCCGTTTTGCTATCAGTGGCTGAATTTCTACCTCTGCTTTCCATAGACCATTATACTGAGACAAAACAAATTTAACCTTACTTTATTGTTATTCTGTGCTTTGAATAAAGTTATTAGCCAGCATCACCGGAAGTGCCAAAATTTCAATGCCAATGACTATTGTGGTATCTGGAATAGCAAAAATTTTTGTTGGTGAACTTGTTGAAACAGGTACACACATAATTACATGCAGACACTTGATTGATTCAAAGATTTTGAATTCCAAAAGTATAATATAAAGCTGAATATAATTTTGCAGCAAGGATGGTGATGGCTGAAAGAAAGGAGTTAGGGCCAATTAGGCCATGTCACATACGCGAAGCATACAGAAGGCTCAAACTTGAAGGCAAAATACCTAAAAGATCGGTGCCAAGGCTCTTTCGGTAGCACAATGAGCTACTTGTATATGCAAGTTTTGATCTTTACATTTTTTGTCATCGAAATCTTCATTTATTTTCTGGGATTGACGTCATTATGGCAAAAAAATTTTTGGTGATTAAACTTTACAACTGAAGCTTGATATATTTTATTTTATTTTATTTTTCTTGGTTTTTATTTACGTATAATAAGAAGTGTAGATATGACAGATTACTCCAATTATTTAGCTCTGAAATGTTATATAATGTTTAGATCAGTATAAACCATGACTGTGTCATTATAAGTGACAAATTTTGGTCAGTCCTAATATCATTTTTATGACTTCGTACTTTTATCAATTTATTTAAGATGGAATGCTTAAAAAAATAATAATTATGAAACAGTGGTTATGAGGTGATGCATATTCAGCATATACTATTCATATTTTTTAAATCATTATATTTTTGTTTGATTTAATGGAGTTAGATTATTACAAATATGAGAAAACATCAAACAAATATAGAACATTTCTTGATTAACTAATCAAATTTGGTTTTATTTACGATGCTAGGCTAAAATATGCGTTCTTCACATTTCAATACCACCGAAAATGTAGGATAAAAGTAGCATAGCGTATCATTCCTGGTGCAGGTTATGCACGATTTAGATTAGCACAGTTCTAACGAAAACTAACATAGTAACATGTGATCACAGAGTTATGCAGGAATTTTGT
The DNA here is from genome assembly GCF_010389155.1 of Erigeron canadensis. Lineage (NCBI taxonomy): Eukaryota > Viridiplantae > Streptophyta > Magnoliopsida > Asterales > Asteraceae > Erigeron > Erigeron canadensis. Next base: position 22,872,056 of record NC_057764.1, read on the forward strand.
TTTTGAAATGCAATTAAACAAATCTCACAAATTCCACACATATTTACAAAATAGAGTGATACAGGCATTGAGATTCTTTTTCAAATATGTTTAAAGAACAAACAAGAAATTTCAAGAAAAATGAATGAATGACATAATGTCATTTATCATACTTACATTCCAATACTTATTACATATTTACAAACCAAGCAGAAGTATACAAACTAATGCAATTAACTTCCATTCCTCTTCTTCTCAATGAAACACGTCCAAGTTTCAAAAGTTAATGAGCCAAACTCTCCCAAAGAAGTTTCATTTAGGTTGTGTCCACTCCAATCGGTCAAATGGGTAAACTTAACAGATTCAGCAGAAAAGGGAACGGGTCACAAATTAGATGAAAGGCCCACAAGGCGGCCTAAATGTATAAAACCTTGTTAACCGATTTATTGCAAGAGGTTAAACTTTTTTTATACCAATGTAGTTATCCGATTCATCTATTGCAAGTTACCACTAAATAAAATCTACCAAATGGATAAAATAATGGTCGTGGGTTGGCCTGTACTGACCCAAACCAAATTTGGCCTGCACAAAGAAAAATACCAGTTTTGACCAGAACCCCTCTGCCATTACCCAATTGCCTGACCCACCCATTTTTCCACCTCTACTACATCTTAGAAGTCAAATTCGTCGGATGGTGGACCTTTTCTTAGCTTTTCTTGGAGGTCCAATTGCTTCGGCAAAACTATTTCGGTTCCTTGCCCTGATTCTGAGAAATACCTTTCCAGCACCATCTGCAATGTGAAAGGAGACAATATCAAAAAGCAACTAAAACTTGTTTCCCATTGAGCACAAGATCTGTGGATCAACATTGAAAAATTGATTAAAATGTAGATACATTGTCAAGCTATTAACTCTTACCATAGCTGCATAAGAATCAAGACTTTCTCTGCGAGCAGATTTGCTGAGGCCCCTGCAAAATTATTCTCTTAACATATAAGTTTGAAGGAGTGGATGTGCAGTTTGAAAGCTATCATGTGAACTTGACTATGAATAATCAGCAGACATTAAAGCATATACATTTCATTGAAATTATGTAACGTTAAAATTCACATAAAATCCTAGCAATGAATAGATATAAGCAAAAAAATTTAGATAGAGTGAGGACGGTTAATACAGGTTAATCATACGGTTCATTGCATCTGTAGATGTTCCATGTTCGTCCTGCAGATATACTCTCCAACCCCTACATTCACATAAAATTTGAACTTGCATTAAAAAATATAATAATAATATTCAATGCTATCATTAACTGACAAAAACATCCTTCATTGGTAACAAAACGGGGAAATGTTATGAACTAAAATTAAGATTATCAATGGAAGATAATGATGAATTGATGATACCTAGCTATAGAAGATAACATTGATTAATACAAGATATCACAAAATAAAAGTTATAATTTTTTCAAAGATAATTAAAATCAAGCATCTAATTATGAAGGAACTGACAGGGAGTTGTAAAAATAATCTACACATGTTAATTAGCATACAAACATTACTTTGAGGCATTAATGCTACTTTTATCCAGAAAATTAGTCCACTTTTGATATATAAAGGATCAAGCAAGAAGTTTCTTCATTTTAAGCGTGACAAGAAATAATTCCTAGCATGTAAATAACCATAACTTCTTTTAATTACATAAATAGGATAGAAATAAAATTATGGAAGTTTATCCTTTTTTATTGAATTCTGAAATTTGCATATAAAAACAGTCATAGTATAATTAAAGTAATGTTGGGACCAAACCACAAAATTAGCAATTTATACCTCTCTGCAGCTCGAATGGCAATCCTACCAGCTACACTCCGAACTTTATTGGATTGTGGTGTCTCTTTTCCATCCGAAGAGATGGGCAAGCCGATGATAAACTCATCTACCTCCTATGTCAAAATGTGACCAAATCACATATCGCAGAAGGACGCACAAAAATTTAGACTATGAATTATGGTGGATTGTTTAGCCTGTTTTCAATCTATGTTAACAATAGTATGTTATACTCCTAGTGGAGCACTGCAGAATACTATCTTCGGTCAAGGTTGTGTCAAACTCTTACTCCACTGTAGTAATTTTATAAGGAGTACCACATTCTACAAAAATATATATATATATATATATATATACCAAGTGCTTAGTCAAACCTAAAGATAATTCAATTCAGCTTTGTCTATCTCCAGAAAAGCTATACAAATAGCAACAGATTTATGACCTCAAAAGAGTGTATTACCTACTTTGCATATAGCTTCAACTTTACTACACAAAATGATAATAACTATTGTCAAAATCAATGGGAACAGTGGAGTTAGTATACAAGTTCAAAACTTTTCTACATTCTCAGCCTTTTAACAGTCTTCATACCAACATTATCTCCCATTGACCCCATAAAAGTCAACATTTGACCTTTTTCTCAATGTCAAATGCTCCATTCTTATAATCAAAATCATTCAAGATTTTTTATAAGCAACAATACTTACTACCTGCCAATGGGTTCGTGGCTCATTGGTAAGGTCTTGGACCTTGGGGAAATCCACCAAGGTTCGAATCCCTCTTCCTACATTTGTCCGGATACTGCCCAATTGGATGTCAATGTGGTGTCTCAAATCCTAACTACTAACTCGCTATTAAAAAGAAAAAAAATACTTACTACCTTACATATATCAAACATATTAACCACAATAGTTGAAGTTACAAAACTAAACATAAATTATACGGTAATAGGTTAAAACTCTAACACAAACCACCACCCAAGGTGGCTTCACAGTTCAGACGCCTTATGTCCTCAGCAATATGTCTTAGGTGAAAATGGGGTGGCTAGGAAAAAGGTACGGAAATTGTCACCTATATACCCTAATTAGGCCGCGTACATCTAATTCAAATACTCATCTTTCCCGGGTACATCGAAAACCTCATTTTTTTCACCATTAAAACTCTTAACAAAGATAAAAACATACACACATACTTGTTTTTGAGCAATTTCAAGCAGGCCCATTTCAAGCTTTTGACCTCTTAGTTCCAAAACCTACACACACAATACAAAACCCAAAATCAAAAAAACTTAAAAAGCCTATCAATTACTATCAAAAAAATGGGGATTGAATGTGAAAAAAAAGAAGACCTTGAGGGGTTTAATTGAAAAGCCTTTGCTAAGAGCAACACCAGTTCTTGATAAACCCAAATCAATACCTAAACTGAATCCACCCATCCAACTTGTATCTATCTTTCTTCTCATTGCATTTGGTGGAAAAGGGTGTTCTTTTACTGCGATTTCTGACTTCATAGTAGAAAACTGCATTCTTAATGAACTTGAGGGGGTGTTTGGGTGTATAATTGGAAGATTAGTGGCTGAAAATGTAAATAGTTGATGTGTTTGCGCCATTTTTGCTCTCCTGGTTTGAACTTCTCTGGTCTTGGAGAGTGTTTAGCAGTTTTGGTCACAATTGGGGAGGATGATAATATTTTGGAGTTTCTTATTTCGCCCCCCTTGACTTTGGTAGATTTTCAAAATACGCCCATAAACTTTTCATACATCATGCGTTTAACAATGATAATAATATATTTTCTGTACCTCCATACTACGAGTATATTATAAAAAGAGAGAATACTAGATTTTAGACTCATGTCCAATACTGAAAATATTATCAATATTTTATCTTTATACATTTAAGTCATAAAAGCTTATAACTTTGAAGATATACGGTTCCAAGTGTTATACTTTGCAAGTTGTAATATTGATAAATTGAAATAATCACAGGTTCGCCACTGTCATTATTAGCCAAGACATATTGATTGAATTGTTTGTCGTAGTCATTTCAAAAGGCACATGCTACAATAATTCCTCCATTAGAGAATCTTTTTAAACCAGTTATACTCATAATGATGATATTATTATGAAAGATAATTAAAAATTAAATCATAAACATACTTGTGATCTTGTAATTGACATTCATGTACAAGTCTTTGATTATGATACGGACCCATAACACGAATATATATATTTTCAATCACATGTCCCTTGATAATTAGATAACAATTAGGATTGTTTTCGTATTCTTTGATAACAATTAGGACTCTTGATTTGAGTGACAATTGTAACTTTAAACATTAATACGGGAAAATATTTTGTACCTTTTTTTTATTAAGAAGTAGAAAGAATCTTGAATGGAATTCATATTATACGCGGATTGTTTATAAAATTCTAAGGATAAGATATATTAGTAAATATATAAATTTTAATGTAAAAAATGTAAGTAAAAACAAATATAAAAAGATATACTTCTAGAACATTGAATACATATATTGAACACTATTGGAAATAATATCTGATCTTTAGATGAAAGATATATTATTCTATTTAATATATTCTATTGGATAAATATTAGCTATAATTTTATCGGATATATATTAGTTATTAATATTTATTTATTATATTAAAACTATTGGGTAAAAAGTGTAAATTTGTGATGAAAAAATAAAAAAGTGTAAATTAAAGTCAAAATTGAAAACAAAAGTCAACTTTAAAAAATCAAAAGTTGTGATTGGTTGATAAATTATTATAGCAACAGTGTTTTAATATAATAAAAGATAGTCACAGATTGAGTTATATGGGAGAAATTATCTAAGATACCCTGAATGATAAAAATATCACTGTCGTATTGCGCGAGTACTGTGCTAGTATCTAAAATAGTAATTAGCTAGAACTTCTTTTAGGAAAATGGGATTTTCATGACAAAACTAACAAGAAAATTATATTTTATTATTTTTTAAAAAGTTTTTCATGAACAAAATTCCAAATAAATGAGATTATTTTGGATATATATATTAAGGTTTGGAGAGATACATAATAAATTAGGGGCGATTCTAAATAGTAACTACAAGTTTAGTTGGAGTATATAAATGTTAGAGAAATAAAGAAGTGTAAATTTGATTTTATTATATCACTAGCATAATATTTGTGCGTGTTGCACGTTTGACATAATTTTTTTATAATCTGAATCTTTTTTTTGTAATCTGAATCTTTCTTACAATAATTGTGATTAAACAGAAGCATCGGAAAAATTAGCAAATGTAAGGTTAAGATACAGGAAAAGAAGAAGGAAAAAAGAAAAATTGGCAATTGATCCACATATTCTTATTTGTATCGATAGATTAATTCGAATAGGTAAATACTAGATTTTAGGTCCGTGTTAATTACAAGGGTTTACAATTTTATCAATATTAAATATTAGTTTATTATGATTTAAATTGTTTAGTTTACTTTAAATAGTAACTTAAATAAGTACGCGATTAGTTTATAATTTATAAGTTTTTATTAATTATATAATCTTTAAATTATAATAATAATAAATAATAAAAGAAACAATAATAATAATAATTAAGATTTTTAACATGCTTTTAAAAAGAAAAGGTGTCTTGTAAATAAAAATATTCTATTTATGATTTACCATAAAATATTTGGATTCAAATAAAGAAAAAAATATATGTATATATTTTCATATATTACTAGCACTTTACTCGTGTAATGTGGTACGCGGTGGTCGTGGCGATGACGATGTGGTGGTGGGACGACTGTTAGCAGTAGATGAGACGCTGAGTGGTGTAAATAATTGATGTAAATGGTTAATGTAGATATTTTAAATAATAAAAAATCGATAGTGTAATTTAATGATTAATAATAAGAGAGTAATGTAGGTGAAAATATTATAAAGGTTTCTAAGTGAAAATCATAAATACTTTTCAACACTTCTAAAAATAAAGTGCTATTATTTCAACATCAATTATTTACACCACACGATGCCCGCCTCTATCACCGACAATCCCACTACCATAAGGTTGCCGACACAAATCCCGCGGTATTACGCGGGTACCATGGTAGTACATGCAAATGAGAATATACAACTTAATATATAAAATGTCAACGGTGCATAACGTGCAGTCTACTCTGTATACATATGACTATATGAGACATGTATAAGGGATGCTTTTATGTATTGTGTAATACATATAACATATCTACTTTAAATCTTGGAGCTCGATCTAAGTTTTACTTTGTCTTTGAATTCTTTTTGACCACCAACACGATGGCTCACGAAAGACAGTTTGACCACCTCAAAATCTCATTACAAAGTATAAAGTTAACAACCAACAATTTTGCTACAGAAAATTTGATTGGCCAAGGTGGATTCGGAAAAGTTTATAAGGGAGTAATCGACCATTCCTTGGGCCAAGACGCCAAGGTTGCTTTGAAGCGTTTAGATCGTGTGTTTGGGCAAGGAGACCCCGAGTTTTGGAAAGAGATTATGTTGCTGTCCTTATACAGACATGAAAATATAGTCTCTCTCTTAGGATATTGTGACGATTCGGGTGAGAAGATCCTAGTGTACGAGTATGCATCCAATAAAAGCCTCGACTTTTATATCAACAACAAGGAACTAACATGGGTTCAACGTCTTCGAATATGTTTAGGGGCGGCACGTGGACTGGCATACCTACATGCTCCTAGTGATACCCAACTTAGAGTATTGCATCGCGATATTAAAAGTTCTAATATATTATTAGACGACAACTGGAATGCCAAAATCTCGGATTTTGGTCTCTCCAAATTTGCTCCTGCTAACAAAGATTTCACATTTCTTATCTCTAACGTTGTTGGCACATTTGGTTATTGTGATCCGCTCTATATAGAAACGGGCTTATTAACAAAAGAGTAAGATATTTACTCTTTTGGTGTAGTGTTGTTTGAAGTATTATGTGGGAGGCTATGTATTGGCATCAACAATGGCGATCGTCAGTCTTTTGTAGGAATTGTGTGAAAATGCTATGAAGAAAACAAAATAAATGAAATTGTTTTTGGGAGTATAAAGGATGAAATAAATCCTCATTCTTCAAAGGAATTTACCAAGATTGCTTATCAATGTTTAATGAAAGATCGTGAAGAACGTCCATCAATGGACGAGATCCTCAATGCACTTGGAACCGCACTTAGATGTCAAGTAAATTTCTTTTCTCTAGATGATCAACTAGTTTATGATAGTCTAAATCCGAAATGCAAATTTTTTCACTTTTAGTTATATCCTTTCTTTCTGTAGTAAAACCGTAACGTGTCATTGATATACTAGTATGAAAAAGATGCAACATATAGAAGTTTTGGATCTATGGGACTGACTTATTGAAATATGTTTTACTTAGTGCTCAGATGTTGGTGTCGGTAGTAAACAAACTCGCATTGTTGGAATTTTGAATGTAAAAGTACTAAAAGGATTGGAGCTTTATATTGAAAATCCTTATGTGATACTCAAACTAAGGAACTTGCGAGATCAATTAATTCCATCTATGAAGAAGACGGCCATAAGGTACGGCTACAAGAAAAGGGATCCGTATTGGAATGAAGAATTCACTCTGTATGTTGAATATCCTGATCAACCGCTAGAAATATGGGTTCATAGCAGCTCATCGATGCATGAATAAGTAATATCTTGACTCTATAATCTTCATAGGGTTCAATTTTGTTTCTTACAAAAAGGCGTATAATCACACACATATATACAAATTGTCCGCAATTAAACTTGAACCAACAACTTCACAGTCGATGGGTCACTTGAAATGTACCACTAGGCCAAAGGCCCTTTGGTTCAAGGATTCATTAAAAAGATGTACTACTTAAAATCTTGAATCATTTACTTAAAGATATCACACTTATGAATTATATGATGGTCATCCTATAAAGAGGAAATGACTGAAGTGGAAACTTTTTTCTAAACCGGCATATCTTACGGGCGTTTTATCAAACAAGTTCTATAAAAAAATAAAAACAGTAAAACCAGGTTTAGGAAACCCGGTTTTAGCCACGTCGGATGAAACCGAATTTCCCACACCCGTTTCAAATTAATTTGCATTTGAAACCGGTCTGGCAAACCCGGTTTCAAATGGAATTTTTGAAACTGGGTTAGGGAAATCTGGTTTCGTCCGAAGTGGCCGAAATCAGGTTTCCCAAACACGGTTTTATAAAAAAAAAAATTTGACAAAAACTTGTTTGACAAAACACCTGTCAATTAGGCCTGTTTCAAAAAAAAAAAAATAATCAAGTGAAGTGAAGTGGTCAATACTTGTAACTATTTTTCACAATGGCAAAATGGATAATTTGAAATTATAAGGAGGTTTGGAAATTGGAAGTTAAAGTTTGTATGTATTTACTCGTATATGTTTAGCAACCATTTATATATTGCGTAAGATGAGTAAGTAGTTATGTCAATGTATGGAGTTATGAGAATATGAAATTTGTAATTAAATTAATGCACGATATCTTTGTTATGTAGGTAGAAATCCATGAGCAAGTCGGGAGGATCAAAGATCTAATATTTAGCAACATTACTTCTGGAAGTCCACAGACTCGAAAAATTAGGCTTTTTAATGTTAAGGATGGCCGTCACGGTGGAAGCTACTTACAAGGGAAAATCATGGTTGAGATAATGTACATACCGTGCTCATATTACACTGCTTTTGAAGATATATGCCCACTACAAAAGGCTCCTACAGGGACTCCTAAAGGAGGAGGATTGCTTCTTGTTATAATCCACGAAGCCATTGACCTTCAATCAAGTTATCACAGCAATCCGTATGCTTCATTGCTTTTCCGAGGAGAATTAAGAAAAACCGTGGTTTGTTTTCTAATTACACATAATGAGTTTGGTATTAACCTTGTTTCAAAAATACAAAATCTTCTTAGTTTCCCGTATTCTTTTAAATTTGTGTATTTTGAAATTTGATTTCTACAGCCAATAAAAAAGACATCTTATCCGAAATGGCAAGAAGAGTTTACATTTGTGTTAGAACAGCCACCAACGGAGGAAAAACTGCATCTGGAAGTCATTAGCACTCCTTGGATGGGAATAATATATCGAAAGGTACAAAAGATAATCAATTGCATGCATAAAAAAATTGTATTTTACTTCATAGTTAAATTTCAGGGGTTGATGTATGTTGTCACCAGGAAGAATCGATGGGATATATTGATGTAAAGGCTGTTGATGCTGTAAAAGAAAGACGGATTATCAACCGTTACCGTCTTCAAAATGTAAAACATGGTTCGCTTATGGTGGAGTTGCAATGGAGATCAATCTAACTAGATGACCACTAGTAATAACCAAGAGTCATTGATGGCAAGCTAGCGGCAGCCACATATATCATATCATCGTGTTTATGTAGTAACTGAATGATCACCATGTCATTTTTATTTAAGGTTAAGTGCGCCGAAATTTAATAAACTATATCTGAAAAGCTATAGTGTGCATGAATTTAAATCAACCTTAATTTATTGTATCATTAATTGTATGCATGAAGTTAGTAAAAATGTTTATGGGATCTATATATAAGTCAACCTTTATTGTATCATTAATTGTATGCACGAAGTTAGTAAAAATGTTCATGAGATCTATAAGTAACAAAAAGAATATAAAAATGAATGTAGGTCAAAGAAAAGTACAGAATTTTCTCTCGTTCGTTTACCAGTATCATCATTAGGTACCAATATTTACTTGCTACATCCAAAAAGCCCGGTGAATCTTGTAAAAAAAGAGCTATAGCCTGCAGTCATAGGATGGACAACTCATTCGAAAGTTTGTAGATCAGGACTACAAAGTTATGCATAAAGGTGTTGTACTGTACAACACTGCAAATCATAATTGGTGCGACTAAAACTTGGTGGTGTACAGATCACCACCCTAAAGCATATGATCATCATCATCAACAAAACCCGAGTTTCCTGCTGAAAGTTGTGATATATACTTTCTTGCTTGGTGTTGACTTTGACTGCTTCGGCTGGAAACATAATCAAGTTATTGAGGAGTTTATCAATTTATTAACTTTTGAACTAGACTTATATATGTGTTTGTGTATGCATTTGTTTGTATGTTTTACATATCTGATGCGGCTATGACTAGGTAACACGAACACAAACTTGGTTCTTGAAGGTTAAAGGCGATGTATATCTATATCTATACCTCTTATAATACAAACTAAAAATCTATTTTAAGAAATTTAAGCAATTTTTTCAAAATTCTCAGATTGCTCATAATATACACATTACCTCTCTAATTCTATCTATACCCCTTATAATACAAATTAGAAATCTATTTTAAGAAATTTAAGCAATTTTTTCTAATATCCTCATATTGCCCATAATACACACATTACCTCTCTAATTCTATATCTCTAAACACAATCAGACAAACATCCTACTACCAAAATCTAACACACAGTCACTTCTTTTTCTCCTTCATATTTACACACACACATATCAATTCCTCCTGGCCCCCACTATTTTGTATTATTATCACCGTTTAACCGCCACAATGAACGGGCACCAACCATAGTTAATGGAAAAGGAATATTATCCCAAGGACAAATATATAAACTGAATAACTAAGAAAAAATTCTAAGAATAGGATGACTCTTTAAAATATGGCTAATTTTAGGATAATTTGCTTTTTAACTTCTAAAACTAGGATTTTAGATTATTTAATTCTTTTTCCATACCAAACCAACCAACTATCCTACTTTCCAGCCACTTTTTGCATTTTTATGTGAATTTCAATTCTGACAAAACATAACTAAATAAACATAAAATTTTACATCATCTCAAAGCTATGTCAAGAACTAGATTACAATACAAGATGATAACTAAATAAGCATGATATTTTACATCATATCAAAGCCATGTCGAGAACGGGTACAATTTTGTTGATTGTGACCGGCCTGTTGGCATTGTCCACATTTACGGGTCTTTTTGGGATGATCGATGTCCATTTCGTTTCTGATGCGGCTTTCACGTCTTCGCCCTTTTCCAACAACAAGTTTAGTGTAATCTGCTTGAATTTTCCATTGAGGATCAACCCAATAATCAACATGAGGTAACGGAGTGAAATTACCATTGTATTGTTCTCTATACGTTGAAGTATGGTACACCTTATCGATAATACGAAGGGGGTTGTCTCTTCTTTGCCGAAAAACAGCTACTGCATGTGAACATGGAAACCGGTATGCTTGCCACTTTCCGCACGTGCAACTTTCTTCATAATAATTGACCGTGTGTACGTTTCCACCAGAACCATTAATTTGATGTTTCGTTACAACTTTATACACGCCTTTACTGAAATCAAACTCTTCTAATCGGTGACTTTGAGCATGAGTATCAGTAGCTTTGAATATACGCCATGTGTTCGGTGGCAGAGATGTGTTGATGCTCAACCCCATTGAACTATACTTTTGGAACATTTGTACGGTTTTATTAAATGTATGGTTTATACACGCCTTTATGGGTAATTTTCTAGCTCCCCGCAACACGTTGTTGTAACTCTCTGATATGTTTGTGGTCAAACAATCCATCGGCAACATTCATCAAATGCTTGACACCATTGGCTTTTATTAACTTGGTTTAAATAGTTCCAAGCCATTGGATCAAGCTGCTTCATATCATTCTCATATTTTGCAAACTTTCGTTTTTGACAAGTGCTACCCATTGCCCAACAAAGTTGTTTAAGAGCCATGTTTTTAAACCTTGCATTAAAATTACTTCGAATATGTCGAAGACAAAAACGGTGATATCCCAACGGCTCATTCCATTCCTTTAGATTCTTCATAGCATGAATTATTCCCCGATGTCTATCTGAAACAACGCATAATCGTCTATCATGCGCAACATAATACCTTAACTGTCTCAAAAACCAACACCAACTATGACTTGTCTCTTCATCGACAATGGCATATGCAATCGGTAAAATCTGATTATTGGCATCTTTTGTAACAGCAACAAGCATTTTCCCTTTGTAATCGCCTCGTAAATGTGTACCATTCACACAAACAACAGACCTACAATGGCGAAATGCCTCAATTGACGGTCCAAATGCCCAAAAAATATATTTGAAAGTCATTATATTTGATGAGCTGTTTGGATGATGAAACCACTTGATAATGGTGCCGGGATTTGAATTCTGTAATGATGCAATGTAAGTAGGCAACTCATCAAAATTACTCTCCCAATCTCCATAGAGAATCTCCATGGCTTTTTTCTTCCCATACCATGCCTTTTTGTAGGAAACATTCACATTTAAGTGATTTTTTATATCAACTTGAATGTTCTTCGAAGGGTAGGAAGGATCATTCTCAATTGAATGAAGAATATGTGAGGCAATGATTGTAGAGGTCAAATTTGTGTTGTAGTTGCTTGCATAAGCTCCAATGCAATTATGTGTGTTAACCCAACGTGTGACTTCCCATTTCTGATGTGTTTTAGTCTTAAGTGCACGAATATACCAATCACATTTTGGCGCATCGTAAATGTTGCTAGAACTACCGGTTTCTTCCCCATTAGCCATCTTGCATTTTGCTACCATGTATCACCTTTGCTTTCAACCACTCTAAACTTCCTGTTTTGGGGCAATGACCATAATGTTATTTCCCTTTTTAGTTGTTTTTTACTTTCAAATCTCATTCCCTTTCGAATTTCGTTTTCTGATTCACTCCAATAATCAATGTGAATATCGTCTTCCTCTTGTGGCATATCATCATTGCCAACTCTAACATCGTTAGAAAACTTCACCCCCCTTTCGTAACATGGTTGAGCACTTCTTGTGTTACACTCATCTGGATTCTCACTTTCATTGCTTTCATCATTAGAATCTTCCCCAAGATTACTAGCTAGCACACTGTCATCATCACTCGAATCTGAGTTCGGTTGTTCACCAAACTTGTTACCATACTCATATCTATTATCATTAGGGGAATGAAGTGGTATATTATTTGTGACATGTGTAGGTGCATTTAGTGTCTCAAAATAGTGAGATTTCTCATGAAACGGAGACATAATAGGAGAATAAAAAGGAAATGCAGGTGAGGAACTAACTTCAAAGGACCCATGAGAAGATCCAAAAAATGGTGGTGGTTCATGAAAACTTTGCAAGAGACTCGAAAAACTTGTATTACTTGATGGAATTATTTGTTCATTTTGATGTTCTTCCATCTCAACGTGTATTATTAGAGAATTTTTAAAGGAAAGAAGTTTGAACACTCATGTTTGAAAGGAATTTTGAAACATATACTATATATATGAAAGGTTAATGTAAAACGAATATATTCTTCTTTCTAATCAGTTTTAGTTTTATCAGCATAAAGTTATGGGTAATTGTTTCTGCTAGATTTTCAATCAAGTAAAAATTGAAGAAAAGGAATATATTCTTAGTCAAATCAAAATATAAAATGTATGATTTAGAAATGAAAAAAAAAAAAAGAAAAAGGCTGGAAAGCGATAGTGGTTGATTGGTTGGTTTGGTATGGAAAAGAAATTAAATAATCTAAAATCCTAGTTTTAGAAGTTAAAAAGCAAATCATCCTAAAATTAACCATATTTTAAAGAGTCATCGTATTCTTAGATATTGGATTTTTTCGAATAACTAAGTACTATATATATCACTCACAAATGATATGATATACCTTTCGAAAACACAAAGCTAACACGTCAGATATTTATCTGTTTTGTCTCTTTTCATACATACACCCCACATACTAACGTGTCCATACTTTATTCACCCGTTTCATTAATAATTTTAGACATATAAACAGAAATGAAAATGTACAAATTTGACTTTATTATTCCATAAGCAGTCTACGCTGAATTAGAAATAATTCAAATTTCAACTGTTCATACACCGCGTCGAATGGCAGTCTATCTCAGCTCTGACGCTTCTTTTAAGTTTTGTGTGATAGATATCGATCCCCTTCAATTCAAATCTTTGGAACTCCATCTTAATTGCTTTCTCTTTCAATTCTCTTAATTTGATCATCACATATATATATATATATATATAATGGCTCAGGTGAAACAGTTTGGCCACCTCAAAATCCCATTACAAAGTATAAATTCAGCAACCAACAATTTTGCTAAAGAATATTTGATTGGCCAAGGCGGATTCGGCAAAGTTTATAAGGGGGTAATCGACCATTCCACGGGCCAACACGCCAACGTTGCTTTGAAGCGTTTAGATCGTGTGTTTGGGCAAGGTGATCCCGAGTTTTGGAAGGAGATTATGTTGCTTTCCTTATACAGACATGAAAATATAGTCTCTCTCTTAGGATATTGTGACGATTCGGGCGAGAAGATCCTCGTGTACGAGTATGCATCTAAGAAAAGCCTCGACTTTTATATCAACAAAAAGGAACTAACTTGGGTTCAACGTCTTCGGATATGTTTAGGGGCGGCACGTGGACTGGCATACCTACATGCTCCTACAGATACCCAGCTTAGAGTATTGCATCGCGATATTAAAAGTTCTAATATATTATTAGACGACAATTGGAATGCCAAAATCTCGGATTTTGGTCTCTCCAAATTTGCCCCTGTAAACAAAGATTTCACATATCTTATCTCGAACGCTGTTGGCACTCTTGGTTATTGTGATCCGCTCTATGTAGAGACAGGTTTGTTAACGAAAGAGTCAGATATTTACTCTTTTGGTGTAGTGTTGTTTGAGGTATTATGTGGGAGGCTCTGTATTGGCAGTAACTATGGAGATCATCAGTCTTTTGTGGGATTTGTACGAAAATGCTATGAAGAAAACAAAATAAAAGAAATTGTTTTTGGCGGTATAAAGGATGAAATAAATCATCATTCTTTGGAGGAGTATACGAAAATAGCTTATCAGTGTTTAATGAGAAACCGTGAAGAACGTCCTTTGATGGACGACATCCTCAAAGCACTTGAAAGCGCACTTAGATGTCAAGTAAACTTCTTTTCTCTTAATTGATCAACTTACAATTTTATGGCATTTTTTTTTTCACTTTTTGAGTTTTGATTTCATATGTAATTGATATTAATTAGTGCTCAAATGCTGGTGTGGGTAGTACACAAACTCGCATTTATGGAATCCTGAATGTAAAAGTACTAAATGGATTGGAGCTTAATATTGAAAATCCTTATGTGATGCTCAAACGATTCACATATAGCCTTACATCTACGAAGAAAACCGCCATTAGATACGGCTACAAGAAGAAAGGGGATCCGTATTGGAATGAAGAATTCACTCTGTATGTTGACGATCCACGTAGGAGTCAAGAGCTACAAATATTTGTTTGTAACTCATTGACATATAAACAAGTAATATATTGACTTTATAAATCTTCATAATTTTCTTTCTTAAGAAAGGCATATATATATAACCACACATATTTACAAATGTTTGCATGATTTCATTGTAATGTAGAAAGAAATTCATGAGATACTCGGAATGACCAGATTACACTTAACCAACTTCACTTCTGAAAATCCAGAGCCTCAAGAAATTAGGCTCTGTAAAGTTAACAGATATTGCTCGGAAGATCACACAGAGGGCTACTTACAAGGGAAAATCATGGTGAAAGTGATGTACAAACCGTGCGCATATTACACTAACTTTGAAGATGTTTGTCCACTGCAAAAGGCTCCAACAGGGACTCCTCGAAACGGAGGATTGTTTGTCGTTATTATCCATGAAGCCGTGAACCTTAAATCAAAGCATCACTACAATCCTTATGTTTCGTTGCTATTCCAAGGCAAATCAAGAAAAACTATGGTTTGTTTCTCTAATTACACATATATAGTGAGTTTGGTAGTACCATTGTTGCAACATCTTCTTAATTTCCCCTATTCTTTTAAGTTTTTGTGTTTCATTTTTGCAGGCGATAAATAAGGCAAAGTCTCCGTTATGGCGGGAGGAGTTTGCGTTCTATTTGGAACAGCCACCGACGGACGAAACACTGTATTTGGAAGTCATTAGTACTCCTTGGATGCCTATAATACATCGAAAGGTATAATAAATCTGTAATGGATCCCAAAATTTCATCGCTAAATTTTTGGCATTAAGAATATTTTTAGTGACCGTCTATACAATAATAAAGAATTTTGTTAGCAACCGCCTTTACAATAATAACAAAAGGTAAAATGTGTAGAAACTCTCTGGTTTCATGTAGCATCTGAGTATCTAGAGCATACACCACATATATTTCATGTATGGTGAAACCATCCTCACACATAGAGCATAAGAGATATATTTCTCCACTTGCCTTTGACAAGGTTTGAACCTGTAATCTTACAATTTTCATCTTGTGAACGCATGTGATCATATGGCGGCGATACCATTTGATCTATGATCAATTGGTTTACAATGATAATAAGTAATTGCATGCATAAAAAAGTTGTATTTTACGTTATAAAATTATGAGGTTGGCGATTTACACATAAAGTACCTGTAATAGCGTAATGTAGCAATATATATATGAATTGATGTATGTTGTCATCAGGAAGAATCAATGGGATATGTTGATATAAAGGTTGTTGATGCTGTAAAAAATAGACGGATCATCAACATTTATGACCTTCAAAAAGGAAAACATGGTCGGGTTAGAGTGGAGTTGCAATGGAGAACGCCTGAGTAACAGTCATTGATGGCAGCCACGTTTATAAGAATAACAAGTAGAAGCAAGAGCCACTGACCCATAAGGCGCCAGGTTATGTTCGATCTTCCATAAGGCATGACGTTATGTCAAACATCATCATACCAGCGCTTCACTCATCACAACATAGTCTAAAAGTTTGACTATTTTCATTCATGTTGGATAGGGTAAATTGGCGAAACAAGTTCGCTGAACTCAAGTTCGCTGAACTCAAGTTGAACTTGGGTAACACTGCCTATAGATGTTCTTGAAATGGTGTATTATGTTCCAAATGATCAACACAGATTTTTATTCGCCAAGTAGCTAAGCAAAGACTTTTGATTTGTTTCCAAAAGTGTATTTAACAGATTAAACTCCGTAATAGGGAGTTTCATTTACAAGTCATACAGAGTGAAGGTTATTTTTCATAGAGGACTTTACAGAACATTACATGAGGTCAAAATCTTATTGTCTATTCATGTCGTGCATTAAATATTTCAGTGAAGGGTGTCTCATATACAGTGAATAATATTACAAAATCTAGGCTTTATAGGAACCAGCCATTATAAACCCTATTAAACAGGGCATCAAGTCAATCTTCCATAACAATCTCATTTTCACTTTTATCAATTGCAAATACCAGTAGCAGCTCAAGCGTAAGGCAAGTAAAGCCAGGGCTTTATGCCCCAAAAGTTTAAAAGCCTCATGTTTTTATATTTATACATAGAATCTGGTACAAACGAGAATTACAAAAAAAGTTTAGGAAAATAAGAAACAGCCACCTTTGAAAGGCCCCGTAAAAAAGCTCGCTTTAGGCCCCCTATTAGGTTGAGCCGCCTCTGGCAAAAACAATCCACCAAACCTTCATCATACCATGAGCAGAGCCTTAATAACTTCATTGCAACATGCATGTTTAAAACAGGTAATCTTGATTCAACTCACCAGTTACAACTACTACACGTATGTACCTCGTTAACTCATGAATCCTCTTCTGCATTTGCAGACCCTTGTCTCATATTGCAACGTTCAACAATCTTAGTGAAATCCTCAAGGCTTAGCTGACCACCAGACATGCACAACAAATCAGCAAAGGCAAATAGCTTAAGGTTGTAAGTTTAAACCATTTACTCATATACGATTGATCTCTAACAGGACAAAGAGGCAAAATCCCTTCCGTCCCAATTTAAATGTCCTAGTTGGACATTTTGGGTCTTTCTTTTTTGATTTTGACTATCAATATATATGTTAGATGTTACATGCTTTAGTTAGATAGAAGGCTTGTGTTATACATACTTGATGTAAAATACATGAATAGATTGGGCTTTAAATGTATTTTTCATAGATATAATTTTCATCACGTATTATATAACACAAACAAATATATTCACGGTTAAAATTGCAAAAAAAAAAAAAAAAAAAACTCAAGAAATAAAATAGGACGTTTAAAAGCAAAAGTCTCAACATTAGCCAAAGTATATTTCAGATGCACAAAAATCTCTTAGTATAACATTACATAATTCTTGAAATATAGAAGTAATATTACTGGTATTATTTTTGTGATCATATTTGATGCAATAAATACTTGCTACAAATAATATTTCGGAAGTGTTCCCATCAACCCAGCCTACCCATTTTGATTTTTGATTGATAACAAAAATTACCAGTTTCAATCCGGTACCCAACCCCAACACCTCCATTTTTCCACCTCTTTAAGATAGCAAAGATCTGGTTTATACAAGAATTTGTAAGTATGGTGATCCAGACAGATTTTAGATACGGCACTAACCTTTCCATCTATATCACTATCAAATAACCGGATCATATGATCCATCTCCTCATCATTCCATGTAAAATCATGTAAAGCTGCTACTCTCCGCAAGTCCCATAAATTAATTCCCCCTTTGCCCGTTTCTGCAACAAACAAGTATCCCTCTGATGACCTATTGGGATAAAAGATTGGCTAAAACAAATAAGGTAAATGTAGCTCCAATTTTAAATGCCAAATATAGCAATCCTAGCTCACCAGGCTCCTTATGGTATATACAAAAAGACTGCTATTGTGAATTGAACTATTGATCACAATGTGCAAGCTTTATCTTGTTCCAACAAGTTGAACAGATTAGTTAGCTATACAAAATCTAGAAATTTTCTACTTTTCTACTGGAAATGATATTGCAACTTAAACGAATATTGTTGAAAGAGTTTAATCTTGGTACCAAGTAAAACAGTTGAAACAATAGAAATTAGCTTATGAAATTACCATCAAACTGAAAGAAGTGTAGTATCAACTCATCTTCAGTCATTTGCACTCGACTTGTGAACTGCTTTCCATTGTCCAATTAAAAATGCAACACACTCGGAGTTAGATATTAAACTATATACATAATCAATATTCAACCTTCCCATGTGACTTGTGACCTTCTTTGTCATCTTATTTAGTACGTCTTTTATTTTAAATTTCATTTAAATGGACCAAAAGGTGAGGCAGAACCCGTCCCAATTAACATATTACGGAACCCACCCACATGACCGCCATTTTTCCAACTAGGCAAACCTTTTACACTATTCAACAAGTCAGATGTTACAACTTTCATTGGATCTATAAGTAACAAAAAGAAAATTAAATAAATGTAGGCTAAAGAAAAGTACCAAATTTTTTCTCTTTCGTCTACCAGAATCATCATTGTGTACAATCTGCTTCCTTTCCGTATTTTTGATCCTTGATGCCTTTGTATCAGAGCGCTGAGGAGAGGTTTTGCTCGCTACATCCAGAAAGCCCGGTGAATCTTGTAAAGAAAGAGCAATAGCCTGTATCCATAGGAAAGACAACTCAGTCGAGATTTTTTTTAGGGCTACAAATTCATGCAATTGGTTGAAACTTACCTTCATTAAAGCATCATCATCAACAACAAAACCCGAGTTGCCTGAAAGCTTTGAGACTTTCTTGCTTGGTGTTGACTTTTTCAGCTTTGGCTGGAAACAAAATCCATATATTGATGAGTTATCATCTAATTTCAAGTATTATGCATCTTTTGCATTGTAAACTTGACCAATTTTTGAAAACTGATGAGATACATTATACTTTGCAAGAAGGAGAAGCATTTAAACGAACTATGGAAGTGTAAAAAACAAAGAAACGAATATAATTTGTTCCACTGTTTCAAACTTAACAAAAGTGTAACGTTCTTTTGCATTTTCACAAGTAAAAAATAGTTAGTTTGCAAAAGGATGTATCAGGCATAATGTTCCAAAAAACAACCGTTTGGGCATATCAACTCAATCTACTAACTTGCTTACCTAGCTATCTACCAACAAACCTAAATTCCGATCATAAGAATCCATACAAACGAACCCCATAATTCTAAAAATTTGACAACGCAAACCTAAATGCTACATTTTGTATACATGATCATATTTATATAATAATACATACATTATTCTAAATATCATAAAATTTCTAATAAATATCTCTTAATACCTTAACATGATAATCTTCATCATCGTTGGCTTCTCCCGATTCGCTTGAAGAGCTAAAATCATCATCTTTCGGCTTATAATCCTCATCATCATCTTCTTCATCTTTTTTCAATTTCTTTTTTCCTTTTTTGTTATTTGAAATAAAAGAAGAAGTAGAAGCAGCCAGATTATGCAAGCCCAATGCTTTCATTCTTTCTGTGTTTTCTTGTATTCTTTTCATTCTTTGCTTTTCATACTCTGTCATTTTCTCTGGGCTTTCTGATTTATTTGCTTCTGGCATTTTGGGTTTTTTTTATTATCGATTTTAAATTAATTGTGAATTATCTGAGTGGAATGAATTTGTGAATTAGGGTTTGTATAGATGGGAATTAGGATCAGAAGATTGAATTTTGGGGGATTTTTAGTTTAGGGTTTTCCTTTTTCTTATTTTCTTAATTTTTTTTCCCCAGAAGTTTAACAAACGCGGGATTACTTTACCTAGCCCACGCTTAAACCCTGCTCTACCCAAACTTCTAGATCGCGTTTGGTTCACAAAATTTGATGGAATCTGATAGAATTAGAATTGAATTCCATTTCTTAGTGTGTTTGGTTAGTTAAAGATAGAGGAATCACATTCCGTTGGAATGTTAACATTCCCTCATTTGATGGAATCTCTATTCCTTGGGGATGGGGGAAGGAATCTCATTCCATCCCTCACTTGAATCTTTAAAAAATCAAAAACATTCTGTCAAATTCCATTCCTTCAAATTCCAATTCCTTTGAAAGATTTCATTCCTTCCAAAAACATTCCGCGAACCAAACGCGCTCTTAGTTTAACAAACGCGGGAATTTTATTAGGTTTTTATGACAAACTTTTAAGCAAACATATCTACAATTGAGGGAAGGTAATAGGTTGCGTATTCGAACCTGGATTTGCCTTTTTTATTCGTTATTTTACTTATTCTTTTAGCGAAGTGGCTTGTTGATTTAAGACTCTCGTCAGAGAATACTATAGTGGCTTGTTGATTCAAGACTCTCGTCACAGAGAACACATAAGTCATCATCAATGACAGAGTTCTATACCTTGAGCATCAGCGGTGGGAATGCGGTCCATAACCATTTGCCACATGAAAATATTAATCTTTTTTGGAACTCTTAAAGTCCACTCCAGGATGTACCTGTCACTGAAGTTCTGCCCACTGATCATCTAATTCCTGATTGCTTTAACTGTAAACACGTTGCTTGTGTTACTTCTCTAAATCCATCTGTCCATTCCTTCACCATTGCCACAAACTCCATTGAGAAGCTGTTGGACCCCGTAGTATTATACTTGATCAACTCGGTACATCTCACAATTGTTCTTTATACACCAGAGCTTTGGTTGTATATAGGAAGACATCCCCAGCTCTGTTTTTTTTGTCATGAATTGCCTTTATCACATTCTTCCATAGACTATTTGATTCCATCTTGTATCACCAAAGCCATTTAGTAATAAGAGCCAAATTACACTCCTTTAATTTAGACAGACCCAAACCACAATCCGTAGCAACGCTTGGATATAAAAAATAGTTATTAAAACATTATCCAAGTGATTCTTTTTAAATATATCAATTTATTTGAGAAATATACAAATTGAATAGGATGGTTGACTTAATTATATCCTGACTACTGGTTAAGTCTAATAGGTTGCGTGTTCGAACCTGGATTTGCCTTTTTTATTCGTTATTTTACTTATTCTTTTAGCGTTTATCACATTCTTCCATAGACTATTTGATTCCATCTTGTATCACCAAAGCCATTTAGTAATAAGAGCCAAATTACACTCCTTTAATTTAGACAGACCCAAACCACAATCCGTAGCAACGCTTGGATATAAAAAATAGTTATTAAAACATTATCCAAGTGATTCTTTTTAAATATATCATTTTATTTGAGAAATATACAAATTTGAATAGGATGCTTGACTTAATTATATCCTGACTAGTGGTTAAGTCTAATAGGTTGCGTGTTCCAACCTGGATTTGCCTTTTTTATTTGTTATTTTACTTATTCTTTTAGTGAAATTTAAAGCATAGGTCTCCAGAATATTATAGTCGTGGTACTTTATTTGAAAATATATATCCGTAGCAACGCGCAGATATAAAAAACTAGTTATTAAAACATTATCCAAGTGATTCTTTTTAAATATATCATTTTCTTCGATGGAAATAGAAATATACAAATTTGAATAGGATTGTCGACTTAATTATATCCTGACTACTGGTTAAGTCTACGCTGAATTAGGTAGGCTCAATACATGTGCGAATTTGTGTTACATAACAAATAATAAGGGGTAGTTTTAATATGTTGTAATAGTTTAGGGGGTTATAGTGTCAAGTTAGAAAGTTAGGCAGTTAAGTCGGTTATGTAGTTATATATATAGGTTGTTGTAATATTGGATCAGTAGTTATGAAATCATTTTGATGTGAATATCACATTTCTTCTCCTATACAATTTCTCTCTGTAACAATTGGTAGAGCCACCGATCTTCCGGCGTTCTTCTGATCTGACTCCGATTATGTAACACCCCGAGCTAGGGCTCGAAATATTATGGAAATCACATAGCACAAGGAGGGATTATCGTTGGCAACTAAATGAAAAATAATGAATTTGGTGAATACATAACCAATCAAATATTCATACAATGCACAAGGAGCACGTGACCATCAAAGTTTACAAAAGAATATTCAAAAGATGGATATCGATCCTAAGCATTAGTCAAAAATGGGCGAATGAATCCTTGATCCATATAAGTCCATGCCTGAATCCCAAAAGCTAGTCACAATCATGCATCACGTCCTTGAACCACTTGATTTCCTGAAAAGTGTACTAACAAGTCAACACGAGGTTGGTGAGTTCGTAGTGGTGGCCCAAGAGGAACCACCGACAATAACCACATATCATAGAAACATGAACAATCATCGCATACAAGAAGTCTTACACGTCATCCAACCAATGCATCACCATATCACAACCCGATAAGAAAGCCAATGCAATGTCAATGTCATGATGCGAATGATATGCATGCCAAACCCAAATGCATATGATATGTATGGCCATCATGCCATCTATGCAATGATACTCACATGTCATCACCATGATCAATGTGGCATCTCAAAAACATCGGAGAATATACGTCTATAAACCCAGATGACCAACACCAGTGTATACGTCTATACCTGGATAAACACATTTATCTCAACAGACAACCAAATCATCTCAATGCAACCATCACAATGCAAATCCAACAATCCATCAATCCAACATCCAATAACCCAACCATATGAACAAACTATACATACATACACTTGAGAGGGCTTGCTTTCAAAGAGTCATTGATGTATGTATACAGGGTGTACCAGCGGCTAACCCTCCACATCTCAAACCTTTTGAAAGCGAAGTTGACTTTCATGTATGTACTCCTAACCTAAATATAACCTTTCTCAAAACCAACATGCACAAAACAATTCAATTCAACCTTCAATCATCATTCAGTCAACAAACAACTAATGCAAACAAATAAACACACAATGTACACTTTTCAGCCCGAATCTCAATAGATTAGGGAGATACGAACTCACCTTGATCAGCTAAGAGTAGATAATACAAGTTAAAAGCAACTAAAGTTATCTTGCGTTCACCTCACGTCCACCACCTATAATTATAATATTATATGCAATTATTAATACAATTCATTCACGTCCCAATAAAACAAGTACAATCCTACCGACTCCCGAGACTTGATAAAGTTGTTAAAACGCCTAGGTGAGGTCCATATCAAGTTTATGTAGAACTACAACACACCAAAGCGTTAGTAACTTTCTCCGAATAAGACTTAGACTCAAAAGATTCGACCCTTTTTGAAATGGGGAAGGTTTCAATAAAAACTAAGGTTACTACAAGAAACTAGATTCATTTACGAATCCAACGATAGGTCACACGTCTCGATTGGACTTTCGGTTTGAAAGATACAAGCGTTTGAAAACAATGAACGAAAACTGCCGACCAGAAAAGCCTTCACTGCGCCGCAGTGAGGCTTGGCACACCTCACTGCGCCGTAGTGAGGTTTAAAGCCAAATCTAGACGCAAATATTGGTTGCGCCGCAGTGAGGCTTGGCACACCTCACTGCGCCATAGTGAGGTTCAAGGCCAAAAACAGACGCAAGAAAGGGCTGCGCCGCAGTGAGGCTCTGCCGCCCTCACTGCGCCGCAGTCCCACTCCCTGCAGCCCAAAACCTGCACTTTCTAACATCAAAGTCGACCCAAATCACCATTTAACCTCAAAATCTATTCCGACACTTCTACAATTTAGTTTTAATCCCACAAAATCAAACATAGACTATATTTAAACATAACCCATCTTACAATTTCATTCCATAACTCGATTTAAGCTCCAATTCATGAATCAAACTTCCTAAAAACCCTAAACCACACATGCAAGCTTTTCGACTCGAATTATGACCCAAACCCACTCGACATCAACTAGAAACAGGTAAATGAAGATAAAATAAAGGTTATGGAACAAGTTTAATGTAACACCCGTCATTTACAAACATGGATTATCAAAAAACTTTCGCCTAACGGCGTTTAATAATAGCGGAAAGAGATCACATATAAATCTGCCCATCCGTAATCGGATGAAACTTTTGAAAACATATGGTGTTACTAAATGAATCATCGAAATAATAAAAGAAAATCCAAGTGTTGACACCAACATATATGCCAAACATTATTACATAGTCTTTAATCATAATATCGTAAATAAAGTAGCCAAACAAAAGGCTAAGGGTAGCTTAAGCATCAAGAACATAAATGTTATTGTCTTTAATGTCTTTACCCATGCTCATCAAGCTATCCTTTCTTTAGCTCAAAACTCATCTAATCTGATGGCACAACATTTTCAAAGAGCAAGTGTTAGCTAATAAATTAGCTAAGTAAGAATGACATATTTGAAAACATTTGCCGATTAGATATATTAACAAAATCATATCATCATTATATGTTAATATCACATGAGCATCATAAACATCATAAACATAAGAAACATCATAAACATCGTAAGCGCCATATAGCATAACACATTAGGAACATCATAATCCTAAGTGTGCCTATCATCATAAAGCTTTACTTTTCATCTTTCTTTACTTTCTTTATATCTTTACTTTTCTTTTGCCTAGGCGTAGGCTATGTGACATAAGCCACACATACTTAGGGATGTGGGGTTGTGTGTAGGCGGTCATAAACCATACATGGAGTCCTCACACCCGACATGATGGGTAAACCATAAGGTGGTCCATCGACGTCGTTAAGGAAAGACAAATTCGTTTCCAACTGAATAAACCGTTTATGCCTTTACGCATTGGTGGTTAGTTACTCCACCCGGAACAAACCATATGGCTTTTTGTAATCAGCTTTCACACGTGCACAAATCAAGCATCTTTCAACAAAATGAGCAAATTCTCCCTTGATGTTCGGCCACCAATAGATAGGCTTCAAATCTGCATACATCTTTGTGTTACCGAGGTGAACTGAATATCTTGACCTATGGGCTTCTTAAAGGATTAACTCTCGGTTACCACCAAGCAATGGTACCCAAATTCGACTTTCATATATCTTAAATCCACGGTTGTTCGTTTCCATCTTAAATCTTTTCTTCTTCCCAATGCTTTCCTTGTCGATATTATCTTTCATTAAAGCCTTAACTTGAGCTTCCTTAATGCGGTTAAGTAACCCCGACTTTGCTTGATCAACCATGCTCATCAATCTACAAGAAATATTCTGCACTTATCTACTTAATGTATCCGCCACCACATTGGCTTTACCAGGATGACATTTAATCTCACAATCATAATCTTTCATAAGTTCCATCCATCTTTGTTGTCTTACATTCATATCCTTTTGAGTGAATACATATTGCAAACTTTTATGATTAGTGTACAATGTACACTTAGTGCCATATAAGTAATGTCTCCATAGCTTCAATGCAAACACCACAACAGCTAACTCTAAATCATGTGTTGGGTAGTTCTTTTCGTGAGGCTTCAACTGACGTGAAGCATAAGCAATGACTTTGTCCCTTTGCATAAGAACACAACCCAAACCTAAAATAGACGCATCACTATAGACAACAAGATCATCGGTACCTTCAGGTAAGGCGAGGACAGAAGCTTCACATAACTTTTTCTTTAACGTTTGGAAGGCCTTTTCTTGTGCTTCAGTCCACTCATACTTCACTCCTTTCTTTGACAATTCAGTCATAGGCTTAGCTATACGAGAGAAATCTTGAATGAACCTTCGATAGTAGCCCGCTAAACCAAGAAAACTCTTGATTTCCGTGGGTGTCTTTGGCTGTTCCCATTTGGAGACAGCTTCAATCTTTGCGGGGTCAACTTTAATACCTTCAGATGAGATGACATGCCCGAGAAATTGAACTTCTTGAAGCCAGAATTCACACTTTGAGAACTTTGTAAATAACTTTTTCTCCCTAAGGACTTCAAGAACGGCTCTTAAGTGCTCACAGCGCTCAGCTTCAGACTTTGAATAATATAGAGAAGTTCTTAAATCTATTGAACACTTTCACAAGTCACTACACTAAATTGGTGGCGTAATTAACATCAATTGTAGGGGCATCTAATGATTAAAAAAAGAAAAAAAAAGTGAAAACACTAATTTTGACTAGCTACAGGTCTACATAGGGCTCTATTAAATTAACTCTATTTTTTTATATATATTAGACGTATGCCCGCATGATGCAGCGGCGATGGTGGTAGTGAAGATGGTGTGGTGACGGCGGCAATGGTGGTAGTGGTGGTAAATGTAAAATTAATTGATTTAAGTGGGGTTAATATGTTTATTTAAAGGTTGGATAACCTTGTTGTAAAATATTTCATTTAGGGTATTATAGATATATAGATGAAAATGTTTAAATTAATGAATAATATGATAATTTCAAAATCTTAATTACTTAAAGGGGGAGGGGGTACTTTGTTTTATATAGTAGTATGAAAGTATAGATATTGATGAAAATGTTTAAATTAATGAATAAAGAAGATGGGTAATGTGGTCATTTCAAAGTCTTTTTTTTTTTAACAGCAGTGGTGATTGGACTCAACGGCATGCCTCTTTATCGTCCGGTAGAGATCGACCACGTCACCAGCACAGTCAATCCGAGGGCATGACTGGTGGTGGAAGTCCCACTACCGTTCTAGAGGAAACTAGCTAATGCTAGAGAAATCCCCCATGCTCCACCTCATTGGTAAAGACATCCCAGTATGCCTTTCAAAAATTTTGAACCCGGGACCATTATTTGGCTGAAAAACATAAGGGGCATTAAATGTCTAGTTGGGCTAAATCCCAATGACCATTTCAAAATCTTAATTACTTTAAGGGAGAGATGGTAGTTTGTTTTATATAGTACTATAGATATAGATATTGAAGTATAGCTAGTGTTATATAGTGGCAACTTAAGGTTTTTGGAGGTCTTAAAACGAAGTCGGTTTTGGGGGCCTAGTTCATAAGCATATAAATTAAAGTAAACAAAAAAAAGTTAGTTCGACTTATGTTATGGAACTACTATTAATGAAAAGATGCAAATGTTGGTTCAAAAATCAGTAAGATTGTTACTTCAATGCAAATTATATAATGGTACTTCTTTTAAATTAAGTCTATCATACAAAATATTGAGGCCCTACATTGTTGGGGGCCTAAAGTGATTGCATAGTCCCTTAGTACTGTTGAGCCACCTACGACTCTTATATTTTATTAGATTGTAATGATGTTTTGATTATATTTGTTGAATCATGATAAGTTTAATAACCTTTTTAATAAACGAGAGCAAGTACCCCCGCGTTGCGGCGGTAAAATGATGAGGGTGATAGGTCATAGAGTGTGCTAGATCATAGGAAGTGATATGCCATAGAGTGTCATAACCAAATGTCTTAGCCGGACTCCATCATCAGATTTAAAAATTCGTCGAAAATATATCGAATGACATCTCTAATGAAAGAGCATGAAATTTTAAAAACACCCATATAATTTTATAATTTATCGATGTACGGTTTTTGAGATAAAAGATTTTGAAAGAATTAAAGGAATAAAATGATTTATGGAGGAGAGAGAAAGTTATATATATTGATATATATAGTATATCATGCATTATCATGTGTATATTGTTGAAATTGAATGTTGAAAGTTGAAAAGTTAAATTTGTTTTATAATATAGTATAGATATAAGATAAAATAAAAATAAAAACAAAAACCATAAACCTGTTTAAACGTACAGGTCAAACAAGTTAACCCGACTTTTTCAAACATCGGGTGAACCCAAGTGCCTGTATTTCCGCACGAAACAGTACATACGTTTTATATTATATGCAGACAACTGTATTGGGCCCTGCAAAAATAAAAATAAAAAATTTCATAGTTGTCTAAAATTAAAAAATGTAAAAACAAAATGAAAAAAATGTCAAGTGTACATTTCTTCCCCTTCAGATCTTTGAAGCTCGATTTAGTACTGCTTTCTATTTGAGTTCTGTTGGACCATTAACATCATGTCTCACGTAAGACAGTTTGACCACCTCAAAATCCCATTAGATAGTATAAAGTCAGCAACCAACAATTTCGCTAAAGAAAATTTGATTGGCCAAGGTGGATTCGGGAAAGTTTATAAGGGAGTAATCCACCATTCCACAGGCCAACACACCACGGTTGCTTTGAAGCGTTTGGATCGTGTGTTTGGGCAAGGAGATCCCGAGTTTTGGAAAGAGATTATGCTGCTGTCTTTATACAGACATGAAAATATTGTCTCTCTTTTAGGGTATTGTGACGATCTTGGCGAGAAGATCCTAGTGTACAAATATGTGTCTAAGAAAAGCCTTGACTTATATATCAACAGCGAGGAACTAAGATGGGTTCAACGTCTTCACATATGTATCGGGGCGGCTTGTGGACTGTCATACCTGCATGCTCCCACAGATACCCAACTTAGAGTATTGCATCGCGATATTAAGAGTTCTAATATCTTGTTAGATGAAAATTGGGATGCCAAAATCGCAGATTTTGGTCTCTCCAAATTTGCACCTGCAAACAAAGATTTCACATATCTAATCTCCAACGCCGTTGGCACAATTGGTTATTGTGATCCGCTCTATGTAGAGACAGGTTTATTAACAAAAGAGTCGGATGTTTACTCTTTTGGTGTAGTTTTGTTTGAGGTATTATGTGGGAGGCTCTGTATTGGCAGCAACAATGGGGATCATCAGTCTTTTGTGGGATTTGTAAGCAAATGCTATGAAGAAAACAAAATAAAAGAAATTGTTTTTGCCAACATAAAGGATGAAATAAATCATCATTCTTTGGAGGAGTTCACGAAAATTGCATATCAATGTTTAAGGAGAAACCGCGAAGAACGTCCATTGATGGACGAGATCCTCAAAGCACTTGGAAGTGCCCTTCGATGTCAAGTAAACTACTTCTTTCTCTTGATCAACTTACAAGTTTATGATATTTTGAATTCAAAATTCCTTTTTTCTTTTTTTTTTTTTTTCCATTTATAGAGTTTTAACTTTTTATTCTAATCATAAGTATGAAAAAGATGCAACATAAAGAGGTTTTGGATCTATGAAACGGACTTATTGAAATCTGTTTTACTTAGTGCTCTGATGCAGGTGTCGGCGGTAAACAAACTCGCATTTATGGAATCCTGAATGTAAAAGTACTAAATGGATCGGAGCTTAATATCGAAAATCCTTATGTGATACTCAAACTAGTCACCACAACAGATACATCCATTCATACAACAATGAAAACGGCCATATGCTACCAGAAAGGGGATCCGTGTTGGAATGAAGAATTCACTCTATATGTTGAGGATCCTGATCATCAACTGCTACAAATATGGCTTCATAACAGCTCGTCGATGTATGACCAAGTAATCTATTTGACTTATAATCTTCATAGGGTTCAATTTTGTTTCTTACGAAAAGTTTATATATAATAATAATAATAATAATAATAATAATAATAATAATAATAATAATAATAATAATAATAATAATAATAATAATAATCACACGTAATAATATATATTAGTTAATTGGCCATTTATCAAATGGTCATATTTATGAGTGCTGCCTTAAATGTCATCATCGTAATAACTAGAGTCTTTTCTACAATGGCCAAATGGATAGTTTGAAACTACATAAGTAACTAACGCCCAATGCCGTCTTCCACGGGTTTTGGGTCTCAATACCTCGACGGTGTATGGGGAGGTTAAGATGTAGACAGCCTTACCCCTACCACGACGGTGTAGAAAGGCTGTTTCCAGGTTCTATCTAAAGATAGAAAAGGACCTCCGGCCTTGCAGGTTTGAAACTACATGTATGTTTATAAGAGTTATTGAGTAGTTAAATAAATATGCATGATCGATTTCTTTGTTTTGTAGGGAGGAATCCATGAGCAAGTCGGAGCAAGAAACTGGCAATTTAGAAACTTAACTTCTAAAAGTGCACGGACTCAAGAAGTTAGGTTTCATAAGGTTAAGGATGGCTATGAAGATGAGGGAGACGTACAAGGGAAAATCATGGTGAAAATGATGTACACAGCGTGCCCATATTACACTGCTTTTGAAGATGTATGTCCCCACCAAAAGGCTCCAACCGGGACTCCTCAAGACGGAGGATTGCTTGTCGTTATAATCCATGAAGCTCGAACCCTTTACTCAAATCATCACAGAAATCCCTATGTTTCATTGCTCTTCCAAGGCGAATTAAGGAAAACCGTGGTTTGTTTTTTCTAACTAATTAATTACAAGCATCTTCTTAATTTCCCACAATCTTTTTTAAGTTTCTTTCATTTTGTTTTTCGCAGGCAATAAAGAACACACGTAATCCGAAATGGCATGAGGAGTTCACATTTATCTTGGAACAGCCACCAACGAAAGAAAATATGCATTTCGAAGTCATTAGTACTCCTGGGAAAGGAATAATATTTCGAAAGGTACATTATATATGTTTGGATCCTAAGCTTTCAACACAAAATTTTTGGTCATCTTCAAGGATTTTTTTAGTAACATCACTTATCACTTAATACAGTGAATACCCGATGGATTTAATTTTGAAGGCGTTTTTATATTGATGTTGGTTATAACCTAATTGCAATGAATAGTCAAAAGAAAACTTTTATTAATCTTCCATAATCTAAATTGCAATGATGGTTGTTTATTTACATAGTTGGAAAAATAAAGAAAAAAAGGAACAAACTCAATTTAAAAACAATTATTAAATCAACATTTACTTCTTGTCATATTAATCAAAAAGTAAAATTTTAAGTAGTAAAACACATACTCATCTCAATTACGAGTATAAGGTAATGTAGATAAGTAATTGCATGCATAAAAAAAAAATTCTTTACATTAAAAATTCATTGTTTGATGTTTTATAATTAAAGTATTATTTTTTATTCATGTAATACTGATCTCTCTCTGTATATATATAAATTAATATATTGCTGTAAGTTCAGGAAGAATCGATGGGATGTATTGATATAAATGCTATTGATGTTGTGAAAGAAAGACGGATCACCAAATGTTATGAACTTCAAAATACACTACGTGGTTGTTGGCTTACCGTGGAATTGCAATGGAGGTCGTCTAACTAGATTACAACCAGTAATAACTAACAGTTATTGAAGACAACCACATCTATGCTCATGTTTCTTTAGTAAATGATCACCATGTCATTTTATTTAGTAAAACTGTCAAGTATTTGGATCATGTGTTAAATTGTTTGAAACTTGTTTTACTTTGTGTTTTTTTTTTTAATTTACTTGAGTGACATATTTACTTAAGTATTTGGATCATCGTTATTTCATCATGTTAGGCTCTATTGACAAAACAAGTTGGCTCAACTCAAGTTGAACTCGGGTAATATTACCTATTGATGCTCTTAAAATGATGTATTATGTTCCAAAAGAACAATGACAAATTTTTATTTGACAAGTAGCTAAACAAACATCATTGATTTGTTTCCAGAAAGTGTAGTTGAAATTGTTGTTAACAGATTAAACTCCGTTACAGATAAGAAAATGAGTCTCATTTTATGGGTGGTACGGAGTGAGCTTGTTTTTTTATAGAAAACTTTACATAACATACATGAGGTCAAAAAATTTGTCAGTCTATGCAAGTCGTTCATTAGATATTACAGTATTGGTTGTCATATACAGAGAAGAATATTACAAAATCTAGGCTCAATAGGAACGGGCCATTTTAAATCCTATTAAACAGGGCGCCAATTCAATCTTCCATGACAATCTGATTTTCACTTTTGTCAATTGCCAAAACAGACAATTTACCAAACCTTCATCATAACATGACACGAGCCTTAATGCATTTGTATAATACTCGTAGAAAAGACATAACAAGTATTGTAGGTAATCTCGATTCAAATCACCATTAGGAACTACTATGGGTCTGTACCTCGTTAACTCATGAAGCCTGTTCTGAAATTTCAGACCCTTGTCTCATATTGCAACGCTCAACAATCTTACTGAAATCCTCGAGGCTTAGCTGACCACCAGACATGCACAAGACATCAGCAAAGGTGATTAACTAGAGGTGGCAAGTTTGAACCATTACTTATACTCATATTACAATTGATCTCTAATGGGCCAAAGGTAAATCAAGATTCTAGTAGGCAAAGCATATTTCAAATGCATAAAAACCTCTTAGCATATATTCTAAAAATATATAAATGACATAATTTTTTGGTTATCACATTTGATGCAATAGATAATTGCTTCCATCAACCCAACCTACCCGTTTTGACTGATAACAAAACTACACGTTTCGATCCGGTACCCAGCCCCAACACCTCCATTTTCCCACCTCTTTTAGATGGCATAGATCTGGTTTATACAAGAATTTGGAAGTACAGTGATTCAAACAAATTTTAGATGACGTACAAACCTTTCCATCTACATCACTATCAAAGAACCGGATCATATGATCCATCTCCTCATCATTCCATGTGAAATCATGTGAAGCTGCTACTCTACGCAAGTCCCGTAGATTAATTTCTCCTTTGCCAGTTTCTGCAAAAACAAGTATCCCTCTGATGATCCGTATTGAAGGAAAAGGTTGGCTAAAAGAAATAATGTAAATGCAACTCCAATTTAACTAAAATGTCGAATATATATATATATATATATAATAGGGTAACACTCTGGTGAGAACACTCTTAAAATAAGAACGGTGAGAACACCTTAAAAACATCATTTTGATGCATTAAAAGTCCATAAAACTAACATATTGCATAACTAATTATCATTATTTAAGTGTTTAACAACACATTCATCCGTCAAAATCGAAATAATCATGTTTTTTGTTTTGTGCATCCATCTTGGATGCATATTCATCAAAATGATAGCATCCAACAAAAAACGTGATTTTTTCGATTTTGATGAATCAATGTGTTGTTAAACACTTAAATAATGATAATTAGTTATGCACTATGTCAGTTTTATGGACTTTTAATGCATCAAAATGATGATTTTAAGGTGTTCTCACCGTTCTTATTTTAAAACCTGTTTTTATTTGATTGTCCCCTTATATATATAGGGTAACACTCCGGTGAGAACACTTTTAAAATAAGAACGGTGAGAACACTTAAAAACATCATTTTGATGCATTAAAAGTCCATAAAACTAGCATAGTGCTTAACTAATTATCATTATTTAAGTGTTTAACAACACATTGATCTGTCAAAATCGAAAAAATCACGTTTTTTTTGTGTGCATCCATCTTGGATGCATATTCATTATTTGATAGCCACCCTATATATATATATATATATATGGGAAAGATAATTTGAGACCAACTAAAAAAAGTCCAAAAAAGGACCATTGATTTTCGTAACTTACACACCACCATTATAATCTACTACGATATACAAGACTTTTTTGTAAAAACACTAAGACTTTCCAGCGACGGGCCCACAGAAAAATCATGTGTAAGTTAACTTACACATGATTTTCTGGTGGCCCGTCGCCGGAAAGTCTTAGTGTTTTTACAAAAAATTCTTGTATATCGTAGTAGATGATGATGGTGTACAAAAATCAATGGTCCTAGTTGGTCCTAAAATAAGAGGTGGTCTCAAAATATCTCACCCCTATATATATATATATATAGCAATCCTAGCTAGTGCACCAGCCTCCTTATGGTATATACAAAAAATCTGTTATTGTGACTTGAACTTTTGATCACAATGTACAAGCTTTATCATGTTCCAACAAGTTTAAAAGCTTAGTTAAGGATAACTATACAAATTGTAGAAAATTCTATCCTCTTCTAATGGAAATGGTGGAGAAATAAACAGTTTTGGCTCAGTGAAGGTACCAGTGCCCATCGCTGCTATTCCTCAAGGTCTTTCAAAGGTGATTGCAGAAATTGAGATCTCATTTACACTAACATCAAAATCAGGTGGTGACGATCACAATGTCAAATTTGCAGATCTGTACATCATCAAATGGTCATCTTTGATGATACCACCTATTATTATTGTGATGACCAATCTAATTGCTATAGCAGTTGGCATGAGCAAACAATCTATAGTGCTATACCGTAGTAGAGTCGCCTTTTGGATGGGATTTTATTTTAATTTTTAGTTTTTGCTCTTTTGTATACTTTTGCCCATGAGCCCCTTTGCAAAAGAATACAGCTGAACCAAACCCCAAAAGCTAAAAGAAACCCCACCCAAAAGGCGACTCAAATGAGCCATTTGATGATGTACAGATATGCAAATTCATCATCCTTATCGTCACCGCCTGATATTGATGTTAGAGTAAACGAGATCTCGATAACCACTTTTATAAGACCTTAGAGAACAACACCGAGATGGGCACTATTACATCCAATGAGCCAAAACAGTTCATTTCTGCAGCATTCTTCTAGCTCTAAACCAAGTAAAATAGTTGAAACAATATCAATTCATCTTCAGTCATTTGCACTCGACTCGTGAACTGCTTTCCATAGTCCAATTAGACACCCAACACATTCAAAGTAAGAAATTATTATATATTACAAAATCCAAATTCTACCTATCCCGTGTGCCTTTTGAACTGCTTTTTTAAATTTAAGGTGTGGCAGAACCCGGCCCCTATTGACATTATGCCACTGTAACCTATTACTCAACCCACCCACACAACCGCCCTTTATCCAACTCGTCAAACCTTTTACATCAACTATCTACCAAGTCAAATGTTACAACTTCCATGGGATTTATAAGTAACAAACAGAAAATAAATATGAATGTAGGTCAAAGAAAAGTACCACATTTTTTCTCTTTCGTTTACCAGAATCATCCTTGTGTACAATATGCTTCCTTTCAATATTTCTGACACTTAATGCCTTTGTATCAATAGGCTGAGGAGGGGTGTTGCTCGCTACATCCAAAAAGCCTGGTGAATCTTGCAAAGAAAGAGCAATAGCCTGCATCCATAGGATGGAACAACCCAGTCGAAAGTTTTTAGGTCAACAAGGACCACAAATTCATGCAGCTGATCAGAAATTACCTTCATTAAGGCATCATCATCATCAACAAAACCCAAGTTGCCTGAAAGCTTTAAGACTTTCTTGATTGGTGTTGATTTTATCAGCTTTGGCTGAAAAGAAGATCAAAATAGTAATGAGTGATAATCTTATTTCAGTATTATACATCTTTTTTATGGCAAACTTGACCGTTTTTTAAAATTTGAAAAGATACATCATACTTTGCAAGAAGGAGAAGCATTAAAACGAACTATGGGAGTGTAAAAAACAAAGAAATGAATATATGTTGTTCCTCTCATCGAAACATACCAAAAGTGTAGTGTTCTTTTGCATTTTCAGAAGAAAAAAAATTCGTTTGTTTGCACAAGGATTCATCAGGCATAGATATTTTTAAAAAAAAAACCTTTTATGTTGATAGATTGCAAAAGAAAAAAAATAAAAGACATTAAAACGTTACATCCTGAAAAAACAGATAGCTTTTTTTTTTTGGAAAATTCAACTTTTATTCACAGCCTTCCCCACCATAGTGGGCGGAGCCAAACGTATACAAGAAATTAAAGTTACACCATTCTTCCCACATTAAATTTCTATGCTTTGACTTATTTCTATACCAAAGGAAACCAAGTGATTTGATGTCATGAATAATCTTGTCCGTGTGGATCCCCGCATCAGAAAACCTTTTTATCATTCCGAGCTTTCCACACCAACACGCCATGAAAATAACTCCTTCAAAACCTTGTTCTTGTTCCCCAACCCCACGTGATTATTGATCTCCGCCAAATCTACGATGGAGAAAATAAAGAACCTGCATGCCTTAGTCCACTTACTAATATGATCCCAGATTGTCACACCAACATGACACACACAAAACATATGCTCAACGGTTTCCTGAGCTTCGCCACAAAGGTTGCACACATCGTTGTCAACAAAAACATTCCTTTTAGCAAGAGCCGTCGTTGGGGGGGTATGATCCATCTCAGCCCGCCACACAAAAATGTTACATTTTTAGGTTAAAACCCATTTAGACCATTCAAAAGTGAACCTGTTGCTAAAATCATAACTTTCAAGTAAGAAATCTTTTACTGATCTCACCGAGAATTCCTTGTTACCCCCGTTCCATGTCCACCTGTCATCTCAGTTGACAACCTGTATCATTTCAAGCAACACTTGGAGATCATCAAACTCCATCCTTTCTTCCACCGTACCTGGGTTGCGTCACCAGTTCCCACAACCGAGTATCTTATTGGACGACTCGTTAACACCTCTTTCAGTTCACGACTAGCCACTTTCACCTTGCTTATAAATTTTACAATAGATTTCCATGTACCTGTGATAGCCTGATTTATAGGAATCAATGACCAGCATCTGCTTCCCGCGGGAATGGCTTCTATCACCTTTCTCCATAGACCATTAGGTTCATTTCTATACCTTCAAGTCGACAACAGAGGTGTTCACGTCTCTAAGTCTAGTGATACCAAGACCCCCATTTTTAACAGGTTACGCCAATCTCTCCCAAGCCACCCAATTGATCTTATTGGTATCCGCCGTTCCGCTCCATAAAAACCTCCTTATTATTATTTCTAGTCCATCTATAACTTTGGTTGTTGCTTTAAAGTTTAAACAAAGATAGATAATATGTGGGCAAACTCTCTAAAACCGATTTAATCAAAGTGACCCTTCCCCCTATTGATAAGCATTTGCCTTTTCACCTAGAAACCCTCGTTTCAAATATTTCAAAAATAAATTCCAGCTGGCAACCCTTTTCATATTGGCGCCAATCAGAATCCCGAGATGTATGAAGGGAAGTGTTCCCGCTTTACAATTAACTCTTTCAGCCATGTCACTAATTTCTCCATTTTCAACACCAAACCCGTAAAAACTTGACTTACACATGTTTTATTTTAAGACTCGACTTACACATGTTTATTTTAATATACTCCTATATGAAAACTTATTTGGGAATTCCACTTCCCTCCGATTTTGATTTTTTAAGTCATATACAATCACTTATGAAATGCACATCCAAACA
Source organism: Erigeron canadensis (assembly GCF_010389155.1). Lineage (NCBI taxonomy): Eukaryota > Viridiplantae > Streptophyta > Magnoliopsida > Asterales > Asteraceae > Erigeron > Erigeron canadensis. The sequence continues at coordinate 22,909,611 of NC_057764.1, forward strand.
CCTCCTAATTAGACTGAACAAGTACCACAAGGCTGTATAAAGTAACACTATACTATCTTAGAGCAGTATAGGTTCATCCTAGTTCTTTACTGGAATACCAATTCAATAGGTGTATAACATCATTTATTGCCTGGTAAAACTTCTGATAAGTAGGTCAAAATTATTCGCTTCTTAATTGCAAAGTTGAAATGGATAATTCAATCCATACATAGCAAAATTTTACCCTTTTACTGAATGTAACATTCTTACAACTTGGTGCAACTGATTGCAACTAACTTAAATTTCATGTTACTGATGAGGGAAAATTGCACACAAAAGGTACTGTACATATCCAGATATTCTATTAAAGGTACAGAACTTTATAATTGTCAATTAAAAGAATTGAACTTCACAACATAAAAACTTCTTTGACCTGTGAGTACCTAGACGGTCAGCCACCACGACAGACAACTCTCTACGTGATTGTTTGACGAATTTTTCGCCTATTAATAACATCAACCATTTTTCAACAAGTATTCCAAAATGGTTTGGGCATATCAACTAAGTCTTACTAACTTGCTCACCTAGGATTCTATATATAAAGTCTAGTTATCTACCAACAATCCTAAATTCCTATCGTAAGAATCCGTACAGCCGAAGCCCGTATTTCTAAATCTTTTGCAGGACCTTAGCTCAGACTACGGTTACATGTATCGCAAACGGGTCAAAGCCTCAAACAATAAAACTACCAAAACTATATGCTACATTTTGTATACATGATCATATTTATATAATAATACATACATTATTCTAAATATCATAAAATTTCTAATAAATATCTCTTAATACCTTAACATGATAATCTTCATCATCGTTGGCTTCTCCCGATTCGCTTGAAGAGCTAAAATCATCATCTTTCGGCTTATAATCCTCATCATCATCTTCTTCATCTTTTTTCAATTTCTTTTTTCCTTTTTTGTTATTTGAAATAAAGAAGAAGTAGAAGCAGCCAGATTATGCAAGCCCAATGCTTTCATTCTTTCTGTGTTTTCTTGTATTCTTTTCATTCTTTGCTTTTCATACTCTGTCATTTTCTCTGGGCTTTCTGATTTATTTGCTTCTGGCATTTTGGGTTTTTTTTATTATCGATTTTAAATTAATTGTGAATTATCTGAGTGGAATGAATTTGTGAATTAGGGTTTGTATAGATGGGAATTAGGATCAGAAGATTGAATTTTGGGGGATTTTTAGTTTAGGGTTTTCCTTTTTCTTTTCCCGGGAAGTTCAACAAATGCGGGAATTTTATTAGATGTTCCGAGGGGTGCTACGTTTAGTCAGAGCAAAAAAAAAATTTTAAAGTTTTTATTTTGCTACCTCAACAATTTATCAATTTTAATTTATAAAAAATAATTTTAACTTATAAAAAAGTCATATACTCCATTGAAAAGGTTTTTATAAAGTTTTTTTCTACTTAAATCAAAAAAGCTTTTGCTTAAAGAGTTAAAAATCCTCAACCTTTACCTTAAAAAAAACCATTCTCTTCAATAATATAAAGCTTTTAAAAGACTCTATTTTGCTTTAAAAAAAAGCTTTTGTTCAACATCCATTGAAGATGCCCTTAAGATAGTCACATGTTTTGGTGATTACGGTAATGATAGTAGTTTACTTATTAATGTAAAAATAATTGATAAAAAAATAGTATTGTTAGTTCAAAGAGAGATATATATTGTAAGAAATTTTATTAAGATTATTATAAGTATATTAAATGAAAATATTCAAATTAATAAATAAATAAAAAAGATAATTTAGGTAAAAAAAAAAACTTTTAAAAAAATAGTATATGTCAAATGATTTATATATTTAGTTAGAATTACATTTACACAATTTGGCATTGTACATAATTTTGAACTCATATTATTGTTCAATTTTACTTAGTTTTCAATTTAAGATGCATTTTCTTTGTAATCAAACTTTTATTATACAATTAATTAAAAGTTTGATAAGTTTAAAGTCAAAAAATTATTTAAATCTTTCATATAAGATAAATCTTTTAACTCAAATGTATATATCGATCTAAAATATCTTCATTATAGTTTATGAACCCTTTGCATATGAAGGTGTGAATGTAATATCTCCTGTGAAACTATAAAAAAAAGTCGGATGCAAATTAATCATTTTATTTTTAATAAATTAGTTTATATTATTAATCTTTTACTTTTTGATATATATCCATTAACCCTTTAAATCAATTTCTTTTATATCAAATTCCTACGACACTCGTCGTCATTCTCACTCATTGTCGTCGTCGTCGTCAGCTGCAAATAATTGTAAATAGTTAGAAGAAAATATCAGATAAAGTAATACTCGTAAAATTTATCCAAAAACGTTAATAAACAAAGGAGGGAGGGGGCCAACCGAATAACGTGACAATAATAATAATCATCAATCACCCCAATAATGCGGCTACAATATCCACTATATCTGACGTGTGAGTTTATCCATCGATTACCCATTTATATTTATTTTCATTAAATTGTTAAATAAATAAATTATACATCTCGTAAATTACTTGGAGGTTACTCATAAAATACCTATATAAAAATAAAAATTAAAAAATTTATATCTATATATATACTTTTTCCATCCATCAATCAATCAAAGTCTATAGACGCAAGCCTATTCATTGTCTTCCAATAATAATAATAATCCTCTAATTTCAACAAGTTTCTGCCTCTCTTTGTTCTATCAACTGTATGTATCCATCTATTTTTCAACTGTATTTGAGTTATATATATATATATATGTATATGTGTGTGTTTGATTCGATTGTTCTTTATATATCTTAGTTCATTACGTGACATGATTTACTACAGAAAGTTATTAGCTTTGTTAGTTTTCTGATGTATTAGACATCAATTACATGTGTATATATATATATATATTATATAAGTAGGTATTACAGTATTATATGCTTTTTTATTATTAGTATGATTATTGTGTTTTTGTTATTGTTATTACAAAGGGTCAATGATATATATTTGTTTTGACTTTTTCTGCTATCAAAGGTTGTTGCTTTTCACTTCCTGTCTTACAAGAAACTTGTTTGGTTTTAAGATGTTATTATTCAGATATTATTCGGGGCTTTTAGGAGATTTTTGACCTTTAAAGCTTTTCCTTTTCAATTTTTTTTTTTTTTTTAATGTGACTGTTATACATAAATTGTTGGAATTGTTGTAGATAATCCGTTTGTTAACAACCCATATGAGGTTTTCTTTGTTTCTTTTTAGAAATTTTTCATGTTTGAGGTACAATTAAGGTTGCCGTTATGAAAACCCATTTTGTTTCTAAGAACAATAATAATCTCCAAAAAAACCGGTAGTGAAAGTAGACTTGAAAAAAGCCTCAGCCTCAGCGCCTTCTATGTTAAAACTAGTATTACTTGTCTTAAGATTAATTTGGGCCTGAATAAAGAGGGTTATATCTGTTGAGTAGAGGATTGAAAGTATTATGATATGTACTTAGTTTGTTTCTATACGTTATTCTTCGTATGTAGCAAGTAGTAGGGGGCGTATATTGTATATGAACAAAGTGTATCTTTACGCGTACTGATGGGAACATACACGGATAACTTGATTTAGGTTTACATATGTATTATGTTAAATGAAGTACTTGTTAAGGGTAAATAGTTCAATAATTGTTGGTTTGTTGCTTTGTTTTCTCTCATAAGAAAAACACACTATTTTGTTAATTCTTTAATGAAAGTTGCAAGTGCATCACCAACTTTATAAGTGTGTCCTGGTTTTCTAAAAAAATGCCTCAAGAAGAGACATATGATTATATATGTAATTTGCGAGTTGAAGAGTACATATGCTTTTTTGAATGAGTTGTTTTGTTGTTTAATGTACAATAATAACTAATCCTTCTTGATCTTCCTTTTGCAGTTCGTGAAAACAAAATGGCCAAAGGTGGATTTAAGCAAGAACATGAATTCTGTAAGCTCATTTGTTTGCATTCTTAGTGATTGTGTAGAATTTCTTGAGTCTTGTAGCGGAAATTGTATATATTTTCCGAACAATTAGTTTGTGTTTTTTATTGCTGTTTTTTCTTCAGCAAAGAGGCATGCGGAGGCTTCAAGGATTAGGGAGAAATACCCTGACAGAATTCCGGTATGTGCTAATTATTTGGCCTTTTGTTGTCCATATTTCACTGGACAATATTTATTTTTGATACTTGATTGATTTGGTGTGATACACAACTGGATATATGCTACTTTTCCCAACTCTAGGACGTAACATCTTTGTTTTTTAATACCATTAGAATTAGAATTGCATCAATAAATGTTTGATGCAACTTAATTGGATTGTTGCCCCTTCAAATTTGTTTAACTAATAGTCGTTTGCATTTTATATTATTAAAATCATAGCATACGACATTTCCATCATATCAATAGCTAGACTTGTTATAATTCTCTGTGATATGAGACATCCATCTACCCCGTAGAAATTGTATATTTCGACTTCAATGTGGTATTTTTATGTGCTGTTGATGTGCTTGACTAATGGTGTGATTACCTTCTATTGAGCGTCTGTAAGGACTGTAAGAAGAGAATTAAGTATGTAGCTTGAAATTTTGTCCGTGTCTTATTAATCTGTTTTACTCAAGGTAATTGTGGAGAAGGCTGAGAAAAGCGACATTCCTAATATCGATAAGAAAAAGTAAGTCCCTCTTTCTTAGGATTAATCCTGCTCTTGATGTGTTTTGTTTTCTTTGTATTAGTGGGAAGCTTGGGTAATGGGTCAAAATGGGTTCCTGTCAAGATGGGTTATGTTGTACATTTTGGATTTCCGGGATGACCCTAAACATTGTGTGTCCAAAGTTTCTTAGTATTCTATTTTGTGTGGCGAATTTCCAAAAATGATCTAATAATGTTTTTGTATAAAATTATATATAGCGAGGTTAACACTAAAATTACGCTTTAGACGTTTTACCGGTTTGACGTCTTGTCCTTCTAACTTCTAAGTCAATGGTATATGTTATCCGTGAAGGAAATATCATAACCCTGATTAAGTTCCATGATCAGCCTAGTGTTTGAAATTCTGTATGTCTAGTATAAACTATGAAGGTTCACTATATGACTATATGGTTTGTTATATGATTACTACAGGTACCTTGTCCCAGCTGATCTTACTGTTGGACAATTTGTCTATGTGATTCGTAAACGGATTAAGCTGAGTGCAGAGAAAGCTATTTTTATTTTTGTGGAAAATGTGCTTCCACCCACAGGTATTTCTACATACAATAGGTGTATTCAATGATAATCTGTTTTGGGTCTCTATTGTGTGAATTTTATTTTCAGTTTTTAGTCGGAAAAAATCCTTTAAACTTATTTTCATTTAGAGATGTCTCTTTTTAAAAGTTATATAGAATTCTTGTAAATTGTGAATTATTCTTATGGGGAGATGATGGCAGAGGTTGTGTTGGGCAACAGATAAAAACCTAAACAAACCTGGTTGGATTGACATGAAACAGTGGTGATAATTTCATATGGTATGATTAATGCATCATGTATGACCAGATATATGGTATATTGTTTCAATTATGAAGTTATGTTTTGCATAAAAGGATCTATTTCCGTATAGGATTTTGTTAACTATAGCCCTTAAGGCTATGGTTGTTAACACACAGAAAAGTGTTGTACATAATATTAGCTGACATTTACCATACTTTTGTGTAATATCCATAGCCCCTATGGATATGGTTAGCAAAATCCTTCCTATTAAGCCAATTTTTATTAATTTTACATGTTAGAGAAAAAAGTATAACTTGAATGAATCGATTCATAAATGGTCTGAAAATGTCTTCTAAACTATGGATGTCGGTGTTTTCATTGTGTATGGGGACTTTTCTTAAAAAAAACTTGGTGACATTTAGTTCAAACTAAAATGTATGAAATTTAGATTTAGATCAACTTTTTTGTGTTGCTAATATGATTGTTGATGTTTATAGGAGCAGTAATGTCTACAATATATGACGAGAAGAAGGATAATGACGGATTTCTATATGTTACCTACAGTGGCGAGAACACATTTGGGTCGGTTCTGTAGTTTCTTGGAAGATTTGTTGGTCATTTCATTATACTAAATAAAATTTATGATTCATATAACTTGTATAGTTGATTGTCCTGTAAATATTTGCTTCTAATCTGTCGAATTTCAACCAAATAATCATAACGCAGCATCCTTCATTATTCGTTGAAAAGTCTTGCATTATCTCAAGACAAACAGCCTACTAAGTTGGGATGACCACAGGATAAGAAAGCCTGGTAGTGAAGTAAGGATAACTACATCTTCCAAAGATTACACTTTTACGTACTTGTTATTTTCTATGTACAAATGCACAATGATTAAACAGTTACCCCAATTGTTAGAAGACAAAGTTGACACATGAGTTAAGGGGACACTAGAATGATATGAAAACAGTAACTGGTTCTCATTGTTTTGAAAGGAATCGAGTTGGCTCAATTGGATTAGGATAGGGGCCAAGTTAGAAAATTTTAACTTTTAGATTAAAATCAAAACTTGAACTCTGAGCCTTCTTTATCTGACCTAGTGATAATACTTTAGATCATGGATGGTAAACGAACAAAACATCTGCGAAGGGGTTGGAAAATTGCTTAGTGGGAAGTTCATGTATGTTTATCCGTTTAATAAGTGAATGAACACGAATAATATTTCTGGTACATTTCGTTAAACGAACAACACAAGCATATGTTTTGTTGGTTTATAAATGTTCGTGAACGTTGGTTAAATTGTTCGTCACTGTATACGTTTGTTTGTTTGTTTATATATTCTTGTATGGTGATATATACATATCTATTAGCTAATATGATAAAGTTGAAATATTGACGAATATTACCAGTGAAAAGGAACATTATTTATATATTCAGCATTCTATGCTTTTAAAGGGACATAATGAAAGAGATGTTTTCTTAGCATACGAATATCCATTCATTTAATACTCATGCTCGTTTAAGCTAATGTTTGTGTAAGTGTTTGTGTTTGCTCATTTGTTCCACTAAACTTAAGCGAACGAACATCAATAAGCTTCGTTCATGTTTGTTCGGTTTATTTACAACCCTTCTTAGATTATCTGGAGTGAAAGCCATGATGGAGGTCAAAGTGATTGATGCCCAATTGCCCATATCCAGCTTAGCGAACTCAAAGAACTAAAATAGGAATACCGGTGATATATAATATCCAAGAAGAATTATAAAAACTAAAACACAAAACATAAAGAGGATTGCTTTAATTAAGATAAACGTACCATCGCCAAATGGTTAGTGACAAAGAGGATTGCTTTTTCGTCTCGAGATCGTGTTTTAAGCTAAGCTTATTTGTGGGTGACAAGTGACAGTAGGTATATAATTTCCACATATGTGAGTCTGGATAAGTTTCTAGTGCCCTCCACTGAAGACTTGCTAGAATAGCTTGCGTGGAGAGCTGTATTGACTGTTTCTTCAAATCATTCGATGATAGAGATTTCTTATCAAGGGTTTAAGTTGAGTATCTATTCGACAAGGGGCTCTCTAGCATGGATCAAGTTAAGATAACGTATGAAACCTCCAGATATTTGCAACTAATTCTCATCTTTTGGCGAGCAGAGCGTTTGGCAAGCTATTGCAGGAGTTTTTTCTTGGAATCCAAGAGATGACAGTATGTCTATCGGGCGTAAAAAACGTAACAAGGTGAACAGACTCTAACCATCGAAATTTAATTGAAAAATTCTTCATTTCTCAAACTTTCCAAAAAAACAAAACAAAAAACTTTGATCAAAGATAAAATTCCTAGTCCTGATCAAATACAATAATCAGACCTATAATAATTACAAGAGCAAAATCTATTATTCTATGATTTCATCCTCTTTTCAATCCTATATATAAATCCTTGTACTCATATTATCAAAAAAGTCAGACTGTTAGAAATAAGAATTGGATCAGATCAAATCATCATTTCCATATTAAGAAGATTATGACTTTGGCAGCAAGATAGACGACTTTGGCAGCAAGATAGATCAACTTCCCCACCATAGCTATTTTTACTCCCCACAACACAATGGTCAGGGGGAGGAACAATGTGACACATTGAGTTGGCTTAGTTATAATTCCGAAGGTAGTAAAAATACCGTGGTTGACTCTCAAGATTAGTCACAGTCCTCTTAGTCTGAAGAACAGTCCTCTCAGTCTCAAAATTCCAGTGCCACCGAAAACTCTGAAGAACAGTCCCCTCAGTCTCAAAATTCCAGTGCCACCGAAAATACTGTTCCAAACCTAATATCTGAGGTAAGTAATTCTTCACTGAGTAGTTCTTTTGATGTTTCAAATGAAAGTGTACTAGATCCCACGAATGAGAGTATGCAGGAAAGTGGAGAACAGGTTGAACAGAATGCTGTAGAAGTTGAACAGAATACTATAGAAGCTCCAGAAAAGTATGTTCTGCCACCCAGGTCAACTCGAGGAATACCCGCAAAACGGTACTCTCCAGAAAAATTCTCCAGAAGCTCTAAATATCCAATGGCCAACATGGTGAAAGGAAATCTATCTAAAGAAGCAAAAGCATTCACAACAAAATTATATTCAGAAAAGATTCCATCAAGTGTAGAGCAAGCTTTGAAAGTCACAAGGTGGAAGGATGCTATGAATATGGAAATGGATGCACTGATTAAAAATGAAACTTGGGATAAATGTGTTTTGCCACAAGGAAAGGAGCCAGTAGGATGCATGTGGATCTATACAATTAAGTATAGACCGGATGGTGAAATTGAGAGATATAAAGCTCGATTAGTTGCCAAAGGATACACTCAAACGTATGGAGTTGATTATTCGGAAACCTTCTCTCCGGTTGCAAAGCTGGATACAGTGAGAGTATTGTTCTCTATAGCAGCAAATAAAGGTTGGCCTCTTCATTAGTTTGATGTAAAAAATGCTTTTTTACATGGAGAACTAAAAGAGGAAGTATATATGGAACCCCCACCTGGTTTTTCTCACAATTTCAAAGATACAGAAGTATGCAAATTGAAGAAATCTCTTTATGGGTTAAAGCAATCTCCTAGAGCATGGTTTGGCAGATTCACATTAGCTATGAAAAAATATGGGTATAAGCAAAGTAATTCTGATGATACTCTGTTTCTTAATCATAAAGGGGGTTTGATAACATGTCTGATAATCTATGTTGATGATATGATTATCACCGGAAATGATGAAATGGAGATCAAGAAGCTAGAAGAAAGTTTATGTGCAGAATTTGAAATGAAGGATTTGGGAAATCTTAAGTACTTCCTCGGGATTGAAGTGTTGAGATCACAACAAGGAATTTTTATTTGTCAGAAAAAGTATATACTTGATTTTTTGGCAGAAACAAGGATGATTGATTGTAAACCAGCAGATACACCCATGGTTATTAATCAGAAGTTGTTCATGAAATTAGATGGTAAACTTGCTGATAAAAACAGGTATCAACGAATGGTGGGGAAGTTGATCTATCTTGCTCATACTCGTCCAGATATAGCATATGCTGTTGGAGTAGTGAGTCAGTTCATGCACCAACCTCAAGAAGAACACATGGATGCAGTATTAAGAATTATCAGATACCTCAAAGGCACCACTGGTCATGGAGTTTTGTTTAAAGCAAATGGTCATTTTGATATTCAGATATATACAGATGTTGATTGGGCTGGAGACAAAGGAAATAGGAGATCAACATCAGGGTATTACTCTATTGTAGGAGGAAATCTTGTCACATGGAAGAGTAAAAAGCAAAAAGTTGTTTCTTTGTCAAGTGCTGAAGCTGAGTTTCGGGGTATATCTAAAGGCTTAGTAGAAGCATTATGGTTGAAGAAGCTTGTGACGGAATTGGGATTCGCTTCGAGAAAAAGTATTCAGATCATGAGTGATAACGAAGCATCTATTCAAATCTCAGAAAATCCAGTTCAGCATGATAGAACCAAGCATGTAGAGGTTGATCGTCATTTCATTAAAGAAAAACTTGAAGACGGGGTTATCAAATTACCATTCGTCAAGTCTGAAGATCAGCTTGCAAATATCCTAACCAAAGCTATGGGAACGGTTATGTTTCACAAATGTCTAAGCAAGTTGAATTTTGGTGATCCTAAATCATCATTTCCATATTAAGAAGATTATGACTTTGGCAGCAAGATAGAAATCAAGACTTGATTTTATTTCTTTTTTTTTAGACGTGAAAGTATATGTACAAATACGGGCTCAATTTGTATTGTTTTATCATCACAATATAATATAAATCAATTTTTCTCTTTATTAACACAGACAACCTGTATCCGTGATGGATTTCACTTTTCTTGTGTTTATAGTATTTACATTTTTTTAATTATTAAATATCAGTGTCATCTATTACGAATTATTGTGCGATTACATCATCAGTGTGTCTAGCTCATTTGAAATTGACTTAGAATTCTTTTCCATCTATTAATTTAGTCCTTGAATCGATAGCACGAAGTTTGATTCGCCAAAAAGATGAAGAAAAAAAGTTAGAGCCCACGTACACAAAGAAGAAGAACACGTTTTATTAGAGATCGAAGCGGAACCAATGATCAACTTATGCATGACTGAGTTATCGATGGTTCCCGGGTGGTTAGATCAAAACGAACTTATCTAGTTTGAAAATCAGTTAATTCAAGTCACGACAATATATTTATGACATTTTTCGAACGGTCAGTCGGGATAAAACATCAGAAAAATCTTACTCTATAATAGTAAAGCTTTGCACGTACCTTAAACATCTTCAGCTAAGATATCTATAATATCCTTTATAAAATCATAAATCACTCAACTTTAAAATAACTATATCACTCTGATCCCTTTTACATTAATCACTTTTACATTAATACTCACACCACTACAACCATTACCGCTGTCACAACCACCCGTTGTTGCCGTTCCATACCAACGCATCGCACAAACATGTGTCTAGTTTCTTATTTGATCACCCGCATTCTTCCGGTTACCATTTTTTTTCCCTCCCAACTCCCCATTCATTCCCTTAGCTTGAATTGATATTTACCAATACCCATTAATATATACACACTAACGATTTATATATATAAATTATATGTTAACTAATTTAGTATATTTCTAGAAAAAATATTATGTGGCATGTTCATAGTTTTTGTTAAAAAAATTTTAATTTATTTATTATGTCATATATAGTTATCTTTACATTTTAAAATTTTTTTTGATTAATATACCCGGGTTGAACCCGGGTTTATTAGCTAGTATAATATAAATATAAATGGTATATTTATCAATATATTAATGATTTTATATTAAAATTTTACAAACTATATATAGTTGTTGATTTAATTTTTCTTTTTTTGAAAGGTGAAATTTGTTGGAAACTTTGTGTCGCTATTCAACACCGGGAGGTCTAACATACGTTGTCTTAACCGGGTCCGCTCTAGAGAGCTCTCTCGAAGTAGAAATGTCTATTTTAAATACCCGATGTAGGGAAAACCTCCTATTAATCCGCCTGAAGATACGACAATTCATAGGAGTAACTCGGCCTGCACCCCCAAACTTGAACTTGAGTAAGTCAAGCCCTCATATAGGGACTTAATTCCTATGTCCTCCCAAAGGCTTGAACACAGAGGAGATGACCTTTTAAATATTGACCTAAAATCCCAACCAAAATTTTAAGTTTGCAACACTTTTAGATAACGAGGACGAGTTTAATTTCACACTCAATTTCGAAACTTACATATCTATCAAGATAATGTATTCACGGCTAGGGATCTTTTCAGACCCTATAAAATGACCAAAAGTGACTCATTGCAAATTGATTCGAAAGTGATCGAAAATGAATCTTCAAAAACCAATATTCATTGCATTTTTATTATCAAACATAATAATAACCAAAGTATATGCCGAATGCACTTGTGAACCACAAGAAATCCCCGGTGACAAAAACAAAGCTCTCAAGTACAAACTTATTGCTCTTGCTTCCATTCTCGTCTCCGGTGGCATTGGCGTTTCCATACCTTTCGCGGGCAAAATTATCCCAGCCTTACGCCCCGAGAAAGATGGTTTCTTTGTAGTGAAAGCATTTGCAGCCGGTGTGATATTAGCTACCGCTTTTATTCATATACTTCCACAAGCTTTTGCAAGTTTGACATCTCCTTGTTTAAAAGAACATCCATGGGGGGATTTCCCTTTCACGGGGCTTGTTGCAATGATGGCCACGATTGCAACATTGTTGTTTGAGACTTCTTCGGCTGCGTACCAAGTTAGGGCGGCTGCGACAAAAGTAGTTGGAAACGGCGGAGATGAAGAAATGAATGATGGTGTTGTGGTTGAGAGCCATGGCCATGTTCATGTGTCCATGTTCGGCGTCGATGATCCTGAAGTTCGTCGTTATCGGATTGTTTCTCAGGTATACTCACTTATTACAACAACTTAGTCATTTGTTTTTTTAACAACCTAAATACTATTAATTATCAAATCTCTCAAAGTTGTCAAAAAACAAGCAATAGTAGTACATCATAAAGTCAGGACTACAAGCCAATATGTCTACGATAAATATATATGGATCTTCTTATTCCTAATAGAAATCCGTAAGAACTAAACCAAAACAATCAAATGAAAAACTTCTATATATACTAGAGCTACAATCCTCACAAAAATACCATGTTTTAAAAGCTATCACCACCAAACTTAATAAATTAAATAATCGTCTCAAATGAAGATTGGACATGTAAAGCTTTTATCCAATGCCCACGTACGTGCATTGTTCCACTTATGCAGCCAATCCGAAATTGAGACCCGAAAATCATTATAAAACTCACAAATCCCAAATAGATGGAGAGCATCTTCCAATCCGGACATACAAATAAATAGTAGTAAATTTCAAATGGTGAAATTATATTATGTTAAATATTCATAATTATAAATTTATAGAAATTATTTATTGTCACCATGTAATCATTCGAGAATAGAAAGTGAATGCAATTTCAATTTCATGTAGTCAAATCTTGACAAAGACAAGTGTATAAAATATATCTTGTAGTTATATGTAAAGATGATGTTTCATCGGACATAAGTTATATGCGGTATGCATTATGGGTACCAACATGGGACCAGATGTTCTTATCCATTTATTTTTTTTCTTATAAATTATTTACATCAACAGATTGATGTGTAACAAATTTAAAAGTTCCGTATTACAGTGATAAATGTGTACAAATTAATCTTATATTTGTACATGAAATCAAGTTTTTGTTATCGATTTCCTTGTAAAAAGTCTACACATTTTGTAGGTTTTTTTTTCCCCTAATTTTAAATGTGAAAATTTTAAATTTATTCATATTTATTGATGTACCCAACTTATAAGCAATATTTATCACTCTAAATATTTACAAAATTTTACGTTTTATGATAGGATAGATTAAAATGTGTACATGCAAATGCTAGATACTTAAATTCATTATACTTTTACACCACATATATTTAGTTACGCATCAGATATGCAACATATATAATTAAGTTAAACTTCACAAATGATAACTCTTAACATAATGTTCTATAATTTATAAACGCTTACAATTACTTGTTAATAAGAATCAAAATGCCTTAAGAAAAACGTTATTTCCTTTTTTGTTATTTTGTTTGTTAACTAACTTTGTCCGACTAATTTCGTTCATTCATATAACAAATATCTATATATGTCGAAGCGACAAAATTAATAATTTGAAGGTGCCATTCAATGATAAACAAGAGCATGTTTTTTTATTCGATGAATATTTGTCTTCGGTACTCGAAATTGATAACAACCAGAAAGTCATCATGATTCACTTGGAGAGACCCACACCTTGGATTGATCGATAGAATCATTTATATATTAAATTAGTCACGTACACTTCTCATTTATGATCAAGATAACAGATTTCGTATTTAATGATCAAAATAATATAGAGACGGATAAATCGATGAATGTTTGTTAGTTAAATTGTATACCATTAGATACCTCTAAAATGTATGCGGTAGAAAATTTGTGGGGAACCATTAGACACCTCTAAAATGTATGTGGTTTAACCAGAGGTGGAGACAGGAATTTAAGTTGAGGGAGGCTCGATCGCCAACGTTTGCATTACCGATTTGGATGTCGAATCGATTTTCTTAATGATCCACTGGTCTAACCGGCTGAAACGAATTAAAACTATATAAAATTGCAAATAATAGAAAGGATTATGTTTCTACTTTCTAAATAAATATTGCAAACCATTTTAAATTAAACATAAAATATGTTGATAAACAAATTATATACCTTACATTACCGAAAACAAAATAAGAGTATATAATAGTTAAAAAGCTAATACGAGAATAAATAAATAAAAAGCCTATCAATGATACCGATCATTTCAATTATGCTAAGTATATTACACCACTTCCAAAAGCTTTTCTCACTCCCTATTAAATACTTTCCCTTTCCCAATAAAGACCATCTTTGACATAACAACCAGTCAACCACTACACCATCCTTGTCAAAAACAACCAGAGCTCTTCTTCGTTACAAAGCCGACAATCTACTTCATGATTTCCAATCAACTTCTAGGTCTACCCGATCCAATATCTCCAATCTATTTCAAGATCTCTAGCGATTTACTTCTAGATCGATCTTTAATTGAGTGAAGGGTTGCAATGGAAAGCTGGCTAGTTGGCGGGCTGGGGGCTAAGCACCCCCAGCCACCCTTCTATCTCCGCCACTGGGTTTAATCACATACAAAAAATGAAGGCATACACAATTACACGTATGTGTAAAATATTACTCGTATTAAGCAGTATAATTTGCAGGTTTAAAATAATTGACTAAATAACATTTCTTAAAAAATAAATAATTATATAGTATTTTCATTCCGGTAACAAATTAATGTCGGTATTGATATTAGAATCAATTGAAAGGACAACAATACTAGTGTACTACACTACTAATTGTTCACAAATTCATAAAAAAAAAAAAAATTTGATTCACAGATCACAATGTGAAGTCCTGATCAAATTGTATCTTATACCACCACAAATAATATTACATTTTTATTCATAATTTTAGTTAATTGAACAAATTATAAAAAATTTTCATGTTTTCATGTATGTAAAACTATAATTAATAACTAAAAGTGCTAGAAAAATTTATTTACACTAACATATGTGACATTTTATAAATTCACAATTTTTGTTGTAAACTTTCATATTTGGTTTGTCACAGTTATTTTGTCTACACATCTTTCTTAGTTAGGTATTATTTGGAAATGTCTTAATTAAGAAATCATCACTTAATCTTAATGGACTTAATTGACTTAATTGATTAAGTCAATCAAATATGTTTGTTTATTGACTTAATAAACAAAAAAAACAACTATATTGACTTAATACATACAGACATTATATCTACATTCAGTCACTTAATTGATAAATAAACAAACAAGCCCTTAGTGTGGACTAAAGTAGTATAAATTATATATGATAATTCACACTTAAAATTGTAGATATATATTTAAAACTTCATACTTTTTAGTGTAAATAAATGTTTACATAGTTTTAATTTAATATACTTATACACACACAAAAGCGTGACAAATTTTCATAATTTATTTACGCTAACTAAAAGTGTAAATAATTATAATATTATTTATAATATATGCACGCGTTTAAGTTTGTTTTTTTTACCCTAAATGTTATTTCCACTCTTCTCAATATTATTTTTTTGGACAGGAATTCTATAGTTTAAACCATTCATAATTTTTATCTACCATATAAATTGTTTACTATTGTTAGAAACTTGAAACTTACAAGTGGACAATAATTATGGGACATGGAAAGTACGACAATAAACTGCTTAATTAGATATATTTTATCTTAATTCAAAAAAAGAGGAAGAAGTTAACTCTGAATTATTTTCATGCGTTTAATATTAGGTGTTAGAACTTGGAATTATCGTTCATTCAGTGATTATAGGATTGTCTTTGGGTGCTTCTAAAACCCCGAAAACCATAAAACCACTTCTTGCTGCGTTGTCCTTCCATCAATTCTTTGAAGGGCTTGGCCTTGGTGGAAGCATTTTTCAGGTACCTTTTGTATTTATTTATTTATTTTTTTTTTTTTGAGAAAGTTCATGTATTTATAAATTTGTCGTTATTGTTATACAAGGAAAATAACAAAATTAATTGATTTCCAGCTAGTTTCTAATTTTCAACCTTATTAAGTTACAACAAACCCAATGACATATTTTCAAAATATTGTATGTTTGTTTTGTTTTTGCCTTTCAAAAAAGTTATAAGTTTGTTTATAATTGGGTCAATTTTTTTTATTTTTTTTTAGGTTCAAATTATCAAAAAATCCTAACTTATAAAATTTTATTATGTAGGTTTTGATTTGAAATTGTTCAATTAGTCGACAAGTCTAACTTAAATATTAAGTGGGTTGGGTTTGAGTTAAGCTGTTCAACACGCTATGAATCTACCAACAAGTTAACTTGTAAACTTGTCAACCTAAATTTGACATGATTACAACCTTTATTAGTTGCTATATATAGTTTTTCGGGTAGGGATAAAAGTTAGAGAGACTTTGACCCTTAAATTTTGAGGGAATACTCACCGTAAGTTTTTCTATCTTCATTAGGTGGATTGATATAGTTACTCACATCATATCAATATCTTTTTGTCTCCATTCGTCATGTCAATGGATTTGGGACAAAATGTGGCATTCCTATATGTTTTTTCAACACATGCTAAAAATAATTGTGATTTGCTTATATGATGAAAAAATTTAATTAAACACATAAGAGAGAACAATGATTTACAAATTAATGAAGGAAACCTAAATGATATTATGGTGCGATTATTGTAGGCAAAAATCAAGCCGGTGACTGTTATATTGATGGGAGCTTCTTTTGCCCTAACAACTCCAAGTGGGATTGTTATTGGAATATTGGTAAGCAACACGTATAATGAAAACACTTCGAAAGCTCTAATGGTACAAGGTGTACTAAATGCTGCTTCAGCCGGAATATTGATTTATATGGCACTTGTCGATCTTCTTTCACCTGATTTTAAGAATCCGAGGATGCAAAACAACAAGATCCTCCTCCTTAGTTCCAATATTTCTCTTTTTCTTGGTGTTGGTCTTATGTCTCTCTTAGCTTTATGGGCTTGATGCCGTCTACACATGTAGAGTAAAAGTGTGTATCATAAAAAATACACGTAATATATATTTAAAATGCATTTTTTATTAGTACAAGACAGGCATAGAAATCAAACTGATTAATAAAATCTAAGAAACAAAACTACAATATTTAACACAATAACTAAAATATAGTAACTGGGTAATACATGGTGTTTGATGATTTCCTAAAAGATCTTTAAACTTTGATGTACATTAGATTTAAAACTAAATTCATGTCGCTAACTAACGGCATTGGGTTATCAAACACACCAACGTTCTTAAAGTATATGTTTTATTTGTTGGTAGAATATCTAAATATATATGGATGTAATTGGTCGTATAAAAATTTAAAAGTTTAATTTGTAATTATTAAAAAGATAACAAATTTATAAGACTCTGCCTCAAATCCTATATATTATAGTCCTAGAAGGTCATGGGCCCCTAAAAATGACGCCAATAATTATTTGTTATGGTGTTTGTTTTGTGTCTATGTAAGTGTGTATGTGTGCGTGTGGATGGTGTTTTTTGAAAATAATGAAGAGATAACGGGTAGGGGTTGCTTTTTAATGACGTTTTGCATTGTCGGATGACGTTGAATAATCTGTTCGGTGACATATAAGCGACTTTTCCGGGTCGTGGAAAGAATATTCAGATCCAGCTCAAGAGTCGACTTAGATTATGAGACTACCAGGAATTGAGCATTCATGGAATGCCCCACCCTCACTCTTATTAAGCCACATGGCATCCAATCATACGGAGGGGCATTCCCCCATTCCCTTAGAGTGAGGGAATGCCCCTAAAAGGTATTCCTTTTATAAAGAAATGGGATACAAACAAAAACAAATGCATGTTAACAATATATGAAATTGAACGCGTTACATACTAGACGGGGAACACATTTTAAGGGTGTGGAACGCCCCCCGGGACCGATGACGAGCGTTCCGGGGTGTTCCCATGATTATAACGCCCATTTAAAGGGCTATTCAGTTCAATTTGGGGAGTTGGACACTAGGGAATGTCCCTCTTCCACTCCTTGCATGACATGTGCCCATGTGGCATATGCTAATCATAAGGGGCATTCCCCCATTCCTTTGAGGTGGAAGAATGCCCCTAAAGCATTCTTTTTTTTTTTCTAAAATAAATGTTATATATATTATTTATATTATATATATATTATAAAATAAAGTGTATACTTCTTAAATAGAAGTTAATTTCATTAAAACTAGTTAATAAAAATTAAAACTAAATATACAATAAAAAATGTAAACTAAAAGAACTAAATAAAAAGTAAAAAAACTAAAAGTAGATAATAAAACATGCTAAAAACTAGACGTCATCATATTCGTATTCGGCGTGATTTTTTGTTTCATTTCCTCAAAAACAATTCATTCACTCGGTGGGAGATGAGACAAGTCCTTCGCCAAGAAATGCATATCTTGGGTTTGTTGTTTTTGTTTCTTGAGTTGAAAATTTTGGAGTTCGATCCCTTGGCGTTGCTTGCCCACTTCTTGCAAATTTCGCATATCCACCGCTATGTTATACGCCTCGTCATCCACCACCTGGCCCATACACCGTGATGACCCTGCCCGTGCGGCTTTTTTAGCCGTGTTTCTCCCCACCGGACGTCTCAACCTAGACGGTTGAGGCTCTTGTTCCTCCTCCTCCGTATCATTAAGGTCGAATGCAACCCTCGCATCCAACCCGACACTTTCTTGACCCGAGTTTGGGTGTTCCAGGGGAAGTCCTGGGCGTTCTGAGCGAAATAATCGAGAGAAGATGGGCTACTCCTCACGGTCTTAGAAACTTTTAATGACGTGTGAAACCACATTCCCACGATTGTTGGAGGAAAGTAACTGTATTTCTTTTGGGATTAGTATCCTAAATTGTTACAAACTTTGAACGAATGTCTATAGTGTGAAATTAACTAAAGTTGTGTTCATTATATGTAATCATCTTTAAATTATGTGTATTGTATGTAAAAATGCATACGTGGCAACCATATATAGCTGCCACTTGTTAGTTTTTTATTGGTCGGATACATTTTTTTACATACAATACACATAATTTAAAGATGATTACATATAATGAACACAACCACATTCGTCCAAAGTTTGTTACATTTCATGATACTTATCTCATTTCTTTTTTATAATTGAGTTCTGATAATGTAATCTAAAATGAAAATATGTTCCCTTTATTAGATTCTATATTAACTTTTTAAATTGGATTACATGCATAAAAAGGTAACTTAGTTTTTTTAAATTCATAAAAAGGGTAACATATTTATATTTTGATTATTAATGGGACTATGTTTTCAATATGTAAGCAATAAATGTAACATCGTTACATTTTAACGTTAGAGTGTCAACATCATTAAAAAAGTCTACGTGACATTTATCTTCGTAATGCACACCCCATTTCTATACAAATAACAATGCGAACCCCATCTCATAATTTATACCCATCACCGATAACCGATTTTTCTTCCAACAATTTTATACCCATCATCGATTTATATCTATTTTAATGATAAATGACACCCGATTATTGGAAATAACGATGTTGTTTTGTAAACTATTTAGATCCACCAGTTTCTTTTATGACATGACCTTTTTTTTGATGTGGCATGTCATGTTGGCAATTAACGAATGTTTAACGTTATAAGTTGGCGTTGTTATCTTTATTGCATACAATTTGAAACTGAGTCCCTTTAATAATCAGAACATAAATATGTTACAATTTTTAAGAATTTTAAGAAAATATATTAACTC
The DNA here is from genome assembly GCF_010389155.1 of Erigeron canadensis. Taxonomy (NCBI): domain Eukaryota; kingdom Viridiplantae; phylum Streptophyta; class Magnoliopsida; order Asterales; family Asteraceae; genus Erigeron; species Erigeron canadensis. The sequence goes on from NC_057764.1 coordinate 22,929,603, forward strand.
TTTTATGCATTTAACCCATACAAATTTAACCCTTTAAAGTAAACAACACTCCTATCGAGAACGAATCTTCCGTCCAGGAGTTCGAGTGTGATGGTCCCCCGGAACCTGAATTGGAAGGGATTATTTCCCTACCCGACGGATTCACCACTCATTCAACATATTGCATAATTTGAATTTGTTACAGTTAACATTACGTATAGACGACTAGATTTTTGAATTTAAAACAACTTAAGTAACTTTTAAAAATAGTACAAGTTCTTTGAAAATAAGTAGACCAATTCAATGAGCGATGATGGATATGTTTAACAAATGTGTTTAAAAATATGTCTAATTCATTCGACTTTTTACATACAAATATCATATTTTCTCTTTTTTAATCTTTATCATTACATTTGTCATTTGTCAATGCTTCTCTATTAAAAAAATATATTATAGATGTCTTTTAAACACATTAAACATGTTCCTAGTTCGATAACTCAAATGATGATTCATTGATCTAATTAAGTTGGATGTTGATTGGGCTATCATTCATTTTTCTGAATATAGATTAGACCATAATCCATTTAAGATGGACCATTTATGTATTGGAGTATTGGACTATGATACTCAAATCCATATCCATCAATGGATAGCCTAACCAGATTGAAGGCATTGAACGACTTGAAGATTAGACAAGTTGTATTCTATAAAATTTTAAACTTGATATCTTATCTATCTATATTTATTGGTTGGATATATCTATTTTTGTAATGAAATTAGTCTATGTTTCTTTCATGATATATTAGAATTGTACTCATGAAATACACAATGGTGAATTATTTATAAAATATTTAAATTCAAATTTGAGTCAAACTTTTAAATATAAATAACATTCTTAAAAAAAACTTTGTCAAAACAAATCGCTAGAATATGGTGGATAATGGTGAGTAATATAAGTTGCTGATGATGACTCTTAAAAAAGTATTTGTTTTTGTTCATTTGAATTTTTTAAAGTTTTTATTTTTTTTCTGTATACTGATTATTAAGTTATCAATTATACACGATGACAAGGTAAGATGGAAAAATTTTCTACTTCTTCAAATTTTGAAAGTTAATACTGGACCATATATATTTAATGCTTTCTATATAGGTAAGAGAAAGGAAATCAATAGGGATAGATAAAAATACTTTCACTGATGAGGAATCTGGTCAGCATCGTCTTTGAGGATGTAAAATATTTTCAGGGTCTTGCTCGAAATAAAATATAGGTCTCTAATATAACGAGTCAATAGTAAAATATAATATGGTATTACAACGATAAACGTGTTCAATAATAATATTATGCTCTTCAAATTTTTTCAAATTAATAAAACATTAAATTAAATAATAACTAAATATTTAGAAATGAAGAATACCCGTTAAAACAAAAAGGTAGGACATTGTTGCAATTTGACAAAGGACCAAAGGGCTTTTAATAGATTTTAATTTTTTATAAAAAAAATGATTAATCAACCTAATTTATATGTCAAAAAAATCAATCTAAAACTTTAAAGATGTGACATGTGGATTTCATTAAGTCTCTTTTCTAATCTTATCTCTTGATTTTTGTACATGTCATCATACTATGATTAGGTTGATTTTTAGACTTATGAATTAAATGGATTTACCATTATCTTATTTTATACCGAGTATTATGACATGAATTGTCCATTGGTGACAGTGGCGGAGCCAGAATTTTCAGTATGGGGTCTCCGAACAGTTTTTATGATACTGATATGCGTAAAAATAATCTAAAAAGTTAAATTACATGAGTATGGGGTTGTCATTGACATTTAAACTAAATAAATACATAATAACAATATTAAAAAATAGAGTTTTATAAATATTGTGCAGTTGTCATGGCCACCACATAACTCTACCACTGATCGGTGATATTTGAAAAGATAGTGATAGAAAGGAGTTGGGTCAACAGTACAAAGTATGAGCTTTTATTTCTCCTATGTATCCACCACATAACTCCGCCACTGATTGGTGATATTTGAAAAGAAAGTAACAGAAAGGAGTCAAGTCAACAGTATAAAGTATGAGCTTTTATTTCTCCCATGTATCTATTTTAGGCGTTAATTTACTAAAGCGTGTATATCAACAAATTTTATGAAAATTGTAGGCCCCAAAATAACTAACTAGAGTTTTCCTTTGGATGTGTTGTAATTAAAGACCATAGGGCTTAACAGTTAATACCATAATAAGAAAAATCACTCCCTCATAATTATTTAAACTCTTTGTCACGATACTTCTGTCACCTAATACTAATCTTAATTTAAAACTTATCCTAAATATAAATTCGACCTTCAATCGAGTTATGTCGTCTTCTCTTTACGGTTACAGATGATCAAGTACACATCATTAGTCTATTATGTTTCATTAATTATACAATAATTGATCTATGCATACTGTATATTCATTGCACAATCAATGTGTTTTTAACCATTATTTTCTATTTAAATAATAGTTAAGTATAACTATATGATAATAAAGCATAAACTATAATACGGTAATTCAGCAACTTAATTAAAAACATATGAAGCCTTCTTATTTTAAACCATATATTGATATAAAATTAAGTTGTAGCTATTTGATTTTTCATCTTTCAATTGTAAATGATAGAGTTATGCTATTACAAGGACTGGAAATGATTTCATTATAACGACGAAATCCAAAATTTTATTTATCTATAATATTTTCCCGGTCACAATATTTTTGACGTCTTATTCATTAAATTTTTGTTGCCTAAGATTACACCATGTCGTCATTATGTCTTTCTTTCTTAATGAAAACAAAAATATTTAAAATCTCGTTATCATCTGTCACCACATAATTCAAACATTTACGGCAAATAAACTGATTATTTTTTTAAAGACAAAAAACTAGCAATATTTTTAAAATTGATATGCTCACTTCAAATTCAAATCCTGATAATGCCTTAAAACCACGTATGACGAAACAATCACTTAAAAAAAATGTGTACACCATCAGTTTTTAATAATACACCACCAAACGTCCTTTATTGTGTTGTACAGTATAATCTTTTAAAACACATTTAATGGTGTATCGTAAAAAACTGATAGTGTAAAGATCGCTTCCCAATTAAAAAGGAAAGTATGAATTCGAGGAAATATTATTGAAGTATGGTAAGTATATCTTTACTACCTTATAAAACAATCTACCTCCTCTTCCTTTCCAAATAATGAACCAATAATCTCCAAATGCTCATCTCCTTTTGTTCACTAATTTAATATCTTCATATAATAATATATATAATATCATTAATGAAATTATTTATAGAAAAATGATTGATCCTTCTAAACATTAGTCTAAAAGTTCTTCCTAAAGCCTTATGAATGTGACAAGTGGATTTCGCTTAATCTCTTTTCTAATTTCTCCCTTGAATTTACACATGTCATCATTCAATAAAATAGGAGGATTTTGAAACTAATGAATTAAGAGGATCAATCATTCCCCTTTTTGATAACCTACATCTTCAACCCTTTAATTAATACATCATCCCTTTTAAATCAACTAATTCTGCATTAATAACTACACTGGTACCAGCGTCACCGCCGACCAGTCATCATCGCCACCATCACCCATCGTTGTTGTATTACACATATACCTCTTTATTATAGATATAAACATGTAATCACGCTTAATTTGTGGTTATTATAACTATACAATTAATACTACAAATATATAATGTACATTTATGATAATTATATCCAACTTTGTGGGTCATATCGAGCATTACTCACTCAATGACCAATGTATTTTTTGTTTTGTACATGGTTGCCCATTGAACTGAATTATTATTTTGTATGACCAACAAACTTTTCAAAATTGTATATGGTTGCGTAATATGTAACTTGTTACCTGCTATAACTGGTTAAAACATATATTTTTTATTATTTAAATTGATATGTGGATAATATTGGTTGAGTTTTAGGTATCTCTCCTTTCGTTTTTCCGACGAAAATTCCAAAAATGTTATTGGACCAAAAATCAGGGAAAGGTTTGTGAAAGATTGAATTCTGAATCAATTGCGACCAGTTTTGTGTTTGGATTAAAAAAAAGGCAGAAGTCACATTTTTTTAATTCCTTTTGCCGGCAAGTTTTTGAATTTTTCCGGCAAGGCTTAAATCATAAATCTGTTGGTTAGGATTTGTTCGGACTTTAAATCTGATCATTTTTGTACCGAATTTATATCTTAGTTACTTTTCTTTTTATACATGGTTAGGATTTGTTCGGGCCTTTAAAGTTATTTGTAATTATATCTTAGTTACTTACAAACAAGTCGATTATCTTTCAAAGTTAAAGTTATTCTATTGGTAGGGTATTTGACCTTGGTGGGATCGGCCTAAGTTCGAATCTCACTTTCCACATTTGTCGGGGTAGATTAATGGGGATTTTTCGAGAGTCTTGAGTTTTATCCCAGACATACGTGTAATTTAAAAGTATGAGTAGATTAAAATGTCGTTCTAAAAAAAGTTAATTAAAGTTAATTACATAATTTGTCTCGATATTCTATGAGTTATTTTATATGGATCCAATTAAACATTATGGGTTGAACAACTTGAAAATTACACAGGTTGTACTTTATAATTGTGTATTTAGCTTGATAATCTTTTTCATTTTAGCAAGTTAGATTATTACAAACAACGATGGTCAATCTTTCTATAGACATGGTCAATATGAAAGATGGAACATAAAAAGTCATATATCTACCTTGAAAAAGAGAAACCGCTTACAAAATGATCTCTATCAATAAAATGTGTGGACAATGAATATTCAAGGTACGTTTCTCATAAACCTTAAAATTCTAGTAGTGATCGAATGTCGACATTATTTGGAAGCATTGGCGTGTTTGTTATCAACGTCAATTTTGATAACTATTACAATTCGTGTATTATTCGACCCCTTTTACTGGTGCATTAATATTTATATCAACTTAATTAGTTAATGAATTGCTGTATCTCATATACTAAACAAAATTAGTCACTATAAAAGAAAAAAATTACCCTATATATAATAAGAAGCTAGATCCAATTAGTGTATGCATGCATTGCAAATCAATTCCAATAGTACTAATTACTAAATGGAACTTCAAAAGCTTTCACTTTTTGCATTTTTGTTACCAATTCTAATAACAACCCAAGTATTTGCTGATGATTGCACTTGTGAAACTGAAGAAATCGCTGGCAACAAAAACAAAGCTCTCGAGTTCAAGCTAATCGCGCTTGTTTCCATTCTCATTGCTGGTTGCATAGGTGTTTCTTTACCCTTTGCGGGCAAAGTTGTCCCTGCCTTACGTCCAGAGAAATACAGTTTCTTTGTAGTGAAAGCATTTGCCGCAGGTGTAATATTAGCAACTGGTTTTATTCATATACTTCCTGATGCTTTTAAGAACTTAACTTCCCGTTGTTTGAAAGAGCACCCATGGAGGGATTTTCCCTTCACGGGGCTTGTGGCGATGGTGGCCACTATTGCAACGTTGTTGTTCGAGACTTTGTCTACCGCATATCAACAAAGGGTTCAGACTGAAATTGTAGCTAAACTCGTGGGAAGTGGCGGCGATGAAGAAAATAAGGGTGGCATTGTTGGTGCACATATGCATACTAGGCATGTACATTCTCATGGATCAATGTTGCAAATTGATAATTCTGAAATCCATCGCTATCGAATTGTTTCACAGGTACACTACAAGAAAAATATCGATTAGTGACTATTTTGCTTAATGACAACTAAAATTTGGTCACTATCACCTTATATAGTTACCATTAAGAAAAAGTGGTCACTAAATTTTGTTACTAAACAAAATTAATGGCAAAAAAATAACATTTTTTGGTCTCTAAACAAAATTAGTGACGAAAAATTACCACTTAAAATTTGGTAAATAACCACTCAAAATTAGATGAAGGGTTGTCTCAAGTTCATATGAGGTTTAAAAATACAAATCTTGCTAGAAAAATTATTTCCAATCTTAGTTACTTATTTTTAGAATTAATATTACACACAAATATTTATATTATGTAATAAATTATCTGGATGTGCACTATATGTATTGAACTCGTCATTCTGTCCATTTGATGTAACTGGGGTCTACCACACAGGAGCCCAAGTGAGCATCACTACAATTAATTGGACGGATAATCAACGAGTTCATCACATATAATGACACCATAATAGTTTATTGTATAACATAAATATTCATGTGTAGTTTATATAGTGAGGACCCTAATCCCAATTTGTTTCTTTTAACTAGATTCATGTATTTCATGTTGACGTTTTCTAAAAATTAGGTTTATTGTAAGCGAGACTATATGCATGTTGATATAATATATAATATAGTTAGTGTTAATAGATTTAAAAGAATAACTTGAAGTTAGTAAGAGTTGAAAGATTGAAGTTTTAATTTGCAAAAGTCGATATTAGATCTTTAAAGTTCAAATTAGGACAATTTTGTTGTGAGTATTTTAGTTGGATTCATATATGAAATATATATATATTTTTTAATAGATATGAAGATTTAAGATGATATTAGATGATTTATGTGGAAAATGACTTAGACCCACCTTCAATACGAATTTTCAGATGTGGTAATAAAGAAGTGACGAGAAACATAAACTTGAGCACTGATTTTATCCGACAATTCTTTTTTGTGAAACCAACTATTTTTATCTTGGGAGAAGATTCCTAAGTTACTTTTGACCCTTAAATGAGAATTAAAGATTTAAAGGTTAAGATTCAAAGTTTTTATCATTAAAATTTGACCTTTGATTCAAGTTAGAAACAACTTGAAGGGTCCTATCCCTTTTATTCCTATCTAGAGTATATAGTGTAAACTAGCTTTAGAAATTTCCGATATACTAGTACTAGGTTAATTTACGTATGCTATTATACTACTCTAGAAATTATAGTTGTTAGCCTGTTGGTGCGTCATAATATAAGAAAATATATATTTGAAGGAATTTCACAATGAAAAAAATATATTTACTTCCCATTATAGCTCACTGGTTGAACATCAGCTTTACATGCTAGAGGTCCGAAGGACATTTGAAGGAATTTCACAATGAAATTCTTCAGTGAAACAGATTTGAGTATAGCAGAGGGGGCATACTTTTATCCCAAATTCCCATTTAAATATCGTGCCTTCGGGCCGTTTAGTTGGGAATTTCTCCTCCTACTAGGTATTGAGGGTGAGGGGGCTCTCTAGCGCCGATACGGTTAAGACAACGTAAGCTAGATCCCCTGTTGAAAGCAAATGATCCACACCTTAAAAAAAATACATAGGAAAGAATGAATAAAATTGGAGTTATACATTAGTATATAATTTCTTATTAAATCTTATGTTTTGTTGCACTAGCTAATTAAACCCTCTTAAATTTACCTAGTAACTTTTAGGAAAATTCTAAACTAAATGATCAGAGAAATCTAAAAAGCTTTGGGTCACAATCGGGCTATCAATTTCTGGTTTGTAGATATATGCAACAAAAATACATCAAACTTTTCTGATGAATAGTAGTTTTAATTATTGTTATGCCTTATATTAGGTATTAGAGCTGGGAATCATCGTTCATTCCGTGATTATAGGGCTGTCTTTGGGTGCTTCCAAAAGCCCGAAAACCATAAAACCACTCATTGTCGCGTTGTCATTTCACCAATTCTTTGAAGGACTGGGTCTTGGTGGATGCATTTTTCAGGTACATATTTGGGTTTCTTTGGTTAGCTAGTAATAACTTGGAACCAAATATTAGAAAAGTTATACTCCAAGAATTGAATGCCTAACTACATGAAATCGTTGTAGGCGGACATCAATTCACTGGCTGTTACGCTCATGGGAACGCTTTTTGCCTTAACAACTCCGGGTGGGATTGTGATTGGAATACTGGTAAGCAACACATATGATGAAAACAGTCCTACCGCCCTTATTGTGCAAGGCGTATTGAATGCTGCAGCCTCTGGAATTTTGATTTATATGGCACTTGTGGACCTTCTTTCGCCGGATTTCAAGAATCCAAGGATGCAAAACAACAAAATTCTTCTTGTTGTTTCGAATGTTTCCCTTCTACTTGGTGCCGGTCTTATGTCTCTCTTAGCTAAGTGGGCTTGAAGTGTAGCAACACGCCCACACATATATATGCAATACAAAAATTGTGTATCCTTACAACTTTTTGGGACTACATATATCAATACTAGTCATATTGAATATATCAATATCAATACTTGCCCACGACCAATTCCATATAATTTCTAGCGATTACAATATGTTTAACTAATGAGTACATGTACCACATATAGACAGTTCTGCAGTTTAAGACCAAGGGTGATAGTTAATCGTTTATAGAAAATTCAAGTTGTATTACTCCACACTTTGCTAGGAACAACCACCACGTACTCCATTAGACGGTCAGTCAAAAACAAAAGCTCATAGATATATCTTCAAGTAGATCATCAAGAGACAAGAGTTACGTTAATTGGAGATTCAAGATTGTATTTAAACCATATGCAAGACAAAAGTTTTATGAACCACCACTACGCTATTAGAAATGCAGAATGTTACATGATTGGAAGAGCCACATAAGTCATTGTAATTATGTAACGTCTGCATAAAGTTTGACGACAATGGTACCCACTTCCGGTAAAACGGGGTATGAGGAGGTATGATGTAGACAACATTATCCCCACCAAAAACTGCTTCTAAAAGGACCCCAGTCTAGAGTTTTACATATAAAAAATATATTGGACAATAAAATAAAACCAAAGAAAAGAAAAAAAGATCTGGAGAACTCTATCTAAAGTCCGTATGAGTTTCCACTTAATTTGCTATTAGAAATGCAGAATATTTAATTTTAAATATTTGTCAATTTTTTTTTGTAAAGTTAGTATCGATTCAGACGTATTGGAGACAATTTTAACCAATGATTTGTTTGACCTCCAACCCCTTCTTCATGGAAAATACCTTAGAGATGAGAAACCCAAGCCTCCAACCCGAGACATTGGGGAAAACTCATCTCCGAGACCTACATAGGGGATTTAGAAGATACCTCTCGACAACCAACATAAGTAGAGTTGCTAAATTTAGAATATTTGTCAATTTTTAACTGGTAAATGAAGTTTTATCTTAACCCAATAGGAAAAAGCCCAAATAACCTTTAAGAGCCCAATAAGAAAAACAACAAGAAAAGCAGCCGCATCCCCAGCGGCAATTATTTATCAATATTTTCCCGCCATTTCTACGTTCCCCTTTTTTTGTTTTTGTGTGTGTGTGTGTGTGAGAGAGAGAGAGATGGAAGCGAAGAAGGCGACGACGGCGGCAGGTGGTGCGGGATCGTGTTTGGATACATTAGTTTCATCTTTCAATGCTCGAATTGCTGAGCTTCAGAATCTCGTTGTTGCCCGTAACAGTAAGTATACAAAATTCCCCCCTTATTTTTTTCTTTTCAAATTTAGGGGAAATTAGTTTAATCGATTATATGTATATATAGTGTATCCTGCAAGTAGTATCACCGATTTATCGGCGGTTGATGCTACATTGACAACAATGGAACTTCAGTTACAGAAAATCAAAGATCGATTGCGCGAAGAAACCCTAGCCATCCCTAAAGCTAAAGTAAGCCCCCCCATACATATTATCATTCGTTATGTATCGGTTAAATGCAGTAACATATTAGGCCTGTTTTCTTAATTTCGGTAACTTTCAATTGTATTTTTCGGTAAAATATGCTATAGGGATTTTTTCAATTAGGGTTAAATTCTCCGGCAATCCGATCTTTAGTTTAGGCATTATAATATGCGTGTTTCCTCAATTTAGATGACTTAGAATGCGTGCTTTCTCAATTTAGATGACATAAAATGTGTTTTTCTTTAAATTTTGGGTAACTTTCTATAAATAGTTTATGTCTAGTTACTTTTAGGTGACATGTCAGATCAAATGTCGCGTCATGATCACCGGCTCATTGTCGGCACTTGCAGGTTACCTAGTCAATTTTTATAGCCTTATTGAAAAGATCAACGCTATATGTTGTTGGAAAGATTAGCTCTCGTGTGTACCTTTTAAAAGTTTATTTTATATACGCAGCGGAAGACTAAAAATACAAACTTGTATTATTTATAAAACTTGCACACGTTTAATATTTCCTCCAGGATCCAAATACACCATGATAGTTGTCATAATAGATAGACTAGATTTAATACCTTCCAAGTAGATGAAATCTTGTGTGACAAAAACAATATTCAATAATATTAATATCTCTACAGTTGATCCACACGAACACCTCAAACAATACCCGAAGGCTGCTAGACCTTAATCACCAAAATAAAAATACCAAACTCTTAGTTTGGTCTTACTCTTATTCTAGCCGTGGACTTAAGAAGAATAAACTTTCTTTTAGTCTATTCCCTATTTTGTGAGCATAGAGTAGTAAAGGAAAAATTAACTTGTTTCAAATACTAGACATATGCCCCTTTTATAGATGGAGATCGGCTGGGAAGTAGAGACTAGCAAATCTAAACTAAGATATCAAATCCATATAAGATATCATCTGGATTTCGCATGTCCCACTTTGATTCATCGAATCTTATCATATCTTCAATATGTTATTTATAATTTAATTAATAAATTATTTATCAGTTAAATATTTTTTGGTGATCATATAGATATGTATACAATATACATATATTTAGGTATCCAAGTGTTCATTGTGTGTGACCCCGTAGGCTCATGTGTAAGCGGTAGTATAGTTTTTGTTATGACGTACACACCAATCTAACATATGTTGCATAAAGTAGGGAAATAAAAAGGAAGCTACTCAAATTTAGGTAATGCATAAAGTATGTTGTACCAAATTCAGTTTTGCTATATCGAATACTATATCATAAAGCTTTTAGGTAATTATCTGCTGCAGAGTGAGAGCTTCTTGTTAGTAACACTAAATGAATTGATTCTGTCTTACTTTTACCTAGTTTGATTCAAGTAAATTATCAATTGGGAGTAGCTATGAAATTTGTTTTTAGAATGCAACAGTAAGATAACATGTTATACATGTTTCAAATCACTTGTATACAGCAGAATTTTAGAATGATTATAGCTTTGGATTCAAATTATGTTTTGAGATCCAGTCCCCTGGCCCACATATGTGCACAAAAAATGGGTAACATGATATATGAAAAAGTCTAGGACCGTGTGAAATGGTATGTGTACATCATTAGAGATTTTAAGCTTCAAGTCTTAGCTGCAGCAACATATTATGCCTGTTTTCTCAATTTGGGTAACTTTCGGTTGTATTTTTTGATTAAATTATGCTTTGTGATTTTTTCAGTTAGGGTAAAATTCTCCGGCTTATTATATTCGGTGTTCGGTTACCTCTCCCGTGTTGTATGCCAGAGTATTATAATCCCATCTTCAGTTTAGGAGGCGTACTATGTGTGTTTCCTCAATTTAGATGACATAAAATGTGTAAAGTAGGGAAATAAATTATAAAAATGAAACATTTAGAAGTAATTTATTTTGGTAATGATCTGAATTGGGAAAGTGAGGGGCGGGTAATTATCTGCTGCAGAGTGAGAGCTTCTTGCTAGTAACACCATAAGAATTGATTCCATTTTACTTTTAGCTACTTTGGTTCAAGTAAATTATCAATTAGAAGGATGGGAGTAGCTATAAAATTTTGTTTTTAGAAGGGAACAGTAAGATAACTTGTTATGCGTGTTTCAAAATCACTTGTATGCAGCAGAATTTTGTAGACTTATCATAGCTTAGATTTCAAAATATGTATACAGCAGAATTTGACACCACTTTTCTTCACTCGTAAGACTTAAAATCTTTTGTACGATTTGTATGTCAACCAAGACAAATTAGTCCACTTTGTAAACTATCTTAATGAAACTTATTAATATCTAATACCAATTATAAGTCTACAAGATATACTAACCAATTTCCACGTTCCAACTCCTCAATATTTGAAAACACAACACCCTTTATTATTGTTGCTGGTGCTGCATCCAATATAATAACAAAGTAAACACCCTCGTAGTAGATGATACAACTCCTGCTTGCTGTTATTTGTTGACCAGAAGAAACCTTTTCTTGTTACTTGTTTGCTCGAAAAATAAAAAGCCCCAACAACCCTTTCCTACCTTGATTTCATTTGACCACAGCCCAATCTAGCTTTCTGTTTGTTGTCTTCGGCCAGAAGAGACGAAAACCAGGAGACACTCTATTGTTATTCAAAGTATAACCCGTTTCCTTGACTGGTATTCCAAGTATAACCGTCTTTAAGATATAGCTATTCTATTGTTATTCAAACTCTATTATTCTAATCCTACATGGTTACAAAGTATCTAATATCTTTTAAAAAAGTCAGGCCCCTGTGCCACATATGTGTACAAAAAAATGAGTAACATGATATACGGATGCTTGGGACCTTGTGAAATGTTATGTACATCAGTAGAGATATCAACATGGAAGTCATAGATAGTACTGTATGATTGATGCTAATGCAACTGTGAGATTGGTTTCTAAAATCTTAGGAACACGACAAAACTTAGTTATGCAATAAGTTTTATTTTTCTTAGAACTGACTTTGGTTTCCTGATCCATATGTAGAAGCTGATTGAAGCAGCTCTACAACAGCAGCAGAAGTTGCAAAATATGTCTGCATATGTGCCGTCATATTTGCCTGAAAGGGGAAAGCTCACACATCAAGATAATAGTTCATGGTGCTAATATTTTCGTGTCCATATAACTATATTGTTTTGCATTACATCGATATAGTGCTCTTGAGGAATACAAGTCCAGCACTAATGCTTGTGGTTTTGTTCTTCACTTGTTTCCAGTTCCATCATAGAGGAACCTACACAAGATCATTCTTTCGGGATGCAAGAATTTAAGGAGCCTGCTCTATTACCCAAAGTGAGTGCCCTTTTACCTCTTTCTTTTTTATCATGTGGTCTTTACATGAGGATTAAGTTATGATAATTACTAACTAGGGTAACATGCTTTCACATTATAGGAGAAAAAGGGTCGTGGGTCTCCACCTTTGTGGCACATTACTGCCAATGAACTGGACTCTTTGTCATCGTAAGTGGAACCATTGAGTGAATATTCATACTGCCACACCTGCTGCGCAATTCATATTACTACATTACTATCTGGTCCATTGCTATGTATTTCCAATTTTTCTATTTCCATCTGCCCATCTTTGGTTAAATAATCATTAATCAAAATGCAGGTATATGAGAGGAAGGCTAACTTTAGAAAAGGTTAATGCAGCCATTAATGACATGGCTGCTTTTGCAGAGGTTAATTCCCAGCTTATTGCAGCCCCAAGAAGGAAGGTTTCTAAACACGTTTTTCATTATATTTCTTCTCTTAACCTGTAAAAGATATTCAACAATTGCTGATTACGTGTTTTTACTTACGTAGCTGACAGAAAGTACCTTAGAGAAAGCTATGGTGAGTATGCATATCGTATTCTTTATTTGCCTTTGATAATATACATTTACTGAGAAATGTTTAGGTGCTGATGTAACCACACACTTTTAGCATCCTGAATTATAATGGAGTGTGCAGAGTTAAGACTTTGATATGTGATGGCTTTTAGATTAATAATCATTATAATGGCAGGAAAAGAGAGAGATTGGAAATGCTGAAGGAGTGAAGGGCAAACATTTCTTTCTAGAAACTGATATGAAGGGACCTTCACTGAAGCTTGATACGACTGGAAAAGCAATATTAACCGTAAGCTGAATCATCTTTTTTTTTGGTCAATGAAAACCATAACTATTGAGTCATGCTAACCATGTGAAATCCCCATTTTGTCAGGTCCTTCGTCACCTTGGACGCTTAAGTGAGTGTCGCATTGGCCCTCATCGTGTCTTTGTCCTATCAAGGCCTCATTAAGAACATGTTTTGATTCTACAAGTCATCTTCTTCCGAGTTTGTCAACTACTTCTCAGTAAGGTATAAACTTGTAAAGCTATGAGAAAAGTTGTGAGTATTTTAATAGGATTCAAATGCTTTGCTTGTTCTATAACATGTTTACCTGCGCTTACATATGGTTTTGACATTCCTGATTCCTCGAGGTGATCTTTTCCTGACTTTAGCTAGTAGCCTTAACGGTTTCATTTGATAAATCTGAATTGAAGTTTGCATGGTGTTCATGTTTTTTTTTTAATAAACCGTCAACGCCTAAATACTTGCTGTTAATCATGAGTTTCATGCGCATTTGCGATGATCTTATTGTATCATTTCATGTATTTGATTTGAGTTTTTTTTTTCTTTCTCTTTGGGCTTTCATGTCATTGTAATCTATAAGGATGAAATACATGGCAAATATGAGTACAGTGTCATTGTCTCTTCCTAAATTCTACTCCAGTTGTAAAAGAATATCTATTATTTTCCATAGTTGTAAAAGATATAGAAAGGCCTTTTAACTTCAAGTTATCAACAAAAGGCCTTTAACATATCTACAATAGTACCCAATCATGACAAAGTTAGAGAGTTCGCTTCCAAAAGTATCTCCAACCTAGGGGCTTGATGTTTAACTTTAGGTTATCAAGATGACTAATTAACAATTCAAAGAAATGTGTAATAATGTGTGTAAAAAAAATAGTAAATCGGTAGGAACCCTCTAAACCCATGCACCCTCTTGGTACCCAGAGCGTACACCAAATATAACTAATGCTCGATAACTCACCATTCTCACATAGATCACAAGCTATAGTTTCTTCCCTTGCTTTTGACAAGATTTGAACTTATAACTTGTAGTCTTCATATGTAAGCCCATGTAGTCATAGGTTAACGGTACTAATTAATTTATGATCAATTCGTAATATATTTACCTTCAACAAGAAGTAGTTCATAAAATTGTCCAAAATGTTAGGTTTAAATTGAAAAGACAAGTTTTAGTTTTTAATACCTACCATCAATAAGTAGATTGTATTTAGAAAGTTTTAAGTCTTATGTTACATTAAAATTCGAATGTAAGCAAAATAGATCATGGACTGGAGATACGATTTCTTTAGCAGTAATCATGTTTACTATAAAATTAAAGTTGGATGTATGAGAATGAGGGTTGGATTCATATGGATCCTTTAAAAATGATGGAAACCAAGGGATTAATCTCAGCCCTTGGATCAACCATCATCAAAATCTCATCAAACATGATTGGTTACTCCGGTGAATTACTCCGGCAACTGTGCAATCATATTTGATTTGTCTAGCCAATCAAGCTTGATTGGTTACTCCGGCGGATTACTCCAGTGACATTGTCCAATCATATTTGATTGGTCAAGCCAATCAAGCTTGATTGATTACTCTGGCGAATTACTCCGGTGAATTACTCCGGCGACATTTTCTAATCATATTTGATTGGTCAAGCCAAATCAAGCTTGATTGGGAATCATTAAGACACTAACGCCGTCGAATCTTCTCCGGCGACTTCACCGGCTAATCAATTTCGTTTTCGGGTGGATACGGAACGGGCGAGAGACCCTTATCCGTTATAAACTGACCGTCAAGGGACGCATATGGGAATGGTATGGATTTGATGGGCGGCGACCCAAGAGATGGTGGATTCTGATTTTTTCGGCGACACTGATTTTTCCGGCGAGCTCAAAAACAATGTTTATTGGATAGGGTTTGTGCGGAATGTGTTTCTGAGTGTTTTGGTACAAGTTTCATGCATTAATTCGAAGAAACAACACATCTATAGTGTTTTTAATTTTTCCGGTGAGTTTTTTAAGTTTTCCGGCGAGTATAAATCGGATTAATTTCAGGTCTGGGTTTGTTCGCGGTGTGATTGTGAGTGTTTTGGTAGAAGTGTGATGTTCTAATTCGAAGGAACGAAGGATATATTGGCGTTTGAAGTTTTCCGGCGAAGTTTGTTGCATTTTCCGACGGTTGTATCGCCGGAGAAGAAGGAGAAGGAGTTGGTCGCTGTCGCTGGTCAGGGATAAAGGTGGAGATGGCGGTGGTTCAAGATCCCGTCGTCGGAGAGTGGTTGCCGGAAAAGCGGGGGGGGGGGGGGGGGGGAGAGTCATAGTGTGTGTGTGTGTGTGTGCGCACGCGTGTGTGTGTTTGGTGGGAGGAAGAAGACAAGGGGGAAGGGAAATAAAGGGTGGGGATTTATTTTTGAGGAGATAATCTAATGGCCTAGATTTGTCCCCTAGTTTCCAAAGAAAAATCAGGACTCAAATGAACAAACTTCATGAGAATGAACCCACATTATACCCTAAAAAAGGATTTATCGGTAAAGCTTCTCATAATTTGACCACCATAGTTTTGTTATTAAAATTATATGGTCACTGAATAGTTTCATCATCATAGTTAACCTTTGATTATTTATAACATGAACACCAAAATTTTAGTCTTTTAAATTTTGACCATCAAATAATTTTACCACCAAATTTTTATTTGTCACTAAAAAAATTAATGCATAGGCAAGAAAGGACAATAAGACATGTATAAATTTAACAAATGATGGTTGAGGTAATAATAATGTAATAAAAGGTGGGTGCAGTATATTTAATTTGCTTCTGAAAGGTTTATGTGTCATGTCATAAACTCTCTTATTTATTGGCCCAACTACCCCAAAAGTTTTCAACTTTTCATGCCAATATTGGCAATGTGGACCATGTGGTTTGGTTTGTATTTGTAACAACATTAATGAGAGACATATGGTTTGATTTGTAACATTGATGATTTTACCCTTTTTTTTTTATACATCAATCTTTTTGTATCTACCTTTTTACTTACTATGCAAAATTATATATAGATAACTAAACCAAATACTGAAATTTCAGTCAAATGTAAAAGTCGATTTTGTTTTGTAGTTATCGCAAATATGTCTCTTGATTGAGAACAAGCTAGATGTCTTAAGAACAAAAATTGCATGTTTGTACATCGATCACTACATGTATAAGTAGTACTCTTTGGTTATAATCTTAATTAATACACTGATTTGTACGATTACATATTAAGTGGCTAAAAGCATCCAATATAAAGTTATATGTGAGCTCGATCGTGAGGTTCCATATGATCATGTTCCATATAATCCGTCGTGATCTAAAAGAAATATCTAAACCCACATTCGACTGAAGTAGACAATCTGGATTAATAATTGATACATTATTGAAATATTTTGACTCTAAGCTGACTTTTTCTCTTATAGCTGAAAAATTAAAACTACAATATATGGTTTGACTCGTTTTAGTTAGGTATTTCAACTATAATTGTTTAAGAGCTTAAATTGGCTCTATCCTTTGTAGTTTATAATTATGACTGCCAGTATTATAATTTATTTATTTTTTATGATCATGCATTTGATTTGAGCTTTTTTTTTTTCTATCTATCTATCCTTTTTCTTTTTCTCCGGGCTTTCATCTCATTCTAATCTATAAGGATAAAATACACCATAGTTGTGACCCAAAATATCATGATAGTTATACTAAGCATGATTGCTGCGAATTGAGATAACTATTGATAATTAACTATATTCGAAAAGCATCATAATACCACTAGTGGTCCATATAAAGGTACAAAATACAAATAGTCGATCTCTTTCGCTTAACCATCTTCCCATTAAAAATCAAAATCTCTATATGAAAGTTGTAAAAATAGACACAGGATTTAAGTATCTTCTGACTATTGGCATTGTTCTCAATTATTGTTACCTATTTCTCTAGTGGTTGAGCATGTTAGAAGCAACATATGCACATTACACAAAAACATTAGGAAAGTAAAATATCATCCACATTGAATCCTTCAGGAACCTTTTTGTCACAAGAATTGACACAAATGTAAATAACTACATTAGCCAATATGAACAAAATAGAGCAATTGACTTATAAGAACTCATTCTTGTCAGCAAACAACACAAAAATGTGGAACCACAACTCTTGCCACTTGTATAATTATCTGGTTAAATACGTGTAATCCGTTGATGATAATATTTGCATAATTAAGTGGCTTAGGTGCATCACTGGCAATATTCTGCTGATCATGAAGTATTAACTAAAAAGTATTGCAGCTAGTTACACACTAGCTATGGTATAACAATTAACCACCCATCACGAAATGGTGAATGGTCGGTACACTTTTTTATACCATACTTTTACCCGAAGGTGAAATTTCATTGGTATATCCACCCATGATGGGCAATATCCGTGGAGTATGATTTTTCTTTTTCCCATTGACAACCCTACTATTACGCTTGTCGGTTGATCTTAAAGGGCTTTTGTTGTGAATAAAATATTGGACTAATTTTTGAGATTTATCAGTATGACTATGATAAGAGGAAATGCGTCTATGACTCACCTCTGAAGAAAAAGTGCCTATGACTACTCTATAATATTGCGCTTCAAGTTTGAGCCATTTCAAACATTGAACTAACTTTTGAGACCTATCATTTTTTTAAAAAAAATTAAATACGAGAATGCACTATACCCTCTAATTTGAGACCTATCATGTAGGAGTGTGTACACTTTAAATTGGCAAGTTTATGGCACTATACCCTCTAATTTGGCAAGATTTCGGCTAGTATTGGCAAGGTTTTAGCAAATCCACGTGTCATCTCTTGATTGGCTAAAATTTAGCCAAAACTTGCCAATTTGCCACAAACTTGGCACTACACCCTTGTCTTTTAGGCTTTTTAGATAAGTCAAAGCTTAGCTTTTTTCTGTCTTTTTATATATATATATATATATATATATATATTACAATGTGAAAGATAATGTTTGGGTTAGTTTATTGGATTATTAGTATAGCTATAGGTTGAAAACAAAGGTGAGAATGTAAAAGAAACAAGTTTATTTGGCTTTAAAAAAAGCTATTAAGCTTAGGTTGCTTGGATTGAAATAGAGTTAGGATCAAACTTCAATCATGTATATTATATGTAATAAATTTTTAAATCTCTATTAAATTATATCTACCCGAGTATATGTAACAATCATATAAGCTATCACGTCTAATGTCACGTTATAAGCTTATAAGATTTTTATGAATATGGTACATATAGGGTCGGCTTAAGCATTTTTGTAACTCTAGGCATTAATAATTTTGGGGGCTTTATCTTAAGGTCTCAAACAACTTTTTTGGTGGCTCTATACCAAATCAATTTTGGAATTCCATTATCCGTTATGGTCCATGCCCCTAACTTATTAAACCGACACACATTGGGGAACTTAAGAGCATCAAGTATCTTGATAACTAATGTTAATCTATTATTGATGCATTCACGAGTTGTCTTTTGCAATTAAACAAACCCAATCACAAATCAATTTAAAAAAAAAATACACGCCAAACATATATACACATATGCATAAAAAGTGTTGTATGAATATACAAACAAAACACATATGCATGAAAAGTGTTGTATGAATATACAAACAAAAGCCATATAGGAAATCAATATAAGAAAAATAACCAAACAATCAAAACTCAAAAAACAAATAGTAATAAATAATCTCAAAATGCTTAATAGATGATAAAATACTTATACTTATTTATAAAAGCACTAAAAGAAATACAGTAATAATAAAGACAAGTAGAAACACTTTTATGTACTCAGTAGCAATTTGAAAGTCATCGGATATTAGGACAGACGGAAATACAGATTGTTCAGTGTTGTGAAGAGGGGAGTGAAGCGGCTCTTTTTATACTGGTATAGTGTTACCGTATTTTTTTATTTATTAAATACTTCTTCTAACCATATTTAAGATATAGTCCAGTGGTTGGCATCTCAACTTGTGACTTTGAGGTCACATGTTCCCGTCTCCATTTGTTATACTTGAGATACAAAGGTAGTTTACTTATGAGGGCTTGAACTGGGTATACTTAAGTTTGAGTCTGAGAAGGGCTGAGTTCACCCCTATTAATCATCGTGTCTTCGGACGGATTGATCGGGGGTTTTACCCCCATCGGGTATTGAAATAGACATTTCTACTTCGAATAAGCTCTTTAGCATGGAACCAGATAAAACAACATATGCTAAACCACTCACTTTCGAATCACGACACGTAACTTTAAGCAAAATTCACCTTTCAAAAAAAAATTACTTCTTTAACCTAAACAAGAAAAGCCCATTAATATTCTCAGTTACTAATACTTTGGGACCTTGACCTTTTTTTGGGGGGCTCTAGGCTGTTGCCTATACCACCATACTTATTAGGCCGGCACTAGGCACACCGAATTATAGTTTGATACAATTTATGACAATTTGTGTAAAGTTGTTTATGACATGTGTAACACCCCGAGCTAGGCTCGAATATTACCGAAAAGATATAGCGTACGCATGGGATTACCGTAGAACATGAACTACATGAACAAGAAAAGGATTCAGTGAATCCAACATCAAAGTCAAACACAAAAAAATGCATAAAATAGGGCGAATAAATCCTGGATCCATGTAAGTCCAAGCCCAAGTCCTAGTGCGAGCATCAATCAACCATCACTTCTTGGATTCCCGAGATTTACCTGAAAAGTGTACTAAACAAGGTCAACACTAGGTTGATGAGTTCGTAAGAGAGAATGACAAGGATCTAATGACAAAGCCATTCCCCATGCGAACAAGATAATGAGCAAGGAACACACTTACAGTAAGTTCTGAAAGGGCACAAGTACTCAATTTAGGTTGGCTTATAGTGCAAACTAGTCCCACATGTATCCATTGCACAAACTATACAATAGCTAGAACACATATAATGCACAAGAACACCAAAATATCGACATCAATGCGTATCGACTAAGTTCTAAAATGTCAAACATGTTCGTCAATGTCCCTCAATTGTTCTCATGTCATTCAATTGTCATCAAGTACGTATCGTACCCGTTCATTGTCATCAAGTACGTATAGTACCCCTTTATTGCACTTGCACACATTGTCATCATGCACCTCATTGTACTCAATTGCACATCATGCACCTTATTGTACTTAATTGCACATCATGCAACTCATTGTACTTAATTGCACATAAGTTGTTCATCCATGACCATCAATGTCTGCCCATAACCAAAAACACCATGTGTATATACTTCGTACGATACTACTTTTGAAAGGCCTTTGATGCTTATATATAGGGTCACCCGCAGCCTTCCCACCACATCTCCAACCTTTGAAAGGCATTACTGTCCTCCATATATACACAACTAACATATAACAACTCAACATACATATTCAATAACCATAGAACAATTCACATAATTGCACATCTACAAAACCGTTACACAACATGTAAATCCATAAATCAATCAATGTTTCCATAACAACCATGTACATCAATGACCCTCACACGTGTATTCACATAATGAACTACATCAAGATATTTAGAATACACCTAGTTAGCAAGAACAAGTAATAATGATATCAAGAATTATCCTAACAAGTCCTATGTTTTCATGCATGCACACATTGTCCCTTAATTGTCATCTTGTCCTCCATAATGTCATCAATCAAGGAAATCAAGCGTATACACAATTTAACTATGTCATCAATCAAGGCAAAACATATAATTGCACAATCAAACAAGTTAACACACAAAGGTTGTACACTTTTCAGTCCGAATCTCAATTGAGTAGGGAGCTACGAAACTCACCTTGGTTTCCAAGCAAAACGACAAGATAATGTCGAGCTATAAATGTCCAACAACCGTCACGTGTCCACAACCTATCAACATATATCATAGTATCATCAAAGTAAACTCTATAACCCTACACAAGTTGGTTAAGTAAGTTTAAGTCACGCCAAAATCCTACAAACGCTTTAATGACTCTCCCGAGCATGAACTAGAACACTTTGACCCAACATTTTAGAAATTGAGAAGCATTCAGTCAAAATGGATAATACCATAAGAAAGTAGACTCTGATATGATTCCAACGATAGGTCATACGTTAAAAATGGAGTTACGGTTTGAAAGTTAGAGTTGTTTAAAAATGTTATCAAATTCAGTCCTTAACGGGCGTTACCAAAAGTAATGGCCGTTACAGGACTAAAGGGCATTACGATCTGCAGATTCTTGAAGGTAAAAACGACCCAAACTCAATTCTTGACCGTGAAATCGATTTAGGAGGTTCCAAGACTCATTTTGAAGCATAATTAAACATCATTAAGTATAACTAAACATGTTTCATCATTCAAATCCAACCCTTTAACCTATTTACATGTCCAAATCATTCTTGACCCATTTGAACTCAAAGTTGACCCAAAACCCTAGTTTTTGGCTTAGAATTCGATTAAGGAGTTCTTGGACCTGTTTTTACACATAACCAACTCATTTGAACATAACCCACTCATTAATTTCACTTCATAACATCACTTTTGACCCAAAATGATTTTTGACCTAATTTTGAAGACTTGAAACCTTAATTTCAGAATTTTGGAGCTAAGAGACCAAGAGTGTTTAGATTTAGTTGATATACATGTTTAACAACTTGAAAAGATGAATTTGAGCTAGAAAACACTTACCAAAACCTCCACAAGCAATCAAACCCGAATATGACCTAATTGAAGCGTTTTTCTTGCATTTTGAAACTTGAATTCTTGATATGTAGTAAGAATAATGATATAGATTATGATTTTGTTAATATTTTAGCTTGAATCTTCATTAAATGTGTTTAGATCTTAGAGAGAGTGAAGTGATTGAGAATGTGTGTGTGTTTGCATTAACTAGAGAAAGAGAAAGGGAGAAAGAGAAGTAAATGAATGGATGAAATGAATGGGAGGGGATTGAATAGGGTTGGGTGAACCCACATGGGTCATGGGTTTGGGTAAGACCCATGGATAAGATTCATTTTTTTCCATTTGCTAGATAATTTAAATGTTTTCCAATTGTAAGCATCGATTAGCACGACTAATGACCTCGACTAGCACATAAGTCCAACATTTGAACGACGAATTGATCTATATGAACACATTGTACTTAAATGAACTCCAATTTGCACTTGAACTATATTGGCCTACTCAATAATTATTAAAATTGTACATGTGGTCAAACGGTCAAAGTTACAATTGTTACATCATTCCCCCGTTAAGGGAATTTCGTCCCGAAATTCGATATAACCCTAATCACTAAACAAATGCGTGTAATTAGACCTCATTTGGTCTTCCCGCTCCCAAGTGAAATCGGCTCCACATTTAGTTTGCCCTCGGACCTTGTCTATCGTATAACGTTTGTCCTTCAGTTTCTTGTCCTCACGCTCTAATATCTCTATCGGCTTTGCAACAAAATTGAGCTTCTTGTCCACTTGAATCTCGTTTATAGGTACGTGTAATGTAGGACCCGCCAAGCACTTCCCTAGGGTACAAATTTGGAACACATCATGCACACTGTTATGTTCTTAAGGTAGCTTTAATCGGTAAACCCCCTTTTTTTTCACTCGTTCAATGATCTCAAAAGGTCCAATGTATCGTGGTCCAAGCCTGCCTCCCTCCACAAAATGGACAACACCTTTTCACGGGGAGACTTTCAAAAGTACATGATCACCGACATTGAACTCCAACGGTCTACGCCTTACATCAGCGTACTTCTTTCGTCTCTCATGGCCAAAAGCAATCTCTCCTTGATTTGAGAAATTACTTTTGTTGTCCCCACTACTATAAAGTGCCCAAAAGGTAGCCATTTGATCCTCGCATGGTAACTATTATTATACGAGAACTCAACTAATGGTAAAATGATCTTCCCAAGTTCCACCAATATCAATAGAACAAGCCCTCAACATGTCCTCAAGCATTTGAATGGTTTTCTCAGTTTGTCCATCCGTTTGAGGATGAAACACCGTACTCATGTCAAGTTGAGTATCAATTGCTCATTGAAAGGCTTTCCAAAATTTTGAGTTATACCAGATATCTCTATCGGAGATGATAAAAACCGGAACTCCATGCTTAGACACCACTTCTTTAATGTACCAGCGCGCTATGGTGTCAAACTTGTCGGTCTCACGAATGGCTAAGAAGTGAGCCGACTTTGTCAATCGATCCACAATCATCCATATAGTATCACGACCACATCTTGTCTTTGATAACTTCATGAATGAAGTCCATAGAATTTCGTTCCCATTTCCATTCCAGTGTCACCGGTTGCACCAATAACCCGGGTGGCTTCTTATGATCGGCCTTCATTTGTAAGCAAGTAAGACTCTTACTCGCATATTTAGCCACGTCATGCCCGGCCTCCAATAGAAATCTTTCAAATCAAAGTACATCTTATCCAAACCCGGATGGACCGAATAAGCCGATTTGTGGGCTTCATTCATGAGAAATGTCCTCAAATTGCTGAAAATGGGAACCCAAAGCCTTTCAACTAAGTATAGCACATCGTCTTCTTTTCTATCGATTTGTTGCTCTATGCCATCTAACCTTCCATTACTAAAAATCTCCGGGAGAGTAGCTTGCACTTGAGCTTCTATGATCCGGTCACGAATACTTGGTTCCACCGTGAGGCTCATGGCTATTTCTCTTCGTGGCATGTCCCTTTTCTTTCTACCCAATGCATCGGCTACGATATTTGCTTTGCCCGGATGGTAGCGAATATTACAGTCATAATTGCTAAGAAGTTTGAGCCATCTTCTTTGTCTCATATTCAACTCACTTGATCAAAAATATGTTGAGGACTTCTATGATCGATGTAAATTACACATTTAGTGCCATAATGGTAATGTCTCCAACAGTTCAAGGGGAAAACGACCACTCCCAATTCTAAATCATGAGTGAGGGTAGTTTTTCTCATGCACCTTAAGTCGACGGGGGGCATAAGCAATGACCTTCCCCGTTGCATAAGCACACACCACAATCCTTGAGTCGAAGCATCACAACATAACACAAAATCCTCTACTCCATCCGGAAGACTCAAGATTGGTGCTTTACACAACTTGTCCTTGAGAGTTTGAAAGACAATTTCTTGCTTCTCGACCCTCTCAACGCCTCTAATTCTTGACCGCTTCAATCTTGCTAGGATCTACATGAATTCCATCTTTTGCTCACTACATGAACAAGGAAATGAACTTAACTCGCATTTAGAGGATTCCGCATACAACTTCTCTTTTCCAATCAATTCTAGCACTTCATGTAAATGTTCGGCAATATCTTCCATTATCCTCGAATAAACATGTATATCATTAATAAGGCAATGACAAACTTGTCCAGGTTGGGCCGTCACACCCACTCCACCAAGCCCATGAACACCGTCGGTGCATTATTCAACCCAAACTGCACAACGGTGTATTCTAAATGCACATACCTTATAGGAAACATCGTCTTTGAGATGTCATATTTATGGACGCGCAGTTGGCTCTATCCTGAACGAAGGCAAAACTTGGAGGAGGGCTTAACACCTTCAAGTTGATCAGATGAGTTCCCTTTTATCGAAAATGGATATTGATTCTTCATCGTGAGCTCGTTCAATACCCGGTAATCGATACACATCATAAATGACCCATCCTTCTTCCCGGAAATGGAATAGGAGCTCCTCATGGCGATTGAGTAAGGTGGATGGATTCTTTCTCTTGAAGCTCTTTAAGTTGATGTTTCAACTCTTGCATCTCCGTTAAGGCGAGTCTATAAGGAGCTTTGGCTTTGGATGCGACGTTAGGAGTTAGTTCGATACAAAAATCAAGTTGTTGAGACGGGGTAACCAGATAAATCGTCCAGAAGCACATCCGGGGAGGTCATGAACAATATGAAATGGTCTTTAACTCAACTTTTGTAGCGGTAGCACTAAGTACTTTGAAATAGGAGGATATGATATTTCACCTTGAACTCTTAAGACTTTACCGTTAGCCAATACTAGACCACTCTTTCACCACAACCAATAGCCACATTAATTGTCAACATCCAATCTAAACCCGTAATGACACTAAAACTTCCCATATCGAATGGTATAGAATCGATGAATAAATCGAAGTCGTTTAAAGTCAAGATACAATCACGAAGTACTTGACTAGGTTTAGTTAGAGCACCATTGACCATTTCAAAATCAAGTACATGATTTAAGGCACGAGGATGAATATCTATCGAAGGAACGAAGCTATGCTCAACATCAGGAATCAAATAACACCGTGGCGTAATTATTGTTAATAATAAATGTACCGTCACCACATTAGGATCGTTGCGAACTTCAGTAGTACCCGCCGCAAAAGTTCACCTAACCCCCTTTCCTCTGGTTCGTCGTTTTGCACAACACCCCGCTTGTCATCATAAATGCTTGGCAACACCTACCGGTACTGTTAATTGTATCCACCATAGTAATGATCTTAAAGTTTATGAACCGAAGGTTAGTCTCAAAGTTCTTACATGTTAGTCACACAAGTAGTTAATGCTCTCGTACCGACATGTCACACATAAATCATATCTTTACACTAAGGCAAAAATACTAATGTGCTATGGGAATCGTTATCTATCATGTCATCATACCAAGTTTACAATAATTGTTCATCATTAAACCATATACTCATGCCAATACAACACACAACCGAACAACTAAAACAAATGGTCTAAAGTATAATCCGAATCTGATATACTCCCTAGTTATTGACCGAGTATGTATACAGGGTGTACCAGCGGCTAACCCTCCACCCAATCAACTCCAATTAAGCATATCGGTTCCTTATTATACTCCAAGCCAAACATGTGCAATCCGAGATGTCATTAACTTGTTATAATACCGGGTAACCATAAAATAGCTGATCAGGCTCTTTTAGGGTTGCCACAATATTATATCATGTTAATGTCATAACTTCATCTTGCCCTAGATCACCAAACCATAACAAATCAATCATCTCAATTCAACAATATGCACATGACCTCATTGACCTCAAGTAACCACATTGACCTCAT
The DNA here is from genome assembly GCF_010389155.1 of Erigeron canadensis. NCBI lineage: Eukaryota > Viridiplantae > Streptophyta > Magnoliopsida > Asterales > Asteraceae > Erigeron > Erigeron canadensis. Next base: position 22,956,462 of record NC_057764.1, read on the forward strand.
GCACTTGACCATCACACAATAACACATTGTCTACATCAACCCAATTGTACTCGTGTTATCGCATTCATCACATTGTACTTGCCACAACATAACACATTGTTCACATTATACTCGTCACAAACCAACACATTGTCCAATTGTACTCATATCATTATGTATAACGATCCTGCCTACGAACTCTTAGTGTACACTTACAAGGTTCATACAATTCACATTGCATTCAAAATTACTAACCATGCATGCTATATGAAGAGTTTTTACTTAAGCTGTAGTCTAGCTCAAACCGCCTAATTCTCTACGACCACGCATGGGCCACCATTCTGTAATACCCCGAGCTAGGCTCGAATATTACCGAAAAGATATAGCGTATGCATGGGATTACCGTAGAACATGAACTACATGAACAAGGAAAGGATTCAGTGAATCCAACATCAAAGTCAAACACAAAAAAATGCATAAAATAGGGCGAATAAATCCTGGATCCATGTAAATCCAAGCCCAAGTCCTAGTGCGAGCATCAATCAACCATCACTTCTTGGATTCCCGAGATTTACCTGAAAAGTGTACTAAACAAAGTCAACACTAGGTTGATGAGTTCGTAAGAGAGAATGACAAGGATCTAATGACAAAGCCATTCCCCATGCGAACAAGATAATGAGCAAGGAACACACTTACAGTAAGTTCTGAAAGGGCACAAGTACTTAATTTAGGTTGGCTTATAGTGCAAACTAGTCCCACATGTATCCATTGCACAAACTATACAATAGCTACAACACATATAATGCACAAGAACACCAAAATATCGACATCAATACGTATCCACTAAGTTCTAAAATGTCAAACATGTTCGTCAATGTCCCTCAATTGTTCTCATATCATTCAATTGTCATCAAGTACGTATCGTACCCGTTCATTGTCATCAAGTACGTATAGTACCCGTTTATTGCACTTGCACACATTGTCATCATGCACCTCATTGTACTCAATTGCACATCATGCACCTCATTGTACTCAATTGCACATCATGCACCTTATTGTACTTAACTGCACATCATGCAACTCATTGTACTTAATTGCACATAAGTTGTTCATCCATGACCATCAATGTCCGCCCATAACCAAAAACACCATGTGTATATACTTCGTACGATACTACTTTTGAAAGGTCTTTGATGCTTATATATAGGGTCACCCGCAGCCTTCCCACCACATCTCCAACCTTTCAAAGGCATTACCGTCCTCCATATATACACAACTAACCTATAACAACTCAATATACATATTCAATAACCATACAACAATTCACATAATTTCACATCTACAAAACCGTTACACAACATGTAAATCCATAAATCAATCAATGTTTCCATAACAACTAAGGCTGGCAATTTCGACACGAAACCTGTTAACACGACACGACACGACCTGTTCTTAACAGGTTTCGTGTTTCATCTTAACAGGTTTCATGTCTTAACAGGTCCGGACCTGTTAAGACACGAATCTTAACAGGTCTTAACAAGTTCATACCTGTTAGACCTGTTAGGTACATGTTAAGATTTTTAATTAAAAAAGTATATAAATATAAAACAAATATATATGGTATTCCTCTATCTTTTTAGATTAAATAGTCTAATTTTATTTCCTGAAACCTCTTTCCTCCTCTAACCTCTATCTAAATATCAACTCCCTCCCACCAACCACCTCTACTACATACGGCTACCAGATTCTTAGAACGGGGTTTTCTCCGGTTTTTGCCCTCTCCATAAACGGTGGATTTTGATCTTTCCTCATCACAAATCGTCGGTCTTGGCTAGATCTAAGATCTAGAATCTCAGGTGTAGTTTTTTACGGTCCATCCACCACCATCGCAGCCACAATTATAAATCTTAGATCTTTTTTTGTTTTTTATTAAATACTTTATTGTTTTCATAATCTTAGTTCAATGATCTGAGTTTGATGCGGGTTTAATCAAGTGTTCGAGATTGTTACGGTGTCGGCAAAAGCATACTGTATATAGTTGGTCACTCGGTCATTATATTATACAATTGTTTGGTAGAATCGTTGTATATAAAAGTTTGGAACATAATTTATTGTTGTTAATAGATTATTCTAATCAGAATGAATTTGTGCTTGTTGGCAACTTTTTCAATCTTCTGCTGCTTCATTTTGTTCTTTAATGTTAGGGTTTCTTAATAGGTTTTTAACAGGTTCCTTAACAGGTAACCTGTTAATTTTCGTGTCGTGTTCGTGTTTGAAAAAAATGACACGATTAGTTAACAGGTCGTGTTCGTGTTTGACCTTAACAGGTTCGTGTCTTAACAGGTTCATGTCTTAACAGGTTTCGTGTAACCTGTTATGCCAGCCTTAATAACAACCATGATGATTTCCTTCCTAACCCTCAGTCACAGAAGAGGTCAGGAGACGACCTTTTTGACTCCCCTTCTAAGCTTCAGAAGACTACCCACACTACCCAGCCTATCTTTGCATCTTATAGGGGTGGTGGGGGTTTTACTCCTTATAGTCAAGTGGGGCAGGCTTAGATTACTTCAACCCCTTTATGATTCTTCCTTCTTCATCGACCCAGGCCATTCCAACACCTAATTCTTCTCTCTTACTTGGTGCTTCTTGCGGTCCTAGCCTTCCTCCCTTTGTTAACCGTATTGTAGAGGATGGTTATTTTTCAGGTACTGGGTCGTCTCTTAGAGTGGACCCGTTTTCTTCTGAGCATATGGTTGACCTAGATCGTCTTGCTCAAGCTAGGGTAAAATCTAGCTCTCCTTCTGCTCCCTTTCAGCCCTTGAGGGCAGGGTCTACTCTTATTCCTACAGAGGTGGGTGATCTCAACTGGTCTATTGGGAATTTCTATTATGCTCCTCAGTCATCCATTAAGGTTAAAGATGATGGCCAGAATCCAGAGCATGCGAGGAATCTTCTTGAGTCTATGATTCCTCCTATTCTTTCTGCCGAGTCTCGCTTTAGAGAGATTCCTGAGCTTTCCCGTATTCAATGTGTCAACACCCTTAACTGTGTTGCTAGTGTTATGGGGTTTCAGACTGCAGCTTTGGGTAGGATTGATTCGTTGACTAGTGAGGTTGAGAAGCTTAAGGGAGTGTTATCCTCTCGTGATGTTAGACTAGCTTCCCTTTCTAAGGACTTGGAGGAGGAAAGACTTACGTGTACTAGTCTTAGGGAGGGGAAGGAGAAGTGTGATGCTGAGCTTGAGTCCTTGAGGAGTACTCTTGAGTCCTTAACTCAAGAGAAAAGAAAAATGGCAGGGAAGGTTTCTGAGCTATAGAGTAAGGTTGATATCTTAGAGGTTAGTATCCTTCATAAGGATAAGGAGATTCAGAGGCTTAGGCAGGAGAGTGAGGATTCCCTTTCTAAGTTGGAAGCCCAGGCTGGTGATAGTGAGCGCCTGAGATATTTGGTTACTTCCTTTCCTCAGCTTTTAAGTGATCTACTTAATCATCCAGACTTAAGGGAGACTCTTTCCCGCCTCACTCTTGCAGCCATTAACTTTGGACATTGGGAGGGTGCTGCTAAGGGGTTAAAGTTCGATGTAGACAGAGGTAACGCGGCCAAACGTATGATGTACCGCATTTCTTCATTCTGGACTGAGCGTAGGTTTCCTATATTGGATAGGATTGTGCATCTACTTAGCTCGCTGGAGGTTTCTGTTGCGGACCTACATGAGCTTCTCCGTGTTCCGGAGAGCAAAGCGGCCTATCTTGCTGCATATAGGACGGGTGCTCCTCATCCAGGTCCTTCTCCATTTGTTGTTCTTGAGCCTGTTTCTGGAGTTTCTACTTCCAGAGTTTCTGTTATTCCAGTTGATTCTGTCTCTACCAGGGTTGTTTCCACTGATACTGTTCCGGATGTTCCAGCAGATGATGTGTAGCTTAGTTCACTTTATAGTTTTTGTCATGCAGATTTTATATTTTGTAATGCTACTTGTATTTTCATTTAGAGATTATGTATTTGTGCTTAATTTTCATTTGTATTGGCATGTTTGCCTTGTCTCATATAATTTCTTATTTAAAGATGTGTGTTGGAATAACTATGTATGTTTGTTTTAATTGCTTTAACCTTTATTGTATACTTGTTACTCGCGAGTGTCGCTTCCCAATAGGAAGTGCTTACCTTTTCTCGTATAGACAAAAAGACGAAAAATTATCTAAGTGTTCAGCCTTAAAATATTATGTTGTTTTTGGGCTTTTTACATCTTACAAGATAATCACGTCCAAGGGTATACCTTGGGGACTTAGGGAATTATTTAGCTAGCATATTTCTTTTACCATGCTCGACTCCATGTTCGAGACTTTGTTCTCAACTTGTGAGTGTAAATTGCAAAGGTTTATATAAAACTTTATAATTTTTCTTAAAAGAAGGTAACTTGTTTCAAGCAATGTAAGCAATAAAAGATGTAAATATATATGGGATACTTGGATCAGACCATAAATAATAATTCTTTTCATTGATAAACCAAATGAATACAAGATAAAAGGATTACTTTGATTGAAATATAAAGACATATGATTCATTGATCAAAATACAAATAGATGGGATCTATAGATCAGACCATAAAATAAACTGCCTTTAAGTTGCTTTGTTCAGACATAACATTTTTTCAAATTATTCCCATTCCATGTTCTAGGTATTGGGTATCCATCAAGCTCATTAAGGATGTATGAACCATCTCCATTTGCTTGGCTAACCATGTATGGTCCTTCCCAATTTGGTCCAAGTTTTCCTAAGTTCTCCACCCTGCTTGCTTCATTCTTTCGCCAAACATAGTCCCCCGGTTTGAAGGACATGTGGTGGACTCTCTTGTTGTAATACTTGGCCATTTTTTGCTTGTTTTCTGTCAGCTTAATGTGAGAGACTTCTCTTCTTTCTTCAATGAGATTCAAGTTTTCTCTTAAAGCTTCTTCATTTTGAGCTGGGTCAAAGTTGACAATACGATGGCTTGGAATGCTTAGCTCGGGTGGATGACTGCTTCAGTTCCATAGACAAGACTAAATGGTGTTTCCATGGTGCTTCCTCTTGGGGTGGTCTGGTGGGCCCACAGTACTCCTGAAAGCTCATCCACCCAACCGGATCTACACTTGCCAAGCCTTGTTTTAATGCCTCCCACTATTGCCTTGTTCATTACTTCTACTTGTCCATTTGCTTGAGGATGGGCAACTGAGGTAAATACTTGTCTAATGTCCATGTCTTCACACCAAGTCTTGAAAGGATTTCCAGCGAATTGCTTTCCATTGTCGCTTACTAGGACATGAGGTACTCCAAACCGGAATACTATGTACTCCCAAAGGAAATTGATCACCTTTTGGCCAACGATAGTAGCGAGTGGCTTAGCTTCGACCCATTTTGAAAAGTAGTCGACGGCCACTATTAAAAACTTCACATTTCCAACTCCAGCTGGGAATGGGCCCACAATGTCAATCCCCCACTTGTAAAATGGCCAAGCAGTGTTTACTGGAATGAGATCTTGCTTTGGCATTCTTGATATTGGAGCATGTATTTGACAGGATTCACACTTTTCTATTTCTTCCTTAGCATCTTTGTTCATTGAAGGCCAGTAATAACCAAGCCTCATTATCTTTGTGGCTACAGATCTTGGTCCAGCATGAATTCCACATGTACCCCCATGAACTTCTTGAATGAGTCTTTGTGCTTCGGAGGGGCCTACACATCAGAGATGTGGTCCTAGAAATGACTTTCTAAATATTTTATCTTCAATGAGAAGATACATTGGTGCCTTCATTCTCACCTTCTAGGCCTCATGGTTGTCTTCAGGAAGTGTTTCATTCTTGATGAAGTTGTAGATTGGAGTCATCCAACAGTCTTCCTCCTCTTCAACTTGGGATACTTCACTTCCCTTTGTTATTGATTTTTCTTGCAAGACTTCAACTAGGACTTCTTTGGTGAGGTGAGCAAAAGTTAGGGAAGCTAACTTGCTTAAAGCATCAGCTTTATTGTTTTGGTTCCTTCTAACTTGTTCTATGTGAAAGGACTCAAATTCTCCAATAAGTTTCTTTGTTTCTTCTAGGTAAAGTTGCATGGACACTTGGTTAGCTTCAAATGTTCCATTAATCTGGTTTGCCACTAATTGAGAGTCTACAAATACTTGTATATTTTTCACTCCCATTTGATTTGCCATTCTGAGGCCAGCAAGAAGAGCTTCATACTCTACCTCATTGTTGGATGCTGGGAAGTTGAATCTCAGTGCGTAAGTGTATTCTCTTTCTTCTGGATCAATTAAGATGAGACCTGCTCCTGATCCTTCTTGATTCGATGCTCCATCTGTGAAGAGGGTCCACTTTGGGCTTTCTTCTTGGTGCAACTCTTGGACTTCCTTTCTTGAAACATCTGATGAATCAGTCTCTGCCAAGAAATCAGCCAAGATTTGGCCCTTTATGGATGTTCTTGGGTAAAAGCTTATTTCGTGTTCACCTAGCTCGATAGCCCATTTGGCTAGTTGTCCAGACACTTATGGTTTGGCCAATACTTGCCTTATTGGTTTGTCAGTCAGAACCCGTCTTGGGTGACCTTGAAAGTATCGCCTTAGGCGCCTGGCCGCGTGGACCAAGGCAAGAGCTAATTTTTCCAAACATGGATAGTTTATTTCTGGGCCTTTTAAGGCTCTGCTTACGAAGTAAATTGGCATTTGGCCATTGCTTCTTTCTGCAAGTAATACTGCACTAACACATTCTTTAGAAGCAGCAAGATATAGAGTAAGTGCTTCACCTGCTATTGGAGCCGTGAGAGATGGGAGATCAGCAAGGAATTTCTTCATTTCTTTGAATGCCTCTTCTGACCAAGAAAAGTCTTGCTTTCTTAAGCATCCTTTGAGTGTTCTAAGGAAAGGTAAGGATCTTTCAGCAGATTTTGATAAAAATCTTGCTAAGGCAGCCAACTTCCCATTAAGACTTTAAACTTGCTTCTTAGTTCGAGGGGAGGGCATGTCCATCACTGCTTGTATTTTCTTTGGGTTAGCCTTGATTCCTTTAGGAGTGACTATGTGTCCAAGAAACTTTCCTTCCTCCATTCCAAAACTACACTTTGATGGGTTTAACTTCATGTTGATGCTTCTTAGGGTGTCAAATATCAAACCCGATGGGTAACCCGATACCCGACTTGAGATCCCCCGACTCGACCGGCGACAAGGACGTGTATGTTGATGTTACATAATTCCCCGACTGGTGTGGGGACTAAGATGGAAAACCATAAATTCCTGATCTCCATAATCGAATTCAAAAATTTTATTTATATATATATAATCATTGTAAGATACTCACAGATATTTTCAACTATTAGTTTAGAACTATTGTTAACTTTTTATATGTCACGGATCATAGTTTATATATAGAATTTTATTCATACATAATGAGTAAAAATATCGGATTACACATTCTTTTGATTAACTTACCTTTCAAAAGCATATATGTATATTAAGTCTATTTAAGTAAGTTTTTTAAATATTCAAATATGATATCTTCGAATATCCAGTGAAAATCCCCACTATCTAATGAGGACGAGTAAGATGTAACTTTATTCTTTGATAGGGATGGAGACGGGGATAAGGATTGCATGTGAGACACTAAGTATAAAGATAAGAATGAGATCCCTGATAATCTTTGTCTCATTGTCATCTTCAGGTGTATTGATTAAATAAAGATTTTAAGTAATGCTAGTTGTTGTAATACTATTTCACTTTTATGTTAAAATGAACTATTGTATTTTTCAAGCTTTGTAAGTTAAAATTTTATAGAATTTATATATATTGGTTGTGTATGTGTATTTATTGTGTAATATACTTATTATGCTATGAGTTTTGAGATTGTGAGGTGAATTTTTGTGGAATTTTTGAAAAGTGGATTTATAAACAACTATTTAAATGTAAACTTTCATAAATATTTGAAAGGTGGATTGATAAACACCTACTTAATGTGAATTTTTTTGGAATATACTTTTGAAAAGTAGATCTATATAAACGTATTTTATTCATTTTTATGTAAATTTTGTCACATCATTATCATGCATAAAGGATATGCAGTAGTATACGATATGTCAATGTTTATGAATAATTGCGCAAATAATAATACTAGTTAAACATTAAACGTTGAAATGACTGAAAAGGTTAAATGAAAATTTCTATGAAAACATAAGTAGATGACGATTGTCTGTCACTCTAACAACTTATTCATTTTCATTTTTCTATTTTATTGAATACGAGAGCAAGTACCCGCGTGTTGCAGCGGTAAAATAATGAGGGTGATAGGTCATAGAGTGTGCTAGATCATAGGAGGTGATATGTCATAGAGTGTCATAGCCAAATGTCTTAGCCGGGCTCCATCATCGGATTTAAAAATTCGTCGAAAGTATATCGAATGACATCTCTAATGAAAGAGCATGAAATTTTAAAAACACCCATATAATTTTTATAATTTATCGATGTACAGTTTTTGAGATAAAAGATTTTGAAAGAATTAGTGGAATAAAATGATTTATGGAGGAGAGAGAAAGTTGTATGCATTGATGTATGGTACATTATGCATTAGCATGTGTACATTGTTGAATTTAAATGTTAAAAGTTGAAAGTGAATCTGCTTTATAATATAGTATAGATATAGATAACATGTGTACATTGTTGAATTTAAATGTTGAAAGTTGAAAGTGAATCTGCTTTATAATATAGTATAGATTAAATGTTATAGTGGTTGAAAAACAATAAATGGAGCATTCAATGAAAACAGTTATCACATTGGTTGTTCTTTCACCAAGCTCTCATTCAATCACCTTTCTTAATTCAATTCTCTAAAAGAATCAAGAAAACATCTTTTTCTCCATATTCAACTAGTGCTACTGATACTCATTGAAAAAAATAAAATAAAAACCATCCTACACTGCTAATAAAAACTAAAGGAAGGGAATCCCTCAAGTTCCCCCAACAGTCAAGTTGGGAGGATCTTGACCCTTGATTGAAAATCAAGGGCCAAGATTCAATTATTATCATTAAATCTTAGCCCTTGATTTTCAATCAAAGGAAATCAAGGGCCAAGATCCTCCCAACTTGACTAGTCAAGTTGGAGGAACTTGAGTGAATCTCCTTCCAAAACTAAAATGCTAATAAAGGTTTGTGTAGGGAAGCCTCCTCCATTAGCTACAGTAAACTTTGAGGTTTGGTTGGAATTCATGGTCTCAAAGTATATGGATCTAAGTCTTTGCTCATTTTCTCCCTAATCTATATTGCTCACTCTTCTTTAAATCCTGGTAATATAAATTTTCACTCTCTTTTATTTTATGATTTCATTCTCACTTTTTGGACGAAGTTCTTTGGAAGGATCCACCTTTGGCAGAGGTGGATAGAGATAAACCAACAACTGTATCGTATATATTCCGGGGTATGCGAGAGGTATGAGGAAAAAATAACCAACACCACCACCTCTAACTTGACATGTAATCAACATACAACCACTTTATTTATTACTATCAGTATTTAGTATTTCTTCTCTCCCATTAAAAATGTCTAGCTTTGAAGTTTCGAAGTCTTGTTTTGTAAGTTTCAACTTAAATATTTTTTTATTGGATTATACAATACTCAATAAAAGTTATATTATCGAATGAAAACACATACGAACCTAAATCTATTCATATAATTTTCATCAAGTATTATGCAATACAAACAAAAATATTGTATGTCAAAGTTGTAAAAAAAAAAAAAAAACTTTGAAAATTCAAAAGTAGACACTTGTAATTGGACAGAGAGAGTAATTATTTGTCATTTATAATCATTAACTTTTGTTAATTACTTAGCATATCCTATCAAATATGTTTTATGGAAGAATTTTGGTGGTAGATTCTATTTTCATCATTATTTAGTTGTTTTCCAGAAGAACCCTAAGAATGAGTGCTACTGCCAAGAGACGTGGTTGAATATGTGTCGGGTCCTAAAGCATTAGGTGAATATGACAATGTGGTGTCAGACATCCAATTCATAAAAGTGTATTGTTGTAAATCCAAGCTCAGAGATAAAGTCAAAGAAATGGAGTCAAAGTTGTGGATACCTCTGCGAAAGCACTCTACAAGATAAAGTCTAATAAATGATACGAGTATATGGATATGTTCGCGCAGATCTATGCCTAATTCGTATATTTTTCTAACTTTAAAAGATACTGCTAAAAGAGAAGTTTGGTTAGTTTACAGTGTTCCATATTCTATTATTCTGATACTTCCATCTTGGAAGTTGATTCCTAAATCTCTCTTCAATAACTGCACACAAGCCATGTGTTGGGATAATGTGCTAAATGAAACTCTAACCTATCTTGAGAAAATGAAACGATTTCATGATTATATTATGGTCAGCAGGGTAGAACCTCAACAACAATCTTCATGAATTTAGGAGAGGGTTATTAGCATTGATCTAGGTAATCGAAATTGATGAGGTTGCTATTTATTTAGGATAGGCTTAGCTAGTGAAATTTCAATTACCTCGATCAATGCTAATAAGTCTGTCCTAAATTCATGAAGGCGAGATTGTTGTTGAAGTTCTTCTCTGCTTAAAACCATAATATAATCAGAAAATTGTTTGATTTTCTCAAGATCGGTTAGAGTTTCAATTAGCACATTATCCCAACCAGTGGCGGATCCAGACATTGATCGGGTAGGGGGCCTAAAATATATATATATATTGTAACGCCAAAATTTTTAAGTAAATCCATATTAAACCATTAAACAATGATTAAGTATAAGTATCTAAAGTAGATTACATAAGTACATAAAGGGAAAAGAGTCATAATTATGAAAATTTCAAGCTTTCTAAGACTTGATAATAAATTTTTGTCAATTTATTTTATACTTTCAACTTTTCCGACTAATTCTTTTAACCATATTCACTGACGCTAATGACTTTTCAACAGTCACAAATTTTTTTATAATATTTAAACTAAACAATTTTAATAAAAACATAACAAAACAACAAACTATAATTGATCAAATTGTTAAAATACGAAACACATAAAACTAAAAAACAAATTATGCACTTGACGTACTCTGTAACTATATATATAAGGGTAGATTTTGAATTATACATGAAAGTTTAAGGTCTAAATTATAAATTATAAGATTTATTATACTCGTAATAAACACTAAGAAACAAAATAGATATACGTGGACATGTCTTCGTCTTCCTATCTGCACATATATATGTACCTGCAAATATATCAAATCTTGAAGATAAAAGATATATATGTTTTGCTTCATCTTTAAACAAGGTTTTGAAGCTTCAACATAGACAAGAACTTGATAACTTTTGGTCTTCAAATATCAGATTTGCTTGTAAGATTAGAAATTACTATGTTTTGAGTTAGGGCTAATTTATATATATAAAAAAATATTTACTTGAACTTTTTGTTTGAGGGTAGTCCTTTCCCCACCCTGATTACATGGTGGATCCACCACTGATCCCAACACATAACTTGTGTTTAGTTATTGAAGAGAGAGTTAGGAATTCACTTTCTAGATGGAAGTATCAGATAAATGGAATGTGGAAAACTATGTAAACCATCCAAGGTTCTCCCTTAATCAGCATCTTTTGAAATTACCAAAATATACAAAATAGGTTTACCTATGTGAACATATCCATATACCATATATTAGCCTTTTGCTTGTAGAGTCTACTTTCGCAGAGGTGTCCACAAGTTTTACTCCACTTTTTGGAGATCGTCTTTGACTTTATATCCAAGCTTAGATTTACAACAATACGCTTTTATCAATTGGATGTCCCACACCATATTGTCAGATTCACCTAATGCTTTTAGGATTCTTTTCGAAACATGTTCTACCATGTCTCTTGGCGATGGTACTCACGCTTTTAAGATTATATCCAGAAACAAGCTATAAACATTAGTTAACTTACTTGCATCCCAAATCCATAGCTTATATCCAGATTCTACACAGTACGTATTCGGTCTCTCTGTCTTCTCTTCTTTTCATATAGGTGCATGTAGATCGGTTAACAGTCTTACATTAAATTTATAGATTGAGATATGAAAAGCTTATATGAAAGTTGTAAAATTTGACAAGAGGATATAAGTATCTTTTGTCATTGTTCTCAACTATTGGCGGATGGTAATAAATAAGTTTTATTATCGTCCTTAATTACCAAGACATCATGGTTATTTTTGTTCTTATACTTCGCTAGATGATTGTGATTCATATACTTGATTCTTGTTTTTGATGACAACTATAATCATGAATGTGAAAGACAAGATTTTCATTTGTAAAAATTAGCCAAAATGAAAACTCTAGTCGTTGAGCACATATATAATGCAACATATGCAAATTACACAGAAACATTGATTATGAAAGTAATCAAACATCATCCACATTTGAACCCTTCGGGAACCTTTTTCCCACAAGAATTGACCAACAAACTTAGAGCAATAGGCACTTCAACCTTGAGGACACCAAGTACATTAGCCTTAATTGCGGTGCACAAACACAATGCTGCTTCTAGGTCTGCTAGACCCTTCACCAATGTGCAACATTCGCTATCTGGTTGAGCACCAATGACCTCATGAGCGAGCCCATTGAGCCAGTCACCACATACACCAAACTTTAATGTATCTTTTGGACATTTGGCTGGTGTCTTAGGGACCGAGGGCGTCGTTTTTGGAGGGCACGGTACCTTGTTTGACGAGACACAAATGAAAAGAAAAACATTAACCAATATGAAAAGAGCAGTTGCCTTATAAGAACCCATTCTTGTTGGCAAAACAACACACACAAATGTGGAACTACAACTCTTGTTACTTATATACAGAGTATATGATATGTTTCGATATATATGTAATCTGTTGATGATAGAATTTGCATAATTGAGTGGCTTGGATGCATTACTGCTAATATTCAGCTCATGAAGTATGGCCACATGCACACTTTGTGGTTCTGACCAGTTACATTTTGAGGATTTTGTTTTTGTCATTTTGTATGTTCTTGATAAAGTTTGCTATCATCTCTAGTTATTCATATTTACTCATTTAGAAACCGGTTACAGTTTAAACATATACTTTACTACAATTTAAGTACTCGTAATACACAAGGATTATTGTCACTGTTAATTCAATGTTATGCCTGATTTACGAATCTTGGGAGTAAAATAGTGTTTTTAGCTTAAAGCATTTTCAAATTAGACATTTAACATTTTAGTTAAGAAGTAACAGGCATTCGTGTAATTTAAAAGTAGGAGTAGAATATTTACGCTACAAAGTATTAAAGTATAAGTCGCGAATTTCCAGTATGCAATAAAGAACATGTGCTATTACAAAGTATTGAAGGAGGTTTTGATTGAAAACAATGTGACTGATAAATGTCTTTTAATCTACATTTTAATCTACCTAATATTTCCTCATATAGATCGGGTTATATTTGGGCATGTAACTAAAATGAGTGTTGCGTTCTTCGGGTTTTCTCCAAGATAGATATATGGACTATGGTATACCAATCACCTATCCACCACTTAGCGTTTGGTACACTTTTCTATCCCATATTTTCCACCCACGGGTGAATTTTCACGGGTTTATTTAACCACGATGGGTGGGTATCTACTGGTTATGAGTTTTTTTTTACTCATAAATATTCCTGTTAAGATTTTAGGTTAATCTTAACGGTTCTTTTTGTTTATAAAGAAAGAACCATTGAATTTACTTCGATAATACTATATTTATGTCCGCGCAATGTGACGGCGATAGGGTAGTATATATCCGCGCAATGTGACGGCGATAGGGTAGTGATGGCGGAGGTGGTCATGGTGATGGTGGTGGGGGTGTTAGTGGGGACGGCAGTGGGGACAGTGATGGGGCGATGATGGTGATGAATATAAAAGTAATTGATGTTAAAGGTGGTATTATAGTTATTTTAAGTATTGGGAAATTGTAAATTATTTCATTAAGGAAATTATAGGTATATTAGATGGAGATGTTTAAATTAGTAAATAAAGAAAAAGAGTATTTTTGGTTTTTGAAAGGTAGAAAGTTTAAGAAAAAAGAGGGGGATTTGTTTTATAAGACGAGAACGGTACCCGCGCATTGCGGCGGTGATGGAGGTGATCGATGACGGGGTGGTGACGTAATGGCGAAGGCGGCGGTGGCGGTGGAGTGATCTACCTGACGGGCTCCGCCCTCGGATTTAAAAATTCGTCGAAAGTATATCGAATGACCACTCTAACGAAAGAAAATAAATTTTTAAGAACACTCATATAATTTTTATAAGTTATCGATCTACGGTTTTTGAGATAAAAGATTTTGAATAAATTAGAAGGATAAAATGATTTATGAATGTGGGGAAAAAAAATTATTAGCTGAGATTTAAAGAGGGAGAAAGGGTATTATAGTTATTTTAGATAGATATGGGATTGATGGGAAGACATTTTGGGAAAGTACTTTAAATCAATATTGAAAATTTAAGTTCAATATTGAAAATCTAGAAGAAATCTGCTTTATAATATAGTATAGATAATTTATCGATCTATGGTTTTTGAGATAAAAGATTTTGAATGAATTAGAAGGATATAATGATTTATGGATGGGAGAGAAAAAAAATGATTGGCTAAGATTTGAGAAGAGAGAAAGGGTATTATAATTATTTTAGGTAAATATAGGATTGATGGGAGAACATTTTAGGAAAGTACTTAAAATCAATTCTGAAAATTTAAGTTCAATGTTGAAAATCTAAAAAAAATCTGCTTTATAATATAGTATAGATATAGATATAGATAGTATAGATATAGATAGACAAAGTGTCTTTGATTTCATACTGTTGGGCTTCAAATTTGGCCCGTCTTAACTGTACATGGACTAGTTGGGTAATTGGCTAATTGCTGGCCCTGATATGAGCCTGCCAGAGTGCCAGCCTCGTTACTCATCCATCAACTATTAAACTTTGACAAAGTTTGACTTTAGCATTAGCCAATATGTCAATAATCCATTTCACATAAACCTAAAAAGGCATTTAGTTTAAGATTTCATAACACTCTTTAAAATGTAATGAACATCATAGAACAAAAATGTCAGTAACAACAAATAACTTAATGGGCCTTACAAAAAAAAAAGAAAAAAGTTAACGGACTTGACTCACGTGGCCCAGGCTTTTTAAAAAAATCCAAGCTTATTAGCTTTTTTCCGATGTAGAAGTCTAGAAGACAAAATTGTTCGGATTACCTTAGACCATTCCCATCGGCCCGTTTGCTAAAGTTGGTCACCACTTATAATATTAAAATATGAGAAAACTTCAAAAAGCCTAGTCAAATACCAGTCGGATGACATTATCAACTTGTCAAATAAAAAGTAGTGTAGTATTATAATGTTTTTTTAACTTTTGCTATATAAATTTACAATTTAAGTTATATGTAATATTTATTGGGGGAACAGATTAAGAAGTTGCATGTTCCACTCACATTTTATATACGCACTTTTTTTTTATTTTTTATACTTTAAATTTATAATTTAAGTTACATGTAATATATAAAATTTATTATTATTTTATTTATATAAAATATAAAGTAGCATTTCTAGTTTTTTTTTTACTAAACTTTAAATAATAGAAACATTAATTATAAAACATTATTAAATGTTAAAAAAAAAAAAATTATTGGGTTGTTAATGGGAGTGTAAAAACTAAGTTTAGTTGAGTTAGATAAGTATAAGAGAAAGAAAACAGTTATTTACTGAATAGTGTTGTTGGGTTAGGTTGTGAATGGAGATGGCCTTATCGGCTTACCAGTGTTATAAGTTGAAAACAAAATTGCCTTTAAAAGTTCAATCTCATAATCGTCCTTTAATTTTGTTTTCTATTTACGATTTTATCTAGGTATAAAAACATATATGATTTCACATATTTTAAATCTAGTTTCAGTTCTTTTTCTTGCACACATTTTACAGATAAACTAGTACGGTACTTGCGCAATGCAGCGGTAGTTGTGGCGGTAACGTTGTGGTGGTGGGGATGACTGTTGATGGTGGAGGTGGTATCGAGTGGTGTCGATAATTGATGTAAAAGGTTAATGAAGATATTTTGGATAAATGATTGATATTGTAATTTAATCATTTTAGATAATTCTTCCATAACTTTTAAAGAGAGAGTTGTTTTATTTATTAAATAGTATAAAAGTATAGATTAGGTATATAGGGAAATTAAGATTAAGCAATAAAGATATTTTGGGTATAAAAAAGTGTTGAATTTCTTAAAATAAAAAAGATCAATATATTTTATATAGATAAACGAAACTTCCAATTATATAAGATGCAGTCATTAGTTATAGTCCTGGTTATCTTAAGACCAAATTTTCATTACAATACAATCATTAAGCTTATAGATTCACAATACGGATTTTTAAATCGTAATGCTAGGATGAATAAAATAAGTTGCATAAAGATAAAAGTGCATAGAAGTAACAGTACACAATGAAAATGTTTTATTTTGAAAAGCATTATGTAATGTTGTCCAAAAACGTTTTTCACTTGCTAGCACAGTGGTAAAATACCCAGAAGTTGAAGCGAGGGTCACAAATTCGAATCTCATATTGAGTATTGTGGCTTGCCAGGTTTTCTTGGCGGAACGAGTTTAATTTACCGGGTGAGCCGGGCGGGGGGAGGGGATAGGGTATGCCCACGGTATTCAGTCCGGATATCTGTAGTCCGGCCCTTCGCGGTTCTAAAAAAAAAATGTTGTCCAAAAACACAATTGAAGCGTTTATAAGCCTCTTTGCCCCTCGAGCACCTTACTGAATTTCACAACCTTTAAAATTTGTACCAGATATATATCGCGGATAGAAGCACAACCCGTGATGCATTGTTCAATGGTTTCAAGATCAGTATCACGCAATATTAGATAGGAGGTATATCCCTATGTACACTAAAACGCTACGGACGGGCGAACAATTTAAACATGTCCTCCATACATAACTTGCAACGATATAGGCAATTGTTGTATCCTAATTCCTAAATCAATCTATCAAGTTATGTATCTTTAATTAGATAACCCACAAATGTATAGTTTTGATGTGAAACACTACATTATTAATTAATTAACATAGATTTTTTACTTTTAAAACTTAGCTAACTCTGTCATATATTTTTACTTTTTTTTTTAGTTTTATGATTGATTTAATTATTGACGGACCATTAAAGTATTATGATGACATAAGTAGTGTTATACTTTAACATCAGGTCACCAATTTTTTTATAAAAAAATCATTTTTTCAAAGAAAATTTCATTTTTTTTAAAATGACGCCTTTATAAAATTTAAACTGACGATCAGCTTATCTCATTTCTAAAATGATGTATGGCTATTATACTATGCTTTTGGCTAAACCTCACCTTACTTCAATGTTTTAAATACCAGTATTTTAGTTCTACTGGTATGGTACACGATTCCGGTGTACCGATACTATTGGTTGATATTACTGGTATATCAGTATGATTAATTTAATGTTTGATATATATTTTTTATAACAATGCTACAAAACTTGTTATAATTTAACAAAAATAGTCAAAATCACAGTACCGGTGTACCGATACCACCGGTTGATATTATTGGTATATTGCTATAATTAATTTAATGTTTGATATATCTTTTTTATAATAATGCTAAAAAACTTGCTACTATAATTTAATAAAAATAGTCAAAATATAATTACATTTCAATCAAAATTATACAAAAATCGGTATTTCACAATAAAATATAAGCTTTAAGGTTTACAAACAACTAAAAATAACATTATAGTATACCTAAAATAATTTTTTAAAAGTTCTAGAAAAAATATTAAAAGAAAAAGAGACAAAAACAGTTCAGCGGTAATGGATAATGAAATTATTGAACAAAATAGTGATTTGTTTACTAGAATACTTTCTGATATCGATATTACTGGTAATTTTTGGTTGGTATATATACCACTATTTAAAACATTGTCTTAGTTCCATTCAATAAATACTGCTGCTATTAATTAATAATTATCCACTTTCGCTGATAAGTCACAAGTCACAAATTCTTTACACTACAATATTCTTATTCCATGTACGCATGTTACATTTGTTATTTATTATTATTATTTTTTAAAAGTGTTATGATTTGACAAAAACTCTTTTTTAAGCTTCATATCTCCCTTGATAACAACAATATCGTCAAGCCAAATATGGCATGCAATAATCGCTGCCTCTCGACGGACAGTGAATTGAAAGTGATGTGATTGTATATTTTATATTGAGGTACATAAACCTTGACATACTTTTAACAAAAGTAGATAGATATCAAATTAAATTAAAATAATAAACATAACTTAAAAGTAGTTGTGCATCATGAGCTATATAATTAAACTCATTAGATTTAGATTAAACTATATAATCATTAAGCACATATAAGTTAATGAATCAAGGTTATATCTATATGCAGATCATTGTAAATTTGAAGATTACTATGCGTTAGATATTTCTAGTATATAAGTTAACCAAATGGTTTCCTCCCAAAATTATGCAACATTTTTATCACTTAAGTTATCTACTTATATACTCCGAAATCCGAATAATATTTTTTTGGGAGAATTTCATATATACCCACTTTTAACATCCTAATTACATATATACCCAATTGAAATTAAAATTTTCATATTTACCTAATTTTGAATAACATTCTATCAAATCTATCCATTATATTATAAAAGTAATTAAAAATAAGTTTACATCAACAAATTTCTTTGATCATCAATTTGTAAACATGCTAACCATTCAAGTTCATATGGATTTCTCCAATTGCAAATAAAATATATTTTAATGCTGCTCACGAGGTCCAATAGTTTCGATGTTCGATAAATTATGAAAATTTAAGGTTTTCTAACAACTTTATTAATGATTGATGAAACATTAGTTTCAAGAATGAAAGGATGTAGTGCAAATAATAGTGGCAAATACATTTTTGTTCATCTACATTAGCTTTAAGAAATGGTCGATGCATCTGTAAGAGTTAGTCAAGGCAATTCACAATTTCAAAAAATGTGTTTATCTTAGATCAAGAGTTGTTGAAAAGAAGAATGGTGATCTCATTAACTACCAAGATGGTATAAACGAGATGACATTATAGGATGTTAATTGGAGAGAGATTGTTTTTTCCCCTCAAATCTTTAGAGTAGAGAATATATTGATGAATAACTTATTAATAATATGAATTATTTAAGAGTTATAATCATTATAGTTTGTGATTTGGGTAAATATGATAGAATATGTAATTATTGATTTTAATTGATTTTAATTGAGTAGATATAAAATTATTGATTTTAATTGAATACATATGTAATTAAAGTCTTGAAATTGGGTATACGTGAAATTCTTCTTATTTTTTAGTTTCAATTTAACGGTTTTCTATTTCTTGTCGTTTTTATTTTAAAGAGAGTGTTATTTTTGGTTATTGGCTCCAAAGGATAACTGGAATATCAAAAAATATGGCTCACCTGAATAGGACAAGAATGTATGATGTACTGGGCTTCTGCCACGTGTCAGGTACTATATTTTGTTTTTACCTTTGGCTTTTTATGCACCTACGTGCCTCATGTTTATCTTTTTGAAACACTTTTATTCATATGCACAAACAAGAGTCGTACGAACAGCCAGCTAAGGTAAGGCACCATTTTCTTACATTTAAAGTAAAACTTTAGTATTCGATGGATAATGTTTTTTTGAAAAGTTTAACTTATACTCCGTATTATATTTACAACATAAAAATTTATTAAATAATTGCATTGAAATTGTGGATTGATGTATTAAAGTGATCAAATTAAATTGAGTTGTATCATGAGTTTTTATCTATTCTTGAGGAATTATTTAACTTATCCTAACATGTATTCTACAGATAAATTTAAGAGAAATTATCACAAATCGTCCTTGTAGTTTGCTCGATTCGTATTTTCGTCCTTGTATTTTTTTTATCACCAAGTGTCCCTGTACTTTTCTATTTCATTTTCAGCCGTCCCTCCTACAAACGTCCGTTCATTTTTAGCCGTTAACCTCCTCACATGCTTGCCACGTGAGGGTAAAATTGTCCAGCTTTAATAAACACAAACCACAGAGACTGTTTCTCCTTCCCCCATAAATTACATTTACCTTCCCATCTTCATAATTCCCAAAAACTTATCTTTCTTTCTTTTTTCTCTTCTTCTTTTCTCATACACTTATTAAGAGAAAACAAACACAAATCATGATCTAAACCCCTGGCCGAAAATTTGGTCAGTTTCTTCGATCCAAAAACCCTTTTTCCAATTTCGAATTGTTAATGAGTATGTAGTTTATAGATTTATACCCCTTTATTTGATTGAAAAAGAGATATAAATACTATACTTATTAATCACTAACTAGAAATTGATTTATTAATCACCAACCACTAATCAGCAGCCTTGACGCTCTCCCCATCTTCCGGCACTAAAAACGTAGGCAAACCAAGAATCTTCTTCATCATCTTTATTTTTTTAATCTTAGATCTTGGTTTCTATCGAAAAGTTCACACAAGTATTTCCTTGTTTTTTGTTTGATAACTCTACATATATAATTATGAATTAAATATTATATATATAAGTTTGTCATGAAATGATGGGTTTAGATATTGCGAGCCAGATAACCTGAATCTTTGTGTGTGTTTTGTTTTTACAATACGAATTTGTAAGGTTTGGGAATTATAATATGGATAGATTTGTTATACTGTTATGTAGTATGTATTTATAAATCTTTGAGTGGTTTTAGAAATGATAATATGGATAAATAGATAGATACATGTGTGTATAGATATGCAAAATAGGGATGAAGGTGAGATGAGGAAGATTAAAAGTGTATATAAGATGGACGGTTATACCCTGACGTGATATGCACGTGAGGGGTTTAACGGAACAAAAGTGACGGCTGTTAGTGACAGGGACGGCTGGCAATGAAATGAAAAAGTACAGAGACGCTTAGTGATAAAAAAAAAGTACAGAGATGAAAATGCGAGTTGAGCAAAACACAGGGACGATTTGTGACAATAATTTAAGGTGCAATTAGTTAATGCATCTAATATTTTTTAGAATAATAAAGAAGTATCAATTTTACATTAATTGCCTCTTATATGTGTTATACAACATATGTTATAGATAAATCCTTTTAAAAAGTTCTTGATTCAAAAGACCGCCGAGACTACAAGTATTCATTAACCACATACGAACTAACTTTGGTTCATAATTTAAGAGGTTGACCATTGTTGACCCATCACACTAAAGGTCATTAGAAAATTACATGATAGATTTTGGACGCCTTTGCATGCAGCATGGATTCTAAATTCTGACCAAGTTTTGACTTTGAAGACTTTGGAAGCAAAAGACCAACGACAAGAAATGGTCAAAACTATGCAAAAGTGAAAATCGAAGGAAGCTTGAAAATACCAAACGAACCAAGCCACAAACATCCGCTACACACCCCTAATCATTAATTTATAAGCTCCATTTGTCGCTAGTACCCTTTAATTTTAATTTTATTTTTATTTGCTAAGTGTTGATTATTGCCTTATTGGAGTGCATTTAATGTTTTCGAAGCTAGTTGTTCATCGATGATATGTATCAAAACTTTATATGTATTATTATTGGAATGTACGTATTATTTCACTGCAAGGATTATAGGGATACATAGTTCGGATATTAAAAAAGTAAGCATCCAAATTATATATCACGTACGTCTTTTTGGAAAATATTGATTTTTATAAATATTTAACCGATTAATATACTTTGACAGTAAATATTCTAATTTTCGTAATACAATAGTTTAGGTAATTTATACAGATATTCCGAATTTCAGAGGTATATTCATTGATACAGCTTTTATTAACTATATATTGTAAAACTAAAAATATTTCTGCTCAAAGTTTAAAAATTGAAATATAAATTTAACAATACCCAATTTTTTTAAAAAATATATCAATTTACTCAAGTTTTATGGAATTTTTACAAAATATCCAACAAAACCGCAATAAATTTCAAAAATGACTGTGAGATTCATAAAATCGCAATAAGATTCCTAAAATCGTAACGAGATTACAAAATCGTAATGATATTCTCAAAATCACGTAAAAGATTTAACATAATCGCATAAATATTTAATGAGATTGTAAGTTCTTTATGCGATTATCAAGTTCTTTATGAGATTGTAAGTTTTTTATGCGATTATCAAGTTTTTTATGAAATTCTGAAAATCTTTATGCGAATTTTAATCTTCTTTATGTGATTTTCAATCTTCCTCATGCGGTTTTCAATGTTGTTTATGAGATTTTCATCATTTTTATTCGATTTTAACAATCTCATTGTGATTTTTCAAATTATTGTAAATTTTATGAGTATTTTGTAAATTTAAAACAATCTTAAGTAAATTGATATATTTTTACTTAAAAAATGAGTATTGAAGTTATTTACTCATTTAAAATTGAGACGAAGAGGCTAGTTCATTTAGAAAATGGTTCCGAAGAAAAGTGAAAAGGGATGAGTGTCCATTGGAAATTAAGGAATGACCAGGGAGTTGCCACCTTGATACTTGATAGTGTTCATGAGGTGGCTAAGCTATATAGACTAGCTAGCTACTTTAACTGCTACTAGCACCTAATTGACCGATCTGCAGCCAGCTTGTTTTTGGGCCATTTTGCCGGTTCTTCTCTGATAATTAAGATATATTTTTAAGAAAATATAGCAACCAAATATCTTAGTAAATTTATTATTACATTAAAAAAACAACAAGTGATATCCATTAATTCTCTTTCATAATCTTGTCCCCTGATTTTTTCACATGTCATCATCTCATAGTTAGGAAAATTAGTAAACTATTTGATTAGAAAGATTAATCAATTCTTATATTTTTAATCCATTTTGTATAATCACACTCAAAAAATATTGTTACGCGAACCTCATTTCATATTTTCAATCACTTTCAATCCTCGACTTATTACACTAATATAAGCTTTGAGCTTTTGGTTAACTCCCGACGTTGTTGATCGAACTGGATAATATATATATATATATATATATATATATATATATATATGTTTGCAAATAAATCCAAATCCTGTTTGAATGGGGCATCTTAATTAGATGTTTGTGCTAAAACTTTTTTTTAAATAGTTGGGCATCTATGCCAGATTGCCATCTAATGTGTCCAATTTAAAGACATTTTAACATAGACGGAGATTGTTTTTTAAACCATGGTATTAACATTTAACATGACTAAGTTTCAAACCTCTTTAAAATTGCAATACTTTTGACAAAATCAGCATA
This sequence comes from Erigeron canadensis, assembly GCF_010389155.1. NCBI lineage: Eukaryota > Viridiplantae > Streptophyta > Magnoliopsida > Asterales > Asteraceae > Erigeron > Erigeron canadensis. The sequence continues at coordinate 22,979,789 of NC_057764.1, forward strand.
CTATTTTAGCATCTAAGATACTCCAACTTTCACACCATTCACATCAAGAACATATGTTTGAAATTCAATCACATTCACTTACCCGTTTTATATTGTAAATTAAAGCCATCATCACAAGTTAGTAAATCCAGTAATATATACTTAATACTAGAAGAATACCCGCGCAATGCAGCGGTGTAGGCGGCCTCGGGGGCATCTTGTTGGTGGCGGTGGCGACTTGTAGTGACAACTGTGACGAGTAAGATAGATAATTGATGTAAAATATTTTATGTGATTTAAGGAGTCAATGAAGATAATTTAGTAGATAAAAAAATGTATGTCATAAATGTTTTAAGAGATTACAAAAATATATAGATACTTAATTTGTATTATAAATGAGTATAGATATGTAAGTCATAGTTAAATTTCTTTTTGTCCAAATTAAGTTGGTGAAAACTGAAAACCACATTTATATACTAAATTTATCATCACTATATTTGTAACATTTAATTGTGAAAGAAGCTATTATACATTGTGTATAACTTCGTACTTTAAAAGGTTAAGCTAAGAAAAGAGGTATATATAGGAGCTCTCGTAAATAGTAGCCACCATATTATATTATTTTTGTTACTAATTATGTTATTTATGTGAGTACATCTAATCTATAAACTCGAAGACAACATAGATTTATTTCGTTTTAGTTTTGTTCCAATTATGTGCATGCTATTGCAGTATTACTTGTATTAGTATGCATTTTTTAACAAACATCGATAATAGTTCCTTTTATTTTGGTATAATTTATTTAGTTTAATATATTTAATCTGTCGTTAAACCGACCAGTTGATCAACACTATCAAATAATGAAATCAAAACTATACCTTTGATGTTTATATGGGTTAAGCCCACCAATCACATCACAGCTCATGCCCACCAATTGCATTAGACTTATGACAACTCGAGTCAAAACATGTGAATGAGGGATCATAGATGTCTATGTTAATTCCATCCTTTATAGTTGGGCATCTAATATGTCCAAGTTGAAAATATTTTAACATAGACGAAGGCATTGTTTTTAAACCTTTAAGTGCTAAGTAAATATAATGACATGAATTAAGTTATAAAAATAAACATTTGAGATGCCAAAGTTCCATACCTCTTTCAAAAGGTTAGATATCTATGCACAACTTTCTCAGTAGATATGTATGCTTGGGATTTGATATCTCATTCACTAACCCGCTTTATATTGTAAAGCCTTCATCATATGGAACTAAAATCCAGTAATATATACTCAATATATGTAACTCATACTAATATATACTGGTGTCTAAAGTTGATGAAAACTACATTTATACATCAAATTTGTATATACCTTTTAGAGTAAATTTCACGTTTCGTCCCTGTGGTTCCGAAAAGACACTGACACTCCTTTATAGGTGGATAAAGGTCAAGCTTCATCCTTTATATTAACTCCGTTTAATCTCTCTCCGTCAGCTTCCTCACGTGCCCTCCACACGAGGGCACACTAGTCTTTTGCCACTGCCTTTTTCTCTTTTTTCCAATATATAAATCTAATTTTTACCCAATATGACAACCGATAATATCCGTCTTCCTCTAAATAAATCTATCTTTTTCTAATACTCCGTAAATCCCAATTCGTTTAAGAAAAAGTGTCAACAACATGAAATCAAGTCAAATCACTACCGTTGTGAATTTCTACCAAGGATAAAATAAAGAAAATCAATCAAAAAAACCCAAAAATTTCCAAACTTAATAAGAAGAAAGAAAGGAAAAACGGGATTGTGTCGTGTGGCAGTGATTGTATCTGGTTATGGGTGGCGATGATTTTTTCTAGCTTCGTGGGTAGTGGAAATTATTTCCGGCTGGGGCTTCCGGTTGTGGGTGGCGGGGTTTATTTCCGGCTTGTGGCGGTGGTGGGTTGTTTTCGACTGAGTGGGTGCCGGTGTATGTGTGATGTGTATATTTTCGACTGAGTGGGTCGTTCCGGCTTGGGCTTCCGGTTTCGGTGTGTATGTTTTCGACGTACGTCACCACCACAAACCCTCAGATCCATCTGTTACCGCCACCAGGAATTACCAAAACCCACCATTGAGAACCACCTCGACATCCACATCATTACCCGCCACCGACGTCACCACCATAGGAAACCACCACCGTAGGTAACCATGTGTGTATGTATGCGTACATGGATGGAATGGAGAAAGAGAAATGGATGAGAAAAAGATGAATGTTACCTTTGAAGGGGCATAAACAGATCTAGGAGAATCAAATGTTCAAGATCTAAATGGATCTGATTTGTTTTTCTACTTCTGATGTTTGTTTCTATTTCAACATGAAATACACATTTATATGGAGATAAAAACATAGATTTTTTATAAATGAATTTGTTATTGTAAATGATTTTGATTTGAAATCATGGTGGTGATGACATACATATAACTGTATATGCATTTTAGGTATACAGATAGCAGATGAAGTCCAATAATGGTGGCTCTTTAGTGTAAAAAGACATAAGTGCCCTCACGTGCAAGTCACGTGTAGGGCTTGACGGAATCCAGCAAACAGACGTGATCGTAAATGACTAACCTTGACCCTTATCCACCTATAAAGGAGTGTCCGTGTCTTTTCGGAAGCATAGGGATGAAACGTGATGTTTTGGGCAAACCATAAGGATGAAACGTGAAATTTACTCTACTTTTAAATTGTGAAAGAAACTGTTATACGTTATGTATAAGTCATTGTACCTAGAAGTCTAATCTAAAAAAAGAGGTAAAATTAGGAGCTTTGGTAAATAATAACCACCATGTTATGTTATTTCTATTACTTCAATGATGTACAAATAGTAGTCCATATATTATGTTATTTATGTGAATAAATCTAATCTATGTAATCAAAGACACCATACATTTCGTTTTAGTTTTGTACCAATTATGCGCATGTCATTGCTCATATTAGTATGTTTTCTTAACAAGAAATAACTTAATACAATTCATTGTAATATAGTTTGAAAGATATTTGAAGAATTCAAACGTAAGTAAAATTGATAACTCTAATTATATGTTTATGTTGCAAACTTGTAATCTAGATTTACAAGATTTTACTTGTTTTCGATATTTGAAATACATAATGGTTAAAAAGAGACAAATCTTAAATTTACATTGGTTAATCGAAAGTTTCGAAACATACAAAAATAAAATTCTTTAAAAGAGACAACGGAAAACGTAAGTTGTTATACAGATTATTACTCGACGTAGTTACTATTTTTACTAATATCAATCAACGTTATTATATAATCTTAACCTTTTTGATTACAATATATTTAAGTTTATTAACTATTAAATAAAGTTATGCTATGATATGATTAGAGTTGGCAATTTCTGACACAAATTGATAGAACGACACGACACAACCTGGTCTTAATATGTTTCGTGTTTGGCCTTAACAGATTTCTTGTCTTAACAGGTCTGACCAGGCTTATTGTGTCTTAACAGGTTCCTTACCAGGTTTGTTGGTTTAAATTTAGTATATTTGTTAACAGGTCTCTTACTAGATTTTTTATCGTGTAACCTGTAAATATCGTGTCGTGTTCGTGTTTGAAAAAATTAACACGATTAATTATCGTGCCTTGTTCATGTTTGTCATTAACAAGTTGATATCTAATGATATGACATGATATACCATTTTAGATATGATGATAATAGTAAGAGGTATTATCATTGGTATTTTATCTTTATGAAATGCTAGCCGGCCATAGACATTTATTGAGATTATAAAATACTAATTCGTATATATAGCTTAATACTCTATGAAAAATCACAAAATAAAAAAAATTTGGCATGTATAAAGTCTTTGAGCTGTTATTATATTATTACATTTTATTATTCATCAATTTCTTGCTTTTGTTTTTCGATATATATTTTTTTAAAATTAATATCAAACAAAAAAACTTTAAAGACCAAGATTTTATCATGGTGGTTAAGACTACAAATTATGGTGGTCCAATTATGTAAAAAGTTTATCATTATTCATCCAATTTCCTTTAACAAAGGATAGAACTTGGTAACGTAAAACATATGAAATGAACAATTTGTTTTAATTGAATTTTGTTTAGTATCGAATTTAGGTTATAAAAATTTCATAAAATGATCATTTTTGTCAATGAACCTAGCTTGATCCGTATATATCCACAACTAAAATGGTCAAATTGTCAACGTAAAATATATCCATAACTAAAATGGTCAAATTGTCAACGCACAAAACGTGAAGGTAGTAGACTAGTATCTATGAAATTCTATTATTTTACAAAGACTACAAGGTTATATCAATTCTCTAGTCCAAGAACTAAACACTATCCGCTAGATTAAAAGTCAAACATAATCCAATGCAACTCCATTTCTTCCTATGCCTTCTCTACTAGTCATCATTTCGTAGTCTCTAAAGTCTAAACTAGTAGTAAAAATGTAAAATCATCAATAAAGTGGCGACCTGCAGGGGAATACTTTGCGCCGGTTCGCCAACAATTGCCGCGACAGCGATGTACCCGTGTTACTAGCTGTTGCGGCCGCAAGAATTGTCGGCTTTGGGGTTCTCTTTTTCTTCACAATTTCAGTAGTTGCAGTGGAAAGAAAAGCCAAACAGTCAACCGGTCCACAACTGGCGCTTGAGCTGGATGAAGTCCTCAAGGAGGCAAATGGTTCAAGGACCGACTCGGGTGTCATTAGACCATCTTCTGAACCCGGTTCGGGTGATGAAGACACCTCACTTTCGTGCAAGTTTTCAGACATCATTTCTCCACTGCTCATTTCATTAGTGATCTGTGACATACATATATATAAACATAACACAAAGCCATTAGATATATGCAATTTATCAAATAAGATATAGTAAGTTTCAAAACTACAGTACGTAGTAAGTTGGGGAGAAAACATATAAATTCATTCAAAATTCAAAAAAAACATTCTAAAGAAAGGAGCCATGTTAAAATTAACTTTTAGATATTAGTGTTAAACACTTAAACTTAATTGAATTTATGGTTTATGGATACATAAACATTTATAGATCAATAGAATTGGAGTTTTATCATTTTGTATTAAAAGAAAAGATAAATATAGATGTTATTACCTATACAGACAAAGAAACAATACGTACATACGTACTATATGTATAGACAAAAATATGTTTGCCTGAAATTCGGAATTTCCACTCAATAAAAAATCAATTTAATTTATACAACAAAAACCCATTTTGGAAAGCTTATAATTATGAAATGGGTTTATGCTAAATTTTTATACAAAACTGTAGCAAATTTAAGTTTGATATAAACTTATAAACAATTATACATACATACACATGCTCAAGAAATCCAGAACTTTCAAGGGGATAGGAAAAAAAATCAAAATTTTGATTTTTCTTCAAAACCCAATTGAAAAAATTAAAAATTACACAATGGGTACATGTAAAATTTCAATTATAGTATATCAGACAAATGTATACACATTATATATATGTATGTACACATATATTTGATGAATGATTCTTTAAATTAAGAAAAAAAAAATTATGACAATTAAACATCAAACACCAGTTGGGTTTTCATTTCCCCCCAATTTATTGAAAAATAGCCTTAAACAACATATGGAAATTAAGTATATACATGAACATATAGATACAGAAAGTGTATATATATAGAGGAATTGAGAAACAAACCTTGCAAAAGATGGAGCAAAATTGATATTTTTCTTGAAGGGCTCTGTTACAGCTGCCACATCTATTTCCTGTGATTTTACATACTTTTGTTTGTGGGAATTGTTGCCTTGGATGTAAAAACACAACTTTTGCACTATTTGATATGTATGGCTATCAAAAAAAAAAAAAAAAAAAAAAAAAAAAAAAAAAAAAACAGAACAGAATTAATAATCATTTAAAATCTTAAAAAGATTAATAATAAATGAGATGATGAAGTAAGAAAGAACATCAAAAGGTGATCAACAAGAACCCATAATTTTATTTATTTAATTATTTTTATTAAAATTAAAATTTACTAAACATAGATCAATTAATTATACAAAAACATATAAATACTTACTTGAATTGATGAACAGTTCATCAATTTTCCAGCATCTTCAACTTTGATAACACCTTGATACATATACTTCCTTATCTACAAAACCCATAAAAATTGTGAGAAAATAATTAATTAATTATATTAATAAAAAAAAATTATTTGAATTACTTTAATTATAAACCTGAATTAAATGATGAGAACGATGAAGTTTGTCTTTGGAACAATGAGAGCAAATTCCAGCACAACAATCAATACAAAACAAATTTCTCTCATTCTTTTTCTCATTTTCATGAAACCCACAAGCATTGTAAAATTCCTCAGAAAAAAGGGATTTCAACCACAATGGCATAGTACATGTAGAAGACAATGAGTCAACCTGCAAAAAATAATATAAAAAAAAAAATAATCAAAAAACACACATAAATTTTGAAACTTGATATACTTTTATTCAAGGAAAAAGGAAAATAAAAGAAACCCACCATTTTTCTTGGAAAATTGATGTGTATATTTTGGTGGGTGTATGTATATATAAATGAAATTGAAGGAGAATTGAAGAAGGAGAAGAACAGAGGCTAATAAGCCATCATTTGGAAAGAGAAAGAGAGAGAGAGAGAAAAAGAGCTGCGGATATAATGCTGGAAAAACAGAGTAGTAGTAGTAGTAAAAGTAGTACTGTATTGTATATGAGAAATGAAATGGAGAAATATTATGGAAGATGGTAGAGTGGTGGCTTCTCCATATATTCAAATAGGTCTTGTCTTTTTGTCTTCTTATGAAACAAACTCTTTTTTCCTTTTTTAATTTTTTAATTTTACTTCTTATATTTTTTTGTCTTTTACTTTTGGAAATTTGGATTAGATTAAGTACCTAAGATTTGGGTAATTAAAGTTACTAAACGGAATGCGGTTTTATTAGAGTATTTTGTGATTCTATCTGAAAGATTTATCTGATCACTTTTAAACAATATGATTTAATAAATTTTTATGTTAAAACTAAACTATCTTGATGTTGCCACTATATATGTTGGTTTAGGATTTGTGTAAAGTGTTTCGCATTTTCAGTTTATTGCTAACAATTCACATTAGTCTAAATACATTATAATTTCCATAATAATGATCAATGCAAATTTCATTATAATATATGGTTATTCGTGGATAGTCTTGAAATTTTTTAATGTTTTAAATTTATTTATGTTTATTTTTAAGGAAATGATAAATCTACAACAAATTTTAATCATTTATAACGATACATGTTTTATATAATTGTATAATGTGTAACAATGCATGTTTTATACAATTGTGTAATGTGTAGTATAATATGTACATATGTTATTCTTAAGTATACACTAACTAATGCAAGCATCATTTCTTGTAACATATTATTATTACTATTATTATTACGATGTGTTTGGTTTATGGGTATGAAATTATGGATTGAGAATAACACCCATCTAATTTTAACTATGCTACATGCTAGAGTAGGAGAAAAAAAAGTAAGTTTCGGTTACGAAGTCACTTAGTCGAACTATAAAGAAAAGAAAGCTAAGATTATGAAAAAATTTCAATTGGTTAAAATAAAGTTAAGGTTATGAAAAAGTTTAGTCGTTAAGTAACAAAATGGCTAGGTTTAGAAACCAATTCCCAATACTACTTACGTCACACCCATGAAAATAAGAATTAGCCTAATAATTATTCTAACTTAATAATCATGACATTTAATAAAACTAAAGCATAAAATCAAGAGATGAAATAAATGAAATACTTGTTATGTAATAAGTTGTTAAGTTAGTCATTAAATTTATTTCTAAAATGATATATCATTACATTTTATTTATCGTGTATATGTATATGGTGAAAAGGAAATAATATCCGTACCATAACAAATAATAAATATACCACATATACGTATTATTAACTTATATTGTATGCAGTAAAACTTATACATTATGATAAATTAATCAAAATTAATTGTACTGACGATAGTGAAAAGCTTAGAATGGTGTGCACATACCACATAATGTGATTTGGGTTAGTTTGGGTTGTAACTCCATGTTGTCATAATAATGGTCAATTTTTTATTTTTATCTATGTTAAGCGTAGCCCCTGATTTAGCCATGATTTTTGTCATCCACGGATCTTCCATTTGCGTCAATGTTCCACATACCATATATATATGGGTTTAAAATATTTAACAGTAATAAATGTTGATTACCGAAACATCGTTCCGTGATTTAGAAGCAAGTATTCACAACATAATGATTAATGACTACCCACAATCTTATTTAGTAAACTATAAAAAGAGTTTTTGTTTTTATTTACTAGTCTGGTGTCTGCGCGTTGCAGCAAAACCCGTTAAAAAACAGTTGTTAAATGTGGTGGTTCGTGGATATGACCAATTACGGAGGCGACACCCCGGTTATGTGTTTTTTTAGGATGTGTGTGTTTTTGTTTGTGAATATGTGTTTCTAGGATGTGTGGGTTTTTTGTTTGAGTGAAAGGGTAATTTTGAAATATTAATGATAAGGTGAGGGTATTTTGGGGGGAAAAAATATGTTCAATGTCTTAATGTTATTCTCTTTATAAAAGGTATAGAAGAACGAACTTAGAACCTCACAAATTCCCGGTATCCACGACAAATAGAACATCAGATGCCCATTGAAACTCGAAATGAAAACCCACAAAAAAGCAAATCCTTAAGGTGCGTTTGGTTCACAGAATGTTTTAATAATGAATTAATGGAATCTGTCGATGAATTAAATTCCGAGGAATGAAACTTGATGTAATGTTTTTTGTTTTCTTCAAATTCAAGACAATGACCATCCAAGAACCCCAAGGAATGGAATTCCATCAAATGATAGAATGTTTACATTACAATGGAATGAAATTCCATCATCTTTCGACAACCAAACAATATAAGAGATAAAGTTCAATTTTAATTCCATCAGATTCTATTAGAATCTGTGAACTAATGTGCCTTAGAGAAATATTTCTCGACCACCCACATTCACGCTATCTAGACCCAAACTCGTATATGTACTAGACACATCCTGTGACTTAAACTACAAGGATAAAAATAAAAAATAAAAAAATTTGTGTCAATTAGAGTTACGCTGATCACCCCTTATAGTTCTAGCCTTCTAAGAAGTGATGGTGGTAAGAAAGGACGTTTAATTTAACATTTGACTTATAGACTATCTTTAATAGAGTGCGTATATTTTTGTATTCTTGTTTTTCTTTTTTTTTTTCATATCATTGAAACGTGTTTATATGTTTATAAGGTATTCGTCTATGGTTAAAAATATATTTTTAGATATTCATAAGATAAAATATCCTTACTATTATTTTTTCTATATGAAATAAAATATATAAGGATACATTTATATGGTTAAAAGTAAAATTAAAAGATTCAAAGTTTTATAAAGATATAACATGACAAAAACACCTAATGGAACCGGCGAATCCAATAGCTTAGGGGTGGGGGAAATAGACCCCATCAAAATCAATCTAAGAACACGTTTGGTAAGGAAAAATTCAAGGATGATTTCCTTTCTTTGGTAAAAACAGAGAAATTAATCAAAGAAATAGGCAAAAATTATTTTTTTGCTTGGTAAAAGAAATGAAAATGAAACTTTTATTAGTTTTTTATAATTCTATATAAATAACCCATGTTCATATTTGATCAAATGAGGAATTCCTTTTAAAAAATATAAAAATAATAATATACTAAGAATTTAATGTTTGATTTAGAATACAACAGTATTGAAATTACAAAAAGATTAATCAAGAAGTTCATAAATAGTAATACAAATTTACGAGTAGGTGTCATTCCCATCTATGTATTCACACACATCAATACATCCCTGTTTGATCGATCAAAAAGAAATATTGCTTCATGTGTAATAATCAAAGATTTTACAAAAGGAAAAGAGAAGCAAAGGATCTAATATAAACACGTATTTCAATTCTTCTTTTATTTGTGCGCGTGAGGAGGATTTCCATGATGGCGTCGGTGATGGACTGGTGGTGGTTGTCGGATTTTTTCCTCCGATGAACTAGGTTTCAAGAATCTGTATTTCGTTTTGGTTGGCTAGCGCCAATCGAAACAAATAAAAGCAAGAAAAGAAACACATAACAAAGGTATTAGGTATTATGAGAAAATTAAAGAGAATAGGAAGTGAAGATATGAGATTAATACACATTTGATTATTTGAATCTGTGATTTTGGCCAAAAAAGAGTAATGGGGGTTTGAAAGCTTTAGTCAAAACGCAAAAGTTTTGTAGAATGTGTTGCTCATGTGTTTTAGTTTATACGGAGTATATTATTGAGTTTGAGGAACAAGTAAAGGAGAAATGTTTTCTCCGTGTTCAATGGTTTTTACTTGGAAAGCCGGAGAAATTCATTTCCACACCAAAAGAGAAGAAATACAATTGTATATAAATGCTTTTCTCGAGAAATTCATTTCTCCACCCCCACATTTCATGGGACTACCAAACGTCGGAATTTTTTTTCATTTCTATTTCTCTGAGCTGAAATCCTCTTATCAAACACACCCTAAAATCTTTATCTATAGGTATAAATACATTCAAACAGAGTAAAACCTCTATAAGTTAATAGTGTTAGAACAGAGATATTTTATTAATTTAGTGAGTTATTTATTTATCGAGTGTTGATTTACACAAGTTCTCTTAAGTTGGTTCTGGACAAATTACTAATTTTATCAAGGTATTAATTTATCGAGTATTAAATTATAAAGGTTTTACGGTATAACTTATTATTAATAATTGATTCAGTCTCAAACAAATAATGAACCCAAACCCTAAGAGATCAAAATCTAAAAACACTTAACTCAGTTGTTGTTGTTTGTCTTGCTGAATAGTTACGTTGCTATAGTTGTTATGTCATTGCTTGTAACTATATAATTTGATGTTGTTTCGAGGATGTCTCAATGTTTTTGAGTTAATATTTTTTTAGGCCCCTTAACATAATATTCTGAATTCTTCATTGCCTAGTTACAAGCGTGTTTAACATTGGAAATAACTTTAATAATAGTAGAGTAAAGCCACTCTTAGCATTGGTAGATTTAAAAGATTAAAATGAAGACAAAACTCGTTCTCACATCACATCTTTGAAGATTTTATCTCTACGGTATATTCTTTACGAGTATATGTTACTCTCGTTCATTGTGGGGCACAAATGTTGGATGAGCCGGTGAGCTCTAGTATAGACCGGCCCAACTGCATAATAAGTTATGAATTTTATAATTTATAATCATGTAGGAGTTATTTCATTAGAGAAAAAAATTAAATTAACTCTCAATGCCGTCTTCCACGGGTTTTGGATCTCAATACCGTCTTCGACGGTGTATGGGGAGGTTAATATGTAGACAACCTTATCCTTACCAAAGGTAGAGAGACTGCTTCCAGGTTCTTCCATAGGTAGAAAAGGACCTCCAGCCTTGCTGTGCATGAGGATCGAACCCATGACCTCTGTTTCCAGAGGCATGAGCTCCAACCACTGATCCAACTCAGTTGGTTTTAGGAGTTATTTCATTACATATATATATATATATATATATATATATATATATATATATAAGGAAAAATGGAATATAAGGTTGTCTGACACTTAAGCTTAGGTGTGGAACCCCTCATATACTAATATTTTATTATTTATTTTTTAATGAATAAATGTCTGGGCCCTCATAATTTTTATGGTTTAAAAAATTAATATGTGAGTGTCCGACATCTAAGCTTAGATACCTAACAACCTTATATTCTCATCCTCATATATGTATATATTTATGAATATATATATATATGTGTGTGTGTGAGAGTATGATTACTTGAATTTCTAATAAGGGATATGTTATTTTTAACAAGGTTATATAAGCATGAATTGAGATTTTTTAAAGTTGAATTTGACTTTATAATTGAAGTTGAGAATATTAACCATTAGATTAAAATTATTGGTTAAAATTAAAAAGTTATCTTTAGATCTTAACCTTTAGTTTTAATTTCTAACTTTACTTAAAGTTACTTTAATTTTAAAGATCTCTATCCTATAATCATGTATATGAACAAAGAGCTAGGTTCACAAGATTCGAGTGTTCTGACATTTGATCATGCATTTCTCTCGTTTAATATGAGAATTTCGTGACTAGCTCACACGAAGGGAAGGTTTGACCATTAACCGATGTGATTATTTTTACCTTTAGCTGATTATATAATACTAGTGTTCAGACTCGTCTAATGGACGGATAGTTTCAAAATATACTAATCAAAACTAAAAAATTGGAATTCAAATATATTAAATAGATATACCAAAATCAACTTGGAAATTTGTTAGCTGAATAGCCACCCCATCGGTCAAGATACTCCAAAAATTATCCGCCCAAAGAAGAAACATACGAAAATTAACTTCATATAAATATTAATTCCAGTTTACCTCTTTTTTTTCAACTTTAGTTAAATAAAAAATTTACAGTTTCTTATATTCTAAAAGTATAAACTATATAAAAGTATAATTAATTATTTTTAAATTAGGTTAAAGTGTAAATTGGTGATGAAAAATCAAAAAAGTGTAAGTTAATTTAAATTGGGTTAAAGTGTAACTTGGTGATGGGAAACAAAAAACTATAAATTAATTGTTTTAGATTAAGGTTAAAGTGTAAATTGGTGATGGAAAATCAAAAAGTATAAATTAATTTATATTAATATTAAAATATTAAAGGATTAATAAGGAAGGGGTTAGACTCAAGAAAGTAAATTAGGAGTATCAAGTATACCCAAACCTTACTTTTAGTTTTATTGATAGATAACTAGGGATGTTCAAATATCTGATATAATATTTGCCCATATATAAAACCAAAATCATTAGTGCATACAAACGCATCTTCTTTGCTTAAGAAACCAAACTATGACGATAACATTTTAACTTATAAAAGGAAAACCATATATACATAATTCTTTTTTGCCATACATAAAAATATATACTTACAACTACTATATGATGTATATATTTACCAATCATCAACAGATGGATTGGTATATAGTGAAGCCTGAGACTAAGATGTTTTGGGTTCAAATCCTGGTGTGAGCAAAATGCTCTCAGTAATGGAAACAGGAGTTTTTCCAGTATGAGTTTCTTCTGAAATTGAAGTTGTGTATATGAAGAGGCATGCCGCTGAGCCCAAATTTGCCGTTCAAAATAAATAAAAATATGATGTATATATTTTTATGTATAGCTAAAAATGATTATATAGATATCACTAGCTAACTTTTATAAAATAAAAAAAAGATATTTAAAAAACAGTTAAATTTGGATATAATTTTTAAGATTCTCAAGAAAGATTAAACAATATATATTTTTGGATAAAGTCAAAGAAAATATTAAATAAATATTGAATAATTAAATGATCGTTTATCCAAAAAGTTGTATGTAATAATATTATTTCTTTTTAAACAATGTATTTTTTTTTTGTCAAGGCCATATTTTTAAACAAAAAGTAATATTTTTAAAGCTATTTTCAGATAAAACAATTAGATATATCAAACTATGTCATTGTTTATGAATTAACACGCATGTATCTCCTGAAAAAGTTTTTTTTTGAAAATGTAATTAAGGGTTATAAATGTACGTATTTTGACGCATAACCTGTAACCCCAGCCAGATGTTTCAGAGGTGCGTGGTCGTATACTTTGTCTCTCGCCATCACACACTTCACATTTGTTACACGCTCATTGTACGTGTCCTAAAAAATACAAATACACCCCCCAAAGATGACCACTTTTGCTCACTTCTCACCGAATATAAAACTTTAATTTCATTTTAATTTTGTTAATCTCATACATCACTAATTCACTAATATTAGGGATTGAATTTTTGTTTTCTCTTTAAAAAGTTCAAAGTCTCTATCACTCAAAAAAGCTAAAATTATAACGATAAATAAAAAGCTAAACGAGAGTTCCCAAGTCATGCTAAACAAAATTTGAAACTTTGACTTCCCACTTCCCTTTTATCTTCTTAGATTTCCCTTTTCATGTCTTCTTTGTTTTCCTTTTCTAACTCATAAAAAAGAAACGACATATAACTTTCCCTTTTAATATTCATGCTACATTATTTTGAATAAAACAATTATTAACTATGGATGATAATCAATGAGTGATCCCCCTATTGCCACGAGAAACCTTTTTTAAGCCCAAAAATAGCTTGTTGAAAAAGAATAAAACGAAAACAACAATGGTTTGATAGGGAAATGATATCCCTACAACACAAATTAGCCATCCACAACAATCATTACTTTACACAGTTGTACACTGTGCAGTAGAATATATATACACGTTGTGAATGGTTAATTTGTGTTGTGAGAATATCACTTTCCGGTTTGATAAAAATAAATCTTATACATTTGACTCTATATCCTATCATCATTCGCTATAGGAACATTGGTATATGAATCCGGTGGAGATTTCTTTAAATTATAAACAACTTGAGGGGTCAAGTTAAAAAATGTCGATCTTTAGATTAAAATTAAATGTCAAGATTCAAATCTAATTTTTATATCTTGACTAGTCAAATTGGAAAACTTCGGAGATCATCCATATGAATCAGTGTATATAAAAGGTAAAAACCAAATGCATAGTAAAGGTGTGTCAATGATTATCACTTGAAGAAGTAAGTTCTTTTTAGTTTATTTGTCCTCACATTAACCGATTTTTTATGTACAAAACATTTTTGTTATACACAGAAAAAAATTAAAAATTTGAAAACAACTTTATAAATAAAGTAGGTAAATATTAACCGTTAAATTAAAGTCAATTGTTAAAATTCAAAAATGATTTTTAAAGTTTGACCCTTGATTTTAATTAAAGGGCTAAAATCTCTTATACTTATAAAATTACTTTTAACTTTTGAGTATCTCAATTATGCGTTATATAGTTGTGCGATACCATAATATTATACATATTATTTTGTGTAAGTTAAAAATGTTTGCGTAGGAATCGCCTCAAAGGAGGTGTAGGTTAAACCATCGGCTTTCAAATGGGTTCCATATATATCTTAATATAACTATAAGAGTAAGTTGGGGTATACTTGATACTTTAATCTTCCTCCTTGAGCCTAGATCTCCTTTCTAACTAATTCTCTATTTTTTTAAAATATTTTTTTAATAATTAAATCTAGATAGACCGACCTTATTATTAATTAAAAATATTTTTATCCTTAAAAGTTTCCCAAAAACTATATATATATATATATATATATACAACCTATAAAAAACCCTCACATATTCTAAAAAAAAAAACCTACGACCAAACCAAAAATTAAAGTCGACTACCAAAAGGTTCGACCCCCTCCTATACCAGGTAACATGTTTTTAACTTTTAAAGATCATTACTTTTATGAAATTCAATATATTATGATTAAATTACTATAATCATTATTAATATTATTGTTGTTGTTGTTGTTATTATTATTATTATTATTTATCTTTTAATTTAGTTTGTTGTCCATTATAGGTTTATTATGTTTATTCTTCAACAACAAAACATAAGACCACATTAGTTCATCTTGGAGATCTTAAGCCAATACATGTTAATCATCATCTACGACTTCGTGTTGTGCATGTATGGACTGTTTTGGAGTGGTTAAACCCGAAGAAAATCAAAACGTTCGAGATGGTCTTTATTGATGAATTGGTATATACTTTTCAAATGATATAATTTTCAAATTATATAATGTATACTTTTTGTTTCTATTTTTGTTGAGCTTAACTCTAAATTGTTTAGTCTAAAATTGTTGTTTGTATTTTCAATAAGTTTAGATTTAACAAACTGTAAGTTATTTATTTAATTAAAGTTGAAGAAAAAAAAGAGTAAAGTGGAATCAATATTTATATGGAATTAATTTTTATATGTTTTCTTCTTTAGTTTTCGTATTGATCGATTAAGTTGTGTTATTGGTCATAGAGATTTAATATGTTTGAATTCTATTTTTTTTTGCTTTGATTAATATATTTTGAAACTACTCGTCTATTAGACGAGCCTGAGGACTAGTATTCAAAGCAAAAAAAAAATAGAATTCAAGAATTAATAATATTATTATAAAAATTAAATAAGTAATGTTAAAAATAAGATACTATACTTGAAGCAAAGAATCGTTGTGTGTATCCTAGAAGGTAGCATGGAGTACTTTGGAACCATGCCATTGCTATTCTTGTTATATCTTTGAAGCAGGTCTTGGTCGATTCAGTATTGCCAGAAGAGGCATTTTTAGAACCTGCTTTTCTTTTTCTTTTCTTTTCCTGCAAAAATCACTTTGCATATTTACACGGAAAATGATATATTAGTATAAAAACTCAGATTAATAATTTCTTTAACAATTTGATTACATAACAAGTATAATCCACTATTTACCTATTCTAATTTTATGATTTCATCTAATGTGATAATCAAGTAGTTAAGAACATTACTATGTTAATATTATATAAGCATATACTATCAATTTGAATTTTACACCTTTCCTGATTATGTACGATAGTAGACTTTTTGATGATAACTGTTAAGTTTTGTATAAAAAAGTCGGAGAGATCATAATGTATATAACTATATATGAGTTTTTTTTCTTGAATATATTCAAAAACTTAAGCTTCAAATTGACTTTTAATAAATCAATATTTCCATAAAAAAAAGTTTAGTTATAATTAGCTAATAATATTTATATATGTAATTTAAAGTTATACGAGTATGAAAAACGGTATTAGATTTACCTTCTTACTTACTAGGTAATATTATGTTCCTTTTTATTTATGTATCATGTAATTGTATTGTATTGGAAAATTATTGTGTATGAATCATTTTTCAAAATAAAATGCTTTGTGAACTGTATTTATAGTAATCATGAGGGTTGTTAAACTGGGTTTTTTATCACTATTTTTTATCAAACCCAATAAAAATGAAAAATAATCCATCGATTTGACCAATTTGAAAAACTTAGAGATAGCTAGCCTTACTTCTAAAAATGATTACAAAACTACTGTGTATCTGTGCCGCAAAGACTTTGTGGACACGCCATAAATACGAAGGAAACAATGTCATGTTGATTGTTCAATTAACCGATTGAGGCTCTTTGCTTTCTCTACTAGTATTTGTATATATATTCATTATATACATATAATTATTCTGCATGTACTACAGTACTAGAGATCATGTAATCATATCCGCCTCCTCTATGGTAGCAGCTAGCCGGCGGATGTAATACTTACAAACAGCCTAGTAATTAAAGTGACCATACTCCTTTGGATGACAATTCTTTCCGGTTTCTTATTAACTGTACGAAGATGACTTCGTATTCTGCTTCGGGTACGGAGCTAAAGCTCCGTATGGGTATATCATGAGTGAGTATATTGATACTTCCATATCTTCTTCTTTAATGTTTGAATGAACCATAAGACCATGTACTTAATATTAACACTAGAACACAAATATATAATAAGTTAAGTCATATATGATTTCCGTTCGTTTCGGTTTTATATATGAAACCGAAACCCGAACCGATCCTTTCGGTTTCTAGAAGACCAAAACTAAACCAATCCTTTATTTGGTTTTCGGTTTCTAGGTTCGGTTTTATCTTTATTTCTGTTTTTGGTTTTTCGGATCGGTTTTTGCGCACCTCTAGTATGTATGGATTAGGAATTTAAATATATACTCAAAAGGGGCGAATTTTGCCCCTTCTGCCCAAGATATTTCGCCCCATCTGCCCAAAGTAAAAGTCAAAATTAATTAATGACGTTGAATAAAGGTTGACCGTCACTAGCAGAAGGGGCGAATTTTCGAGTCAGAAGGGACGAATTTCACCCCTTTTGAGGTATGGTGTCAATAGCCAAATTCCTTGGTGTCAATAGTACGCCTCATTCAGAATTCATCAATTGCTTTATCATTATTTTCTTCTTATTATTATAAATCAATTTAAACTCAAAGTTTAAAACATAATCAACCACAAGCGGCATTAACAATTCAAATATGAAATACACCAAATAAAAATAAAACCTCATAGGAATTTCACATTCAATTCCTAGACAAACAAAACGATATTTGCAACGAAAACACAAAAAAGATATATGTAAATGAGCTGCCTTGAAAGTGACCTGCTCACAAAGCCAATAATCATCTAATTAAAACTCGTAAAAAGGAGGGAAATTCGCCAACTATGAGGCTATATTGGATTACATTGGATACATCATGTATTTGTATCCTGAACGTAGTATATCCTAAATACGACTATTGGTATAAGGCAAATCATTGGACGCAAAGACTTGAAACTACATCTTTATATCCTAAATACGATTATTGGTTAAGCAAAGAATATCAGAGCCAAACAACCATAAAGTGAAATCTTTCTTCTGTTTGGCCTTTCATTCATCTTCGATATGCTCGATCAATCATCGTCGTCTAACGTGTATATTTACAGATAAACCTCTCAATCTTGGGTTTTTAGTCAGCTTTCGTATGCTTTTTGAAGATCCATAAGTGTCAGGTTTCAGAGTTTTGATAGTTGATCCTGTAAATTTGTTTATATATATATATATGGGAAGAACAAAAATACTGAGCAGACTGCTTCTAAATTTTGTTGCTTGAAAATACTTCTAGCATTCACCAAACTCTAAAGAAAATGGGAATGTAGGATGAAAATATAATTGGAAGTTGAAAAATATGAATTTTTTAAGTCTGTAATATCGAAGATTAGTATTAGTATTGTCTTATTGTTTCGTATTATGGGAAATGCTAAATATAGCCCTAAAGGCTGTATTTAACGTGTATAAAAAACTTGTACTTTCTATATTAAAAGTCCACCCCTGAATTTTATGATAAATGTATAAATAATTTATGCACCTTTAGGGTTGTATTTAGCAAACCCTATTATTATTACTAGGTCTCATACCCCGCGATGTAGTTGTTTGAAACTATTGTTTAACAAAATGTTCGACCAAATCTACAATAATTATTAGCCATCTAACACTATACATGTTTTATGAAGTGTATTATATATCCATATAAATTTAAAACTTTTTAAGTTTGTTTAAATTTAAAAATCTAGTGAATGAAGCTTAAACTAATCTTCTATATCTTACTTTTAAATTAAGTTGGAGCTTGTTTAACAAGACTCAAATGAAGCTTCTAACAAGTCGAGTTCGAATAACTTGTTAATAGCTTGAAATCGTTTACTTCGGATGCTCTATCTGTCTCTTACAAATCGACGACTTAGAGATGTCATGTCAACTTTTGGAACATTCCTCTCAAGTGTCAAACTTCTCTTTACCCAGGGTTAAAAGCACATACATTCAAACCATTTTGGAAATGACAAAATTACCGTAGTCAATAAATAATCATTGAAAGATAGGTTACAAATCTTTTTCTGTAATTGAGCAAAGAGTCATTCAATTCTACCATTTTTGGTAAAAAAAAATCTCATAATTAGCCTATTTCGATTTCTTTTATGATGATCCTATGTAATATAGGGTGAAAATTTTATTTTGCAAAGCAATAGGGGGGAAAGTATGCAAAATAGAAGGACTAAATGAGTTGGAATTTTGAACTATCAGTTAGAAAGTTCAATTAACTTTTTGGAAAATAATAATTATAGTCCTAACTATACTCATGGACGGAGACAACATGGGGTAGTGGGGTCACCTGCCCCTACTCCAATTTTAGTACAATGTAATTTTTCACAATTTAAATGGTATATTTGTAATTATTTTCTAAAATTGAAAAAAAATAAGTAGGAAATAAATACAAATATTACTTTCGTTGTTATAAGCTTATTCTTTAAAAGTCCACTTATCATCGAAATATTAATTTTGAAATAGATTTTTTCATTGGGGAATAAGGATTTTTATTAAAAGAATAAAGAAAAGTTTTAAAAAAAGTTTTCTCCATTTGAGTATGTAAATGTGTAATACATTAATAGTGTAACTATTTATGAAAAAATTATTTTCTTTCAAATTATTATATATATTTATAATAAACAACTAATAATGATAATAATAATATTTATGTAGAAAAGATATTTTTACAAGCTAATCATTTCCTAAAAAGTATATTTTTTTGGTTTCGTATATTATGATTGTATACGTTTTCATTTAATAAGACCTTGTCTGACAGTGGTCTTTATTTATTAAAAAAAATTGGTATTTTTAAATGTGAGTGTTACACCCAGTGCGAGTAATAATTTATTTGAGGGTCCATTTTTTATTCTCAAGTTAGGGTTCATATATTTCTTTACATTACTCTTCTAAGTATGACAAACAAATTTTAAAATTGCTCCCTTACATAATAATTTCTGGCTCTGTCCCTGACTATACTTATGTCTTTTTATATCAAAACCTCATCCTTCGAAAATTTAATATGCTTAATATTTTTCAACAATAAATCCAAAGATTTCTAGTACTTTCATGTCATCAAACTTTTTTCTGTATCCTTGGTGTAAATAATTTGTAGACAAATTCAATAACTTGAACTCACGGATGGCTAGCTGTTAGCTCACTTGGAATTTGCCCTGAGAAGTTATTACTCGATAGGTCCAATAAGATAACCAGTCCAAGAGCAGTTCTATATATGTCACTTGGTTTATGTCAAGTAGTCCACTGGCGCGAATGTAAATAGATAACTAAACGTATATTGTTTTTGTTTTTCGACGCATGTTCAGTAACACACGGGAAGATGGACGACCAAAGTTCTTGTAATCTCCCTGGACAAATTATTGTTTAAGAATGCGGAAATTTCTTCTGAATGACACCAGACAAATTCTAATTGTTTTCCTAGTTAAGATCTTGTGTCTCTCTAACCCCATTGGAACACAAACATGATGTAGTGATTGTCTTATACGAGAGATCCAAAAAACTAGGTAACGAACCACTTGATCAGGACGTAAGGAAATTCCCCCTAAACTTGTTATATCTGAAGTCAAATACTGAAATACGCTTAAAGTTGCAAGGATATGCAACAATGTTCCTTGGATATATTTCAGACTAAATCCATGTCCAATTGCAGCCATAATGGAAACTGAAGCCATAATTGGTTCATGGACAAGCTATAGATATAAGGGAAATTTCCATAAAAATGTAACTTATTTACATGAAATTCCTATTAAAGGTAACCTATTTTGTTTTCGTCTATTTAAATGATCTTATTTTCAAAAAAATTCTAATAAAGGGTATATCGTTAGTTTTTAACAGACGGAGCTCGTTAAGTGTCACGTCACCGATGCCAAGTCATCAGTTTTGATGACGTGACACTTAACTTTGACCGACTCATATATATATATATATATCGAAATTAGGCCAGTCAAAGTCAAGTGCCACATCATCAAAACTGATGATGTGACATCGGTGACGTGGCACTTAACGAGCTCCGCCTGTCAAAACTAACGATATACCCTTTATTAGGAATTTTTTGAAAATAGGATCCTTTAAATAGACGAAAACAAAATAGGTTACATTTAATAGGATCTTCGTGTAAATAGGTTACCTAATAGATAGAAACTAAACAAATAAGATACAAAATCTAAAACCTAAAAAGAATATTTTTTATAGCAACCTTTGCCTCGCCCTAAGGTTGAAAATTCAGATTAGAAAGCCTTTGAATATGTTTTATTGATTGATTGATCTGGTTTGGTTTTTATAAGATAATATAAATAGGCTAAATACAATAATGTAAACTAGGAAACTAAATAATAGATAGAAACTAAATATATGATGTCATTATCCTTTACTCCCCCGCAAGCTGGAGTGTGGAGGTTGTCAGGTTGCGAACACCCAACTTGTCAAGCAAATCACGTAAGGGCCGAGTTCCCAAAGGCTTGGTAAAAAGGTCTGCAATTTGTTGTTTGCTGGTGACGTGCAGTGGCAAGATCTCATGAGACTCAACACGTTCTCGAACAAAGAAACAATCCATCTCAACATGTTTAGTCCGCTCATGGAAAACTGGATTATTTGCAATATGTCGTGCTGCCTAATTATCACAATAAAGGGATGTAGGACCCTGTACTTTGACTGTAAGATCTTTCAGCAACCAACGCATCCAAAGGACCTCACTCACTGTTTTGGCCATAGCATGATACTCGGCCTCCGCCGAGGAACGCAAAACTACTGATTGTTTTTTGGTTTTCAGGAAATGGGAGCACCTCCTAAAAGCAATAAATAACCTGTCCTTGAACGCCTCGTATAAGGACATCCCAACCAATCAGCATCACAATAAGCAACTAGATCAAAACAACCACTCTTGGGTACAAAAATGTCTTGACCAAGAGTGGACTTTATGTAAGGAAGTATACGAACAACAACATCCATGTGATCAACTCTAGGATCAGAAACAAATTGGCTAAGAATATGTACTGCATAAGCAATATGAGGACGGGTTACTTGAAGATATAAAAGTCTTCCAATAAGAAGACGATAAAGAGAAGCATCCGTCTTGTGACTCTCATTGCACTGATCAAGTTTCAAATTTTGTTCTATGGGGAAGGCACTAGGACGACATCCAAGTTGCCCACAATCGGATAAAATATCCATAGAGTACTTGTGTTGACTTAAAACCACCCCATTTTCAGTACGAGCAACTTCTATGCCCAAGGCATATGTCAAAGGACCAAGATCTTTGATGCTAAAGTTAGCGTCTAAGTGAGCTTTGGTCTTTTCGATCATGTCAATGTGATCACCAGTGACGATAACATCGTCAACATAAATTAGAACTACGACGAACTTGCTTCCCTCTTGACATGTAAACAAAGAGTGATGGACATTTGATTGCTTGAAACCAATTTCAAGCAAAGAGATAGTAAACTTTTGGTACCATGTTCGTGAAGCTTGCTTTAACCTGTACAAAGATTTTCTCAAGCGACAGACTCTTGTTTCTTCTTTGTTGGAGAAGCCTTGTGGAATTTTTATGTAAATTTCTTCTTGGAAATCCCCATGGAGAAATGCATTGTTTACATCCAATTGATGCAACAACCAATTCTTTTTTACTGCAATGGTGATAAGTGTACAAATGGTGACTAGTTTTGCAACCGGAGCAAATGTGTCATGGTAGTCTTTTCCCTCTATTTGTGTAAAACCTCTAGCAACGAGGAGAGCCTTGTATCTCTTGATCTCTCCACTTGGTTTATATTTAATTTTATAGACCCACTTTGAATCAATGGCATGCTTTCCTTCCGGTAAAGTTTCCAATGTCCACGTTTCACTATCCTCAAGAGCCTTAATTTCATGTTGCATGGCATCTCACCAGTTCTTGTCATGCATTGCTTTCTTGAATGAAGTTGGCTCATTAATCGTCGTAATGGCTGCTAAAAAAGCTTTGTGAGAATCTGAAAACTTATCATAAGAAAGATAGTTTGTAAGAGGGTGTACCGTTAAAGAAGCTTGGTCGTGCATGGTCAATGGAGGGTGGTAGCGTGACTTCATAATCTTGTAATCGGGATGATGGAAATCTGAGTCTTGTAGCTCTCGGGGCTAAGGATTCGCTGTGAAGATTTTCATTGCTTGCACCACTATCTACCTGTGTTTCTCTTTCAAATTTGATTGGGACATGAGTAGAAGCAAGCTCAGTGAGTTCGGTTTGTGTGGTTAAAGTAGGTGTGTCACTTTCCTCATAATTCTTGGTTTCAATTCTTTCAATATTATCATCTTCACACCAACTCGGTGTGTCAAAAACTTCACAGGGAAGGTTTTTAGTCTTGAGGTGTGTAAATGGAAAAAAAATTTCAATGAATTTTACATCTCGAGGAATGACCATTTTCCCATGCTCAATGTCAATAATTTTAAAGCCCTTAGTCCCTTGCGGATAACCCATAAACACCCTTGGTCTCCCCCTGAACTCAAACTTGTCGCCTCCTGTCTCTATACTACTATAATAAGCAAGACAACCCAAGGTTCTCATGTGTTCATAATCTGGTTTTCGCCCAAAAATGATTTCATAAGGTGTTTGATTTTTAATGACCTTGGATGGAAGGCGATTAATGATGTAGGTTGCAGCCTCTATACGCTCTCCCCAAAACCGTTTCGGGATATTAGCTTGGAACATAAGCGCCCGAGAGGTTTCGAGTAGATGTCGGTGTTTATGTTCCACAACCCTATTTTGTTGGGGTGTGTGAGGACAAGTAGTTTCACGTAACATACCTTCACGAGCAATAAATTCCTTCATCCTATGGGAAGTAAACCCCCCCCCCCCTTATCACTTCTAACCCGTTTAACTAGTTTTAAAAATTGAGTTTTAACCATATTGTAAAAGCTTATCAAACAATCACTGGCTTCACTTTTATGTTTAATGAGAAAAACCCATAGGGCCCTACTAAATTCATCCACAATGGTTAAGAAAAAACTAGCTTGGGTTGTTGATGGTTTACGGTATTTAACCCAAATGTCACAATGAATTAACTCAAAACATTCATTAGTCTTAATAAAACTCTTAGGAAAAGGAGTTTGTGTATGCTTAGCCTTAATACACGAATCACACACATTGTCTTTGAAATTAAAAGAAACATCCTTCAAAATTTCTATATGCGATACCTTAAAATCAGAAGCATGACCTAGTCTTGAATGCCAAACTCTAGCGTCAACCTTGGTCACCATAACCTTCCTTTCTTGAGCTACCATACCCATCAGATACAGACCTCGTATGCAATCACCCGTGCCAATCAACTTTTTCGAGTGTAAGCCCTGCATTACATAAAAATCCGGAAAAAAACTCACTACACATTGCAATTCTTTTGATAATCTACTAACAAAAAGTAAATTGTAATTGGAGTTAGGAACATATAAAACTTCATCAATTTTGCTTCCACCAATCAAGGTGCATTCTCTTTTTGCCTTTTGATATCGCCTATTTTATATATATTTATTTTATGCGATATCGTCTCTTTTATGTTAAATTTATGTTTATTTTAATAGACCTTTATACTTAATATGTGATTTTATTGTATTATAGGTATATGAGATGGGATACGATGAAAGTGTGCTAAATGAAGATTATTTAGAGATTTAAGCTGAAAAGATGAAGAATGTGATATATATATACTTTGTATGTGTCACATAAATACTTTTGGCAAACTTGGACAAAAGCTACAGGTGGGCTCGGCTAGAAACTCAAGTATGCATCAAGCTATTAAGAGGAAAAAGAATTAACAACATACATTAAATAACAATATTATATGGTGGTGCATTTGATTTGACATGAAAGTAAAGCCTTAAAGGCTGTAAAGTCGGTACTTAATTGGCAGGGCAGCCCGCTAGAGCTCATCTAGCCCAAAATGCATTAGTTGGACTTGGTTGAAATTAGTCATATACGATCAACATGAAAAGTAGCTCATATGGGATTTGGCTAATGAAATAAAATGAGAGGTCACCATATGGGTTTAAGGCCGAAATTAATTAGAAGAAAAGAAAAAGTCCAGAAGCAGCTCAATTTTATTCAACGAATGGGTGAGCTGCCTTAGACATGTACACTTGGGCATAAGCCCAAAGTTACTTGGGCCGAAATTTGTTAAGAAAGAAAGTCCACAATTATTGTTTTGCTTTAGTAAGTCGGTTAAGAGGAAAAGAGATTCACCATCATCAATTCATCAATATATATTATTGATTACTAGGCCGGTGTCCGCGCGTTACGGCGGCTATATGGCGATCGCATACGAAACATGAAAGAAAAACAAAAAAAAAGACACCGGTGGGGATTTGATTCTGGCGTCGGTGGCATCAGAAGAAAAATAAAGAAAGACACCGGTGGGTTTTTTGTTTGCGTGGATATGTATTTCTAGGATGTGTGGGGTTTTTTTTGCATGAAAGGGTAAGTTTGAAATTTTAGAAATGAAGTGGGGGTATTTTAGGAACAAAAATTATGCTGAATTTCTTAAACTCAATCCTCTTTATAAGGATTATAGAAATGAAGTGGGGGTATTTTGGAAACAAAAATTATGCTGAATTTATTAAACTCAATCCTCTTTATAAGGGATTATAGATAAGGGGAATTGGTGGTCGGCTACGAGGGAATAATTAATTAAGAAGGGACGTGAGTTTTCTAGGGAGGTCGACTTGAGGGAATTAGGATTAGAGTTGTACGTGGGAAGGTGCTACGAATTGGGAGGAACCGCAAAAGACAAAAAAAAAAAATACTTTGGTTTTTAATCTCGTGAGAGAAGCAGCCGACCACTGGGTAATTTCTTTGGTTCGACAATCAACAACATCTCGCACTTCGTTCGTTCGATTCTTTTCTCTTCTTTAATTATTATTTTGATTATTGCAAGACTATATTACTAAACAATTATTATTATGGATATTATTTATTCGATAATTGTTAGTCTTATTAGTTTTGTCATGAGTAGCTAAATCTTTAATCATCTACTAAGATGAAGTGACACAATTGAATGATGGTTGCACTATTTTTATAATTCAAGTTGATTTGATTTAACGTTGTGTCGTAATCTTAGCTTATTAATTCTTTGTTATTTAACTCTTAATTGCGGATAGTTTTTGCATGATCTTAGTGGTAACTAGGTTGTGTAAAAGTTATTTTGATTGGTTGGTTAGAAGTGATTGTTTCTATGACGGGTACGGTAGAAAGTAATTAATAGTTAATAAGAGTTAACGAGTTAATGATTGGGTACAATCAATAGACACAATTGTTATCTAAATAACCAAAACAATTAGTTGACTAGGAAAGTTATGAAAGGCATCTTGGGATACCGGTCTTAGTAATGAAACTAGTTAATTAAGGGAATTGAATAAAGTAACGAACTTGACGGGTATGGGGTGAGTCTTTGTTTAGTTCTCGGTTATTAATCAACATATTTGAATTGGTTCTTCAATTAAGTGCAACCTAAATTTATAGTGTCATGGATTCGAGGTAGATGACCTTTTAATTAAATTTGATTACAACAATCTTCTTTTAGTTGAATTCTTAGGAATTGCTAACTTTAATCTTTGCTAACTTCTTTTTCAAAATCCAAGGTGACGGGAGTCCTTAAAATCCAAAACTCTTTTTTTTAAACTGTATTAAACTCGCTTACTCTTAATCAGTCTCTGTGTTTGATCCTGGACTTACCTTTAAACTATATTGCATACGAACGTGTCCACTGCCCGAGAGTGTGTAGTAGTCAATTCTAGAGTATTTCTTATTTATAAATTTAAGACTAGATTTTACACATCACCTCTACTGGTACATTAACTCCATTCGGTATCATGATTGGTGTCCCTCGTGTGATGAGAGCACCACTTTCAAGTGACTCTAGCTTATGTACAATATGATTAGTTGAACCTGAATCAACAATCCAATCACCAATTTTATTACACTTACCAGCCATGTTCACTTTACGAACGGGGTCACCTTCTGCTTTCTGCTCGTTGACACTAAAATGCTTCATGAGTGCTTGATATTGGACGTCATCCAGTCTAGCTAACCCGAGATCAGCTTCGATATGGACAGCCTTTGGTTTTGTCTTCTCAACTTTTCCTTTTCCCGGCCATCATTCAGGATACCCGATTATCCTGAAACAACCCTCTCGCTTATGACCTTCCTTTCTCACATTCTGTGCAATAATCGACTCTGTCTCCTATAGCTCGCTTTGAATCTTTAGAGAATCCTTTGTTATTTCGTTGAAAATTGGAAGCCCCATCACGTCGTCCTTGAGTCTTAAACGCAGCTGGTTCTACCTGAGTTCTCTTGGTCATTGTGATTTGCCTCTGTTGCTCTTCATCAGAGGCAAGACGATAAGTTTCTCCAAGAGAGGGTGTTGGTTTAAGGGAAAGAACATGAGTTCTTATCATGGAAAAATCCTCATCGAACCCCATTAATAATTCGTACAACCGTTCTTTTTCTCTGAATTCAATCTTTTCCCGATGTCACAAGTACATTTTCCACAGTTACATTGTGGGATGGGCAAGACACATTGTATCTCATCCCATATGCCACGAAGTTTGGTGTAGTAGGCAGAAACAAATGAACCACTCTGATAAGTGACCGAAATTGATTGCTTTAACTCATAGGCTCAAGGAGCACTCTTTTTGCCAAACCTTTCTTTTAGGTCCTTCCATATCTCAGAGCAAGCATTAGCATACTCCACACTCCCCCTGATGTCTTTGTCTATGGCAGTTGTGCGCCATCCAATGATCATGGCGTTACAACGCATCCACTGCATGTAGTTATCGGCTGTCTTCTCTGGCTTGGGGTTCCGTCCACAAATCCCATCTTGTTCTTTGTAAACAGAGAGTTTGCCATCTCCTTGGCCCAATCGCTGTAATTGCCATCAGTTAGGATCTCGTTTACATGGATTTGTTTGGGAAAGTCAGAAAGGGTGTATATAGTACGGTGAGTTTGCATCAATGGCTTCAACTTTGCCACTGCTTCTGGATTTTGCTTCACCGTTTTTTCCGTCGGTCATGTTGAATCTATGAATTGGCAGCCTCTAAGAGCCTGCTCTGATACCATGAAATATCATATTAGAAAGCCTTTGAATATGTTTTATTGATTGATCGACCTGGTTTGGTTTTTACAAGATAATATAAATATGCTAAAAATAATGTAAACTAGGAAACTAAATAATACATAGAAACTAAATATATGATGTCGTTATCCTTTAAAGGTTGTGTTAGGTAGGCCATAATCACGATAGTAATGGAAATGGAATGCTTAATGATAAAATCATGTTTGTTTTGTTATTAGGAAAGGAATTAGTAATTCATTAAGGAATCACAATCTTGTTGTTAATGCTCTTTTTATTCTACACAATATAGCAATGAGTGCTTGGTTCGGATAGGGTAATGGGAATAGGAAAGGTAATAGGAATGCTAAAGGAATGCAATGAAAGTATTATTATATTAATATTGCTTGGTTGTCCTTTTAGATAAAGCACTAGATGTTTTCTGCTTCTCTTTTCTCTCATCGCTTTGCTTTTTTCTCCCACTTGCTGAAAATATGATATATATATATATATATATATATATATATATATATATCCAACACATTTGACTTGGATCTCTCTAATAATAAACATCAACACTACCGATCAGAAGTAACCTCCGGCAGCCACCACCATATCTTTCCGGCCACCACATCCACATACCTATATTATATACATAATAGCGCGCGCGCACACACACACACATATTGGTAACCACCCATAAAGGAATCCTATCAGAAGTTGCCGGAACAGGTGGTGGTGGGCGTACTTATAGCAAGTACGTTACTGGTGGTACAAATGGTGATGGTGATGACGTTACACGGTTAAGTGGTGGTGGCCATAAGTGGATTGCTTGTTGGAGGTGGTATGTGGGGGTGGTTGTTGTATTTGATCGGTGGAGCGGTTCTGGTTCTTGCTTTCCGATGGTGGTAGGGATTTTAGCGGCGGGAGGATGGGTGGTGTTGTGTGGGTGGTATTGGCTGTGATGTCGGGCGGCGGACGACGGTAAAGCCATCGAGAATGTTTTCTTTTCCGGCAAAGCCATCGAGAATGTTTTTCCATGGATAAAGTCATAAAACCCTAGGCCAAATGTCCTTCTGAAAGCGGCCTCTTTACCTTGGGTAGAGGTAGGACTATCTACATCATATCTCCCCCATACCCCGCTTTAGCCGGGATTTGGTACTGTTACCGTTGCCATTCCCATATATACAGAGAAAGAGAATATATTAACATCTGACAGACTAAACTTATTCAAGGGTATCCAGAACTGTGTACAGTTTTCATCTACATCCTATGTTCACAAATTAAGCATAATATTAATCCACATACAAGTAGCATCACTAGTTTTGGTGTTAACCATCATCAACAAGACCAATTTGAATCTTCTGTTTAATCAACATATATTTCGTATTTACTTCACAAAAAATTGACTGTTCATATATACTATTATGTTTCAAGTAGAAAAAAATAGGATTCATTATTGTTTTCCTTTAGCCATCTGCTCTCTGACCTGCACATAACAGAAACCAATGTTATATATCAGTGTGTGCCACTGCCAATCAGTATTATATGTGATAAATGAAATGTAGCTAGGAGTTGTATGATCATGTATAATGTTTGTCTATCTTTTACTGCCCTCTCACACCCCCCCTCTTTATTTTGTTCAAGTCTTGATAAATAGTTCTAATACATGGTAAACTTTCGGAAAAAGATTGAAAGTTGTGAAATCTGGAAGGAAATGCTTATAAGGGAAGAACAGACGAGGTGGAAGAAAATGCCTTTTTGATTAATATGCTCAACTTTAGAAGCAGAGTTTGCTAAAGTAGTACTTCAACGTTCAAGCTGTTTTATATGTTCCTTTTACAAAGACACACACACACACTGCTAATGCTCATTCACATTTGTGGTCACTTACACAAATATAGAAAACATAATGTTGTCGTCATTATAGATCCATTTAATTATATTATTTTGTCATGGGAAATACGTGGAAAAAAATCCAACTTATGCACTGCCATAATAACTTCTTTTGAGAGATTAACTACAGGTGCAAGATTTACTTTATTAGTTCATTAAAACTACGAAAACTTTAGAATTAATTGCAAGATTGGTCCCTGTGGTTTGTACATTTTAGCAAAGGAGGTCCTTATTCGAGAATCGTTGCAATGGGGGTCCCTTTTCTGAGAATTTTTTGCAAAATTGGTCCAAATTTAACGGATCCGTTAAAGGTGGTCGTCAAGTGTGCACGTGTGCAACACATGTAGGGGTATTTATGTACTTTCCACCCCACAAGGACCCCCATTGCTAAAATGGGAAAACGACATGGACTGATTTTACAACTAACTCTTCTCTATAATAAAAGACTATTGGTCTAATCACTTTTTAACCATTTAAAAATTTCAATGAACTTAAAATTTTAATTTACATGTATCATAATTAAAATTATGAATAGAAAAATATGAAACCAAAAAACTTTTAATTATTAATTATATAAATAGTTGCGGAAAAAGTTTTATGAACTTACAATTTTTAACTTTTTAAGATTCCATCGCTAAGTAATTCTTTTTAACTTTTCTATAAAAGAACAAATATTATTAAATAATTAACTTCAATATAATTTTTAACACTTTTTAGCTTTTCATGATTATTTATTGTTAAATTAAACATTTCCACTAAAAATTCTAAAACTTATAAATACTTCAATTTATGATTAAACTCCAATTCCCATAATAACTTGTATCTACCTTCTAATAATAAATCAAAGATTTTGGTTTTTAAGGCAAATATCAAATTACTAGTGTGCTTCTTATATTTGTAAATTAGAATTTATAATTTTTTTTTATTTTCATTTATTTAATAATTTATTTTATTTCAAAAAATGTTGTTAACTTTCTGTGTTTTTGACATTTTGACTTAAGAATAGATAATTAAAATATCATATATGTCATTTATATTATTCGAACAGATTTGCTATTTTTTTTTTAATAAATATCAAATTTCTAATATACCATCTTTTATTTAATTAAGCTTATATAATAATAAAAATTTATATATAAATCAGTTTTCTAAAATAAAAGTATTTATATTAGGTATATTTCTATTATTAAAATTTTAAATTGCACATAAATTTAGTATTAGAGACCTAATAGACAGATAATTGTATGTTACAATCTCTTAAATTAAATAAAAAAAAATCAAGGTGTTAGTTGCAAGATTGATCCCTGTGGTTTTCCCATTTTAGCAATGGAGGTCCCTGTGGGGTAGAAAGTACATAAATACCCCCACAGGTTCACACTTGACGGTCATCTTTAACGGATTCGTCAAATTTGGACCAACTTTGCAAAAAATTCTCAAAATAGGGACCCCCATTGCAACGATTCTCGAATAGGGGCCCTCCTTGCTAAAACGTACAAACCACAGGGACCAATCTTACAATTAACTCAAAACTTTATTAAGGTTTGCACAGGCATCACTTTTAGGTTCCCCACTGATGCTTTTATAGAATTCTGAAGGAAAATGGACAAGGAGAAATGAGTCAGCTAGCTACCTCGAAAATATCAGTAGAGTTATAACTATGGAGAGGAAGGTGGTGACTTTTGCAGCTCTGCACTAAGCATGTGGTGAAGTAGTGCATCCACCCTCTGACTGCGTGTCTTAGTGCTGAAAAACTCATCATAAAGACAAGTAAATGAGAAATTATGCACAAGAAGAAGGTACCTGATCATGTAGTTTGTGATACTTACCCTAAGTTACGGCGTCCCCTAACTCCCGTTTCCTGTTACGTACACAAAAGAGTCGTTAATTTACACAAGAACTGATGCTGACAGAACAAACAAGATGCTTCAAGGCAACACCTAGACTTTTCAATTTAAGACTTTAAGCCTTCAAGTGCTTGAGGACTCAAGATCATAAATTATTGAGGAATTTTAACATTATTGTGTTTATCTTGTAATTAGAGTTGTAACACTCGGCCTCCTCGGCCCATTACTAGGATAGGAATCAGAACTTGGACACCCACAGGCAATTAGCCACTACTCGGACTGAAATCTTGGTCAACAGGTCAACCTCGGTCAAAACTGGTCGAAGTAGGATAAATCAATCAAACTTTTCTATAGACCAATTTTTCAATTTATAGTTTCAAAATACCAACGACTAATATTGAATTGTTTGAAGTATTTGAAAATTTATGGTTACGTTTCTAAACAATTATGAATATGGTTTTGGTCTATTTCTATACGTATAATTTTAAAATTTATTATTTTATAATAGAATCCTGAACCACGTCCCAACTAATCTGAGAAATCCTTCCAAGATCCTGAGCCAATTTGAATTCAAGTAGCGACTTTTACAAACCTTGCTTGTAATGAAAATGATACTCGAATATACGAATTTACGACTACGGGAACAATGTGAAAAATTCATTTGGAAGTGAAAGTCTGGTGCATAGAGTCAGCAGGATCATTAAGAATCAAACCCACAATAGACTGAGAGTAAGATTCAAAGAGACCAGTCAACCATCTCATTACGTCAGACAATATGAAATTGGATAGATTTATATTATATGAATCTGTCTGCAATTATTACAATGTCGCATATGGCCATTCTAACAAATAATAAGTGATATGAACCAATTAGAAGTCTTTATTAAAGTAAAACATAAAAAGGGTAACACAGATAATGATTGAAGTTTACACACCTTCTTTTCTTCTTCTTCTTCTTCCTCGGGACACTCGAGTTCTAACTCTGCGAAGAATGCCTCCAACACAAATGCCACAATCTGCAATAAGAATTTTACATGAGACTGTAATGACACACTGAAAAAGATAAGGATACATGTTTTAGCAAGATTATCATTTTTCAGTACTTCAAACAAAACTGGGAGAACAAAGATATGGATGCTGTTGAATTCTTTTCATGTTTTTGAGTTATTGCATACCGTATCTTTGGCACTTAGATTGACAATGATATCTTGACTACTCTAAAAACCATTTGCACGGACTCACCAAGTTAAGAAGGAGCAAAACAGTTATTAGATAGAAGCTGATGAAGTACGCATATGCCCAAGCACTTCCTGTCAATGTTACATAATCCTGAAACAGATGACTAAAAGTTTGAGTAATAAACCAACTATAGTAATTAATGAATATGACTAACATAATTATTAATGATCACGCACAATTATCAATAATACATATAACAGATTAATTGGACCTTTACATAATAAAGTTCAAATAAAGACTCATATATGGGAAACTTGTTAAGGAACCAAACCTCGTTTTTCCAGAACCTCAAATACGGTCTCAGGTTGTAATATATATACGCAAGTAATGTGGGACTGGAAAGGAGGGAATTTGCTGAATACAAGTCTCAGGTTTGAACCTAGCCCCCTTCATAACCAGCTCAGATTCACTGGTTGCGTATTGCCTATGCATTGGTCCTTAGGAAAAAGTATGCGGGTTTCTAAGAAATTCCCGGTCAAAGGCTTCCCAACAAATTAACCTTTTTGATATGTCAATATGTGATTTGCTAAAGCAAAGGACACAGATATACACAGATCTGAAACCACATATGACATACCATTACATAACATAAGTTAGGTGTCAACAGTTGCCAAGCTTAGAAAGGGTCCTAAACGAACCAAGTACAACGTCATTTATATCTCACAAAATTACCTGTAATTTATCGGACTATCAAATAGGAAGTCCGATTATATATGATAATGTCAAATTTTTCTACGAGTCATAACTCATAAGTCTCCACTATTTTTTGGTTCTTAGGATAAGAAATTTACATCAAACAAAGTCTATATGAACAGATGAAGTAAACAAAGTGGTCTATAACTTGAAAGATAATACAATGTACAATATAAAATAATTCCTATGAGCTAATTAAAGATTTTAAGGGAAGGTGGAAGATGAATCAATCATACCTGCATCCAAACTTGCCAGTTCCCTAGCACCATCAAATTGAAGAGTGTCACCATACCATTGGGGTAGTCATTAAAATTAAATAACAGGTAACTAATGCAGTTAAGGGAAACTTTGCGAGTCACGTATGTATATTTGAGAAATTACTCCACATAGCAACTAATCGTACATCATTGTAAGACTTCAGTCTTCAGGAGCCCTCACAGATTGCAAATGTAAATCTTTTATGGTCTATTAAAATATCGTTCTCCCACATAAGTATATAACTAATAAATGGATTTGTAAATCACATAGGATACTCATTATCAGCAAGATCTGTAGTTGGTAGATCTGGATTCCCAGCATTGACTATCCCACCAAAGATCTAGCATCATAATGAAAAAGGTAAGTTGCAATGATTACATATGTATCCTTTAAAACGATAAGGGAAGTGATCTCTTTTGCATATTATACATCAGGTCAATATATATAATATCTGACATATGCATTCCACTAGTGGAGAAATGGGTTGTGTATCTTATTTATGATATTCCAAAGTAAACTAGGAAAAGAACACAACTTAGAAGCCCATGTAGTTTTAGAAGAAAGAATACATGAAGGGAACTGCCAAGCATAAAAACTGAAGTACCTGTATACCCATTGTACAATAGATGCACATGACACAAAACACAGTACCCAGGTACGGCATCAAGCTTGGTATCAGTGTTAAAAATGTAGCAATAAAGGCTCGATACCTTTTAACATGCATCAACAGCCTAATCAATCTTAACATCCTTGCGATAAGAAGATAACGAATCCTGAAAGAAAAAAATATTGTTGAAAGCTATTAGGTTTGCCTTATATGCCAGTGATAACATACAAGTTCTTGATTCAGAAGATTGGGGATTGGTAATTTTTGAGAACAGAATTTAATATTTATGAAATTACTCACTTATTTCACTCCATACAAAACAAAAATGAAACAAAAAAACTGGACTAAACTGTTTTGGAAACTTGGTTGATCCATTTACTGTCTTGAAGGCTAAACAAGAAAAACTTCTTTCAGAATGGAAAGCGACTGGAGTTTTACACAATTATGATCTTACATCTTCCCTGCCATCCAAACTTTGGACCACAGATAAATAAAATCTCATCAATTTAAATATTTTGATTAACTTACCACTCCCCATTTGAAATGAATGTTAGCTCCTTCGGAGATATGAATGTTGCTGTTTCTCCAATAACTGCAAACATACATGAAATTGAACACATCATACAAAAAGAAAACGGTGTAGATTAAATCGACTATAATAAGCACTAAAATAGATGCATTTCGTAGACTGTTGCGTTAAAATTTATTTACCTGTTTTGTCAAAGTTTTAAGTAACCTACTATTCTGAGTGAATGTATTGATTAAAGTTAAGAATGTTCTTGCACATGGTTTTATTCACAATGAGTTAACATAGTTACCTTAATACATGTGTCGAAAAGGAAACTTCACAGAGTATTCTACTGCCCAATAGGAACCATTGGTTTACTTTACATTTAGAAAGATTTCTTCACTTACATAAATATTATCATCCCTTTGAATCTAAAGACAACATGTTGAGATTTGAAATCATAGAACGAAGCTGGAGGTATAAATACATATCATACTATCAGATGCAATAATTTTTGTCTAGTTAAAAGTATGGTACTACACACACACGCGCGCGCACACACAATTTGTAGTCATTAGAAACCCTACAGGAAGCTCTACAGCAAAATGGATTTGGGTAAACTGGTTGTTTAATATTCTAACACTGTCTTCCAAGCTAGAGCATAGATGTTGATCATGCCTTGCTTGTTAAAAATGTAATTAACCCGACTCCCAAGTAATGCCTTTGTGAAAACATCACCCAAACAGACTTTCAGTTCTAAGAAAACCAGGGTAAAAAGGCAAATGAAGAAAACCAGCGGATTGGACGCCTTCCAAGCGTTTTCTATATGATGTGCTTAAAAGGGCAAATGAAGAAACCAACGCAGCTTGTAGCAATAATAGCAAAACATACGAGCCTGGTATGGATATCATCCAACAAAAGATGGAAGGTAAACGTGATCACTTGATACTAGCCTACATGTGGCAGCCTACTTTTTAAACCCACTCTATCTTTATAACAATTTGGAGGTCCAAGATAAAGGTGCGTGTGATGTGGTTGTTGATATTAGCCTACATCGCATCATGTAAAGAAAACAGTGTTGTCTTTTATCGGCTACAGCTACAGCAAGATGGCTGGTACTTGGTACAGCCATTATATTTCCATGTATCTCACTTAATTCTTTAACTAACCACTGAAAGAGAGATGATCAAATAAACTGATGTTGGAATAGTAATATTTACCTATGACCCATGTGACAATGAAATCGAATCGATTTTGGCTATCCTTCCAGTAGTTTTCAAATCCAAATGTATAAACTTTCAAAGCCATTTCCACTACATATATCCACCCTGCATGAAAAAGAAGTCATCAATTTACTATTATATAAACTAATATTAGGTCGAGGTAAAATAGTGGTAAATTTAGAATATTAAATGAATGAGACCTCATTTACAACCATACATACTCATATGTGATAGTTCCATAAATACCATCCCGACCAAGAAAGGATTAAATATAGTTGTCAATGCTGAAATTTATATTTAAAAAACCACTCTAGGTGACCATACATATAGTTTGATATACAGAGTTAACTACTAATGTAACAGTAACCTTTTTATTTGAATGGCAATCATAAGGAGTCCTTACCAAAGATAAATTCGACCTTCTGCCAGAACTTCTGACCAGAGTTATTTTGAATATCAAGCTGTCAAAGATTGAATTCAACTCTACAACATTAGTCAACTTTTAAGTAAACAATTGCATTTTAATTATGCAGCAAGCTAATATTGCCATGTTGGCAAACACCTAGTGTTGTTAACTGACTATGGTAAATCTAATATTGAAAACTTAAATGTGTTAATCGAAGTAAACTTATGAAAACCGCATGTTTCTCAAGAACTTAGGCCATACCGTTGTTTCAGTAATAACAGCAACCAGATTTAAAAGGAGAGCAAAAGCAACTACATATCCGAACGTTGTGCTTTTTACAAATCCTTTTAGTCCTTCAGACAATGAAGAATTATAAAAGGGGAACTTTTTTAGCCAAGGTTCCTGCCAAATGAGCACACAACATGACAGAAAGCTGAATTAGACATCTTTTTATCATTCAGTCTCTCATACTAATAACTTACAAGAATTCTAACTTACTGTGTCCTCCTTTTGAAACTTTAAGGCAATTGCATTGCAAAGATCATTGAATTCTTCTGCATTAATCTACATATGAGAAATCAGAAAACACCCTTCAATGATCAGATAAACTAGATGTGTTTGGCAACCCCTGGCAACTCTATTGTATGTACCCCTGATGTGTCTTTTCCGAAGGAGGCTACAGACCAAAAATTACCTTGAAATCGCCACTGTCATCCAAGGCACTAAATATCAACTCAAAATCTTCTTTTGATATTTTTGGCAGTGTCCTGAATAAAAGGTTCTTCAAGTGATCAGAACAGGGATGATATAACCACAAGGTAAGTAGATATAAAAAGGAACATTACCAACAGAATGGCAATAGATAAAACTTCTATTCATCAAAAGCACAGTTAAAGAAACATAAACGAAATACAAGGTACAAAAATCCAAACATAACACCAAGTGACTCTTGGTACTTAATAAACAAGTCTGCCTATCTTTATATATGGCTGCCAGCCATTAAGGTTAATTGTCGAGATTAATGTTTGTGTTCAGAGGAACTCTTGTGGAGCGGCTGAGGCTCAAACTCAGTATTTAACTATCTATTAATATAACAGCCGACTTTTGCCGGTTATTTTTCTGTCTTTCATTCTTTTGCTGTGTGAATCTGGTCTGTACCATATCACAGCTCAATATGAGTTTGGTTTGAAATAGATTTGGTTCACAAAGGCCAGAGTTGTAATGGGTCAAATTGGGTCCAGGTCAAAACGGGTCAGATGAAATGGGTTCGGGTCCGAACCGGGAAATTAAAAAATGTGTTGAAAATTTACTTTTCTTTTTGAACCTTTTAATAATATAGCTACTTAGATCAGTTAGGTTCGGTTTGCATTATGGTTATACAAACTTTTTATTAGAAGGGAAAAATTATTGTTTATTATGAACAAAAATATTAAATGAGCACTTTTGACAAAAAATAGGTATGATGCTTTACAAATTCATCCAGTTTTATTTACGCCACCAGAAACAAGCATAACTTTTCTATCGCATAACATGTTCAAATTCTTTTTGATGACATTAGAAATTAATTGTTAATCTATATATAAAACATTTATTTATTTGTAAAAAAGTGAAAACTACCCAAAATTGCCAAGTGATATGCATATGGGCAGGTATTGCCGGCTCTAATATCATTGCAGCGCTGAGCCAAATATATTAGACTCGTCTTTCAAGTTTCAAGAACTAACAAAGTGAGAGATAATTACTACAAGAGAGACTACTTGCTGGCTGACTGTGAATGGATACTTATAATCAAACATAATGTGATTTGGAGCATAAACTAGAATTAAGGTAAGATTAGTTGCAAAAGGTTTCAATCAATCCTATGGAACAGACTACCAACACACATTTGAGCTCATTGTTGTTCAGGTATTCCTGATGTGACTTTCAATGGGTGAATTTGAAACTGTAAAACTTTATTTCACGTATTCATTTAACTGAACTAGCAAGCTCATTAGTCATATCTAAGCAATTGCCACTTCTAGGCAAGTCTATAAAGAGCTAACAAGATAATAAGTATACTAGAATGCACACCAGTCAGCCACTTAGTTGATGGGCACCTCATATACACAATGGATACCACTAGGCTAATGGCCAGTCAACCATTTGTAATAACTTCAACAAGTGAAATACAAAGGCAATTACCTGTAAGTATTAAGTTCCTCAAACAATTCCATACATTGATCTTTATCAAGAGAGCCAATGTGCTATTGATTTGAAAAAAAAAAAAGCATCATGAGTAAGAATAGATTAAATTGGAGAAAGCGCATGACATAAATCACTAACACTCACATTTTTATCAATGAGATTAAAGGCTCTCCTCAATATTCTTGTCCTCATATCATCCTTCGCACCAACTTGTTTAACGAGCTACAATTAAAGGGCATAGACGCTTGTAACATTAGGTTCCATCTTAAAGTAAAAAAGGAAATATTACTACAACAATAAAAATAACAACCCATAAACAAATGTAGTAGAAATTTCAATATCCCTAGAGGCTTAGAACCCAGATGAAAACAGATCTTGAAACTTGTCATAGTTACTTCTACGTCGCAGTAAAATTTTGCTTTCAGATTTTATTAATTACTCGAAAATTTTCAAAGCATCACAACATACTAGAATTGATAAAAAGAGATTTCAGAAAAATCATCAGATAAAACATGAAGGATCAAACAGGCACGTACCTCACATTTGAAACTATCATATACAACAGCAAGAATCAGATTGGTGACGAAGTACACACCCAGAAGCACATACAAAATGAAAAAAAGAGAAGACCACCTTGATGATCTGGAAATAAGAGGAAATAAATCACTCAAATACCATAAACACAACTGCAAGCAAAATGCAGATGGAAGTGTAGTTCATGGTATACTACACTGATATACACTTTCACGAAAAGTAATTTGTTTCCTAGAAAGAGACAATTGCAAACAAGATCTGATCCCCATTGAAGCCCCAAATTCGATTTTTTCTATTATATGGCACACATGTGCTCCTACTTGAAAAGGATTTAATACACTTGGATCATTAGGCATGTGATTTAGTCTTGACTAAAGGATAACATTTGCAACTGTCTCTCAAAAAAGGAAAATATTATATTATATTACATAGTTCACTTTAAGTGACTCACTTGTAGGCAGGAGTCCAAACATCTGGATTATTGGCTGTCGTAAATAGAACAAACATCTGGTACAACGTAGCAGGGTAAGAAAAGAAGAGGGCAGTGCCCTGTTGGGTGTCTTCAAAGATGACATAAGCTAACCAACTTGAGAACAGAAGAAACAAGAGAAACAAAGCCTGCATTCAGGAAATATTATATCAGCAAAATGTAACAACTATTCAAGTGCCTGTCAGCATCATGGCAATTAGAGAAGCACAAAATATATTCACAATATGCTTAATGGACATTACATACCATCACATTGAGGTATGTAGCAAACATTCCAGTCAGAATGGCAAGACTGTCTCTTAAATCCCTAACTCAAGACAACAAAATATAAATCAGCCTCATCGACATATTGGGGTAGCAAAATAAATTAGGATGCACATGAGCATCTATGTAATAAGAAATATTATGATCCAACCAGTTCTGGCAGCTAATTATCACGTTCTCCATTACTTTTTATTCTTTGCTACAACTGTATTCTTTCATTAACACACTTCAAAGTCTACACTTTGTTTCTTATAAGGGTAGTGATATTCGTACGACAATTTTTAAAAAAAATACCACAAGATACCATAATTTATGCATTCCGTACAGCTGTTCAATTTACAATGTTGGTAACATAACAAAAATTATGGTCCAAGTATCATTACCTTCTGATAAGTTACATAAAATACTTGGTTCTTTATATTTGAACAAGTAATTCTTAGGTGGCCAAACTTTTTGTCCACATGTTTAAAGAATAAGTAATCAAGTTCTACACTTCTACGATGAGAATCAGATCATGTACAGAGTATTGATTCCTTTCCCACCGAAATCACCCTCTATATAATTTAATACTAGCATGATACCTGTGCAATGAGGCAGTAGCGAATAAATATCAACGGTTTCTGATTTTCTGAATGATGTAACAGAGAGCGGGAGAGAAGGGGTGGCGGGAGGGTGATGTGTTACATTTTATTAGATGAGAAAAAGAGGGAGGCGTGTCACAATTTATTGTATGGAGAAAAAGAGGTGATGTGTTACATTTCAATTGGTAGTTCATCATGATACACATTATATTACACACAAACTATCCTTCGATATAAAATAAAAATACTTTCATGTTCTTTATTCTAGTATGCCTAACCATAACAATTATTATCCAACTATTCAATTCTTTATGAATTAGTGAGTGTGTGACTGGTGTAAAGGACTAAACATTGAAATGCATTTGCCCTTCATTATACTAGAGAGTGTATATAATCATGCCATACCTGATATTCAAGATAAAGAAAACCACCCTAATATAAGGTGCAATCCTCAATGGAAGAGAATAGATTGCCACGGGAGAGAGATAGAGAATATCTACTACTAAATCAGCCGTCAAAATTAACAGCGAAATAACCTGAATATAAATTGCAAGACATAAGTATGAGATTAGTTTACAAGAGAAAAGAATTTACACAGCATGGACAACCAGAAGAAAAATATAGAACATACAATACACATTAATCATCATTCAAAAACGTGAATTGTGGATAAAAATTGTAAGAATGAACAGCTTAGAATGTCACCATTAATACAGAGCAGTAGTTTGTCCCCCTCAATACATATTTAAATCAATTCCTAATCTTCATCTACCCAAATAATGTTTTACAAAATATTTACTACCAATCCGGGTTGCTAAATGCCTAAATATCATTGTGAAATATGACACAAGCAAACAAACACGAATCAAAGTAGCACATTCTCTTCACATACACTTTGTTCTTTTGTACTCCAAAAGTTACACATTGCAATAATAAAGTAATAATAGTTGGATAAGTAACTTCATATAGCAATTTCATGTGCAAAATTCTGAAAACGTGTACCTTCAGCTTATTAACATGGCTTCTCCAGTAGAGATTAGCCCCTTCATATAAAAGAGGAAATAGAGTATGCACCACAAGAATTAGGAGGGTCACACCCTGCATAAGAAAGTATTAAAATTGTACATTACTATCATCTTTTGATATAACCACATTAAGCTTAAAATTTAGTGTATTTTCTCTTTATCGTTCTCTGTAATCACTCACTAAGACTAATTATTACAACTGAAAGTGGACAAAACAAACTCCACTCCTAAGAGACAGTTTTGCCATTTTGACTAGAATTTAGTTGGTACTTCTGATTGGCAAATGTTTCAGGCATGCATTAAATCATTAATAAGTA
Organism: Erigeron canadensis; assembly: GCF_010389155.1. Lineage (NCBI taxonomy): Eukaryota > Viridiplantae > Streptophyta > Magnoliopsida > Asterales > Asteraceae > Erigeron > Erigeron canadensis. Next base: position 23,022,377 of record NC_057764.1, read on the forward strand.
ATAATCTAATCACAGGTGCCGTTTTGCATAGTTTGTGAATGAAATGCACTCGATTCATGTTTTAATGTTCGAATCACCGAAGCAAAGTACTACAACAAGTATACAAGTATAAAAAAAAATAAACCAAGAGAAATTCTAATATTAAACAGACACTTTGCTTCCGTTATTCTCCAATCCGGTTTTCATGATTAACTTAACTTCATATCAAAGGATAAATTGATAGAGAGAGTCAAACTACCTCAAATGCGAGTGACTCTGCATTAGTCAAGTATGGAAGCTCCCCGAGAAAATAGTATTCCCTGTTACTGCAAGTAACCTCAGAAGAAAGACTGCTACACCATAATGGTTTCTGTTGCAGATTATGATATTTACAAAAATATATATTAGATACTAATTAATTAATTATTATATATTAATATTAGATACTAATTATTGTAATATTTAAAAAAACCAACTGGGTTGGATCAGTGGTGGGAGCTCATGCCTCTAGAAACAGAGGTCATGGGTTCGATCCTCATGCCCAGCAAGGCTGGAGGTCCTATTCTACCTATGGTAGAACCTCGAAGCAGATTGGTAGGGGTATCAACCTCCCCATACACCGTCGAAGACGGTATTGGGACCCAAAAGGCCAAAACCCGTGGAAGACGGCATTAGGAGTTACTTTACTTTAACTTAGATTAGAAGAGAGGGTGTGGTAGTAAACCTCAAAGAAGTTCAAGGCAATGAGGGCAAATATATTTAGAGTCCAAATGATGTCAAACCGAATAAACATGAAATAGAACTTTGCAGCGTTTTCAATGTTTGGTAACTCCAGGATTTCTTCCGGTAGACCAGCTCCATCTTCCGCCTGCACGGAATTTCATTCATTATATTCATTATATATATATATATAGTATAATTTAGAGAAAGAGAGGTGAGATACAAGATCAACAAGAGCAGCAGCCTTTTGATAAGGAGATCCGTAAGCGATGGCATCCGACCGCCGACTAAACGGTTTCCGACCACCTCTACTGCTCTCTCCACCTAGTAATGGCGCCTCCGCCCCACTACCGTCACCACCAGCCATTATTATTTATTTCTTATATTATTATGATTTATGATGATGATGATGAAAATAAAAACCTGTTACTTAATCAGTTAATCTAAGCACGTCTACAACTAGTATATCTATATCTATATCTATATCTATTATATATATTGACAAAATTGACAGATTGACTACAAGTGATATGATATTTTAAAAGTAATAAATATATGTCCACATGGAGACAGACAGTTGTTGGAAGAATTAGTTAATCATCATCCAGCCATTTTGGTGAGAGAATGAATGAGTGTTTCTTAAATGTGCCACGTAGATCTTGTCATATTTCAATTCATCAACAATATAAACTATATGCCGACAACGGTATACCGGGATCTCTAATCTCAAATCTCAGATCAACAATAGATGTTTTCTTAAAAATAAACATGTCTTTAGATCTAATAATAAAAGAAACCAATGTTATTAATTAAGAAAATATCACATAAATGGTCCTTATGAGTTTTGTTTTGTCTCTTGTGTTTTGTTTTTATTACAACGGTCTTTGGATATTTTTCATTTTCTTTATCTAATAATTTTTTACACTAACTTCTATTAATTAGGTAGAAGAAGAAGGGTGCTTTTTTTATATAGACAAACAATTATAAGGGAGTATGTAGTGGTCAAACAAAATGAGGTGTCTTGTACAAGTGGCCTAGCGGGGATGTTGTTCCCGACTGTAGCTGGCAATTAGGCTGAAGTCGTCGGGCTGGTATCTCATTCCCTTCGACCTTAGTTTTCAATAAAATGAATGATTATGAGTGTTGTTTATTTGTTTAGGCAAATGTTATTTTAGGATATTTAATTAGTTTATGATTATAACCTTCAAAAGAGATTTGCTAACTAATATTCCTCTGAGCATAATGAAATCTGTTTTTTTTTTAATACTAATAAACGTAATTAATGTTACAACTTGGCAGGATAAAAGTTATGTGATTAACGATTAATTATATTGATTTTTAATCGACAATCCATGTTTTCACATGAGTCATGCATCTTGTATACCTAAATACTACTTAAGGTCTAAATAAATTAACATATTACACCTTATATCCTCATACTCATCTTTCTACAAGTTGAAACGAAAACAACATTCAATATAATAATACTAGTTATACAAAAGAGTAAAAATATTTTGGGTACTCACACATTTTTTAAGGGGAGTGATATATCTACATTACTTTTTATTCATCTACAATAATTGTACATGTTTTACAGCACAGTTTACAACTGTACAATGCATATATTGTTGTAGATGAAAAAAAATAGTTGTAGATATATCATTTCCCATTTTTTAAAGCCTCTTCTTGTACTTTTACTGTCTTGCCCGATAACACACATAGCAGCATCATTCTTCAACAAAGATCGATCAAATCGTTGATAATAGATAAAATAACACAACAATAGTTAATAGTTATAAAATATTAGTACAAAAAATTTAGATACGTTTTTTCCAAAAAAGCGACTCATTTAATCACCGACCTCAGCTTGAATCAATTCACCAAGCATCATTCTTCAACAATGGAGGATCAATTCATTGTTAGTTAACACAAAATAAAGTAATTAGAATAAACGGTTGTTATACCCGGCCGTTGGACAGGGATAACATGCTTTACTTTAATTGGGTTTGTTTTAGTTAAGGCTATCCGGAGTGGGACGTGTTTCCCCCTTTTTTCGCCCAAAACTCGCCAGGAACACCGCCACCCCCCCCCTAGCCGAATGCGCCCCTTGCCCCCTCCAGGCGTTTTTTATTTCTCGCCCAAAAATCACCTTTGACCAAGCTTTGGTACCTACTCTCTACTCCTTTCCACCACCAAATAATGTGACAAGTGTCACAACTCCCCCCAACCTCAAAACTTGTCTTACTCCCCCCTTTTCCCACCAAAACTCTCTTGCTTACATGGCGCCACATGGCTTTTATCCATTCCTTTCCAACTAGCTAGCCCCATTCCTTTTAGCCTAAGGGACAATTATGTGCCGACAAGAGCTTGTTGGTAACATGATATTTTAAGTTACACTAATATATTACATACGAAAGTGACATACATTGAAAGTAGAAGTTGTAGCATACATAGATACCAAAGATAGTAATGTTGCGGCCATTTAATCAGTTGTTTAAGGGCGTTGGGAATCTCGTTCCCGTTGTCATTTTCTTCTCCATTGATGAGTTATTCACATGTTTTCCTGTTGGCTTAATAAATCCCGTCATCGAAGAATGTAACTTGTAGGACGTTGGTTTCATCTTCCAAAGTAGCGTTACACGGTAGGTAGCTGGTGTTTGATCACTGATCAAAAGGTTACCATAAGAGATTTTTCTTTTTATAACTTTATTAGCTATTAGTAGTTAATTGACAGATACATTTTTGCCTACATGGGTGTGCACGTATTTTTGCCTGAGTGGTCCAAAGATTAGAAAGAGCACGCCATTGTCGAGTGTTTTTTGCCTATAGTGCATCCGTGATAGTACCAATTTCTATATGTGGCATAACTTTTTATTTGTGCATGGCACCAGAAAGTGTTCCCCTATGTTGAATGTTGTGTTACTTGGAGGATTTCAATGCTTACTATACTTGTGTGAATATCATTTGACTTACCATTTGTTTATCAGCTGATTATTGTGTTGATTATGGTTTGGTTTCTTAAATTTATGGAAACTCCATTGTACCTTGTTTGGAAGCTGCATATTATTTGTAAGGTATAAGTGACAACTTCAATAATTTGAAAATTTTGGAACTATAAATATAAGAAAAGCATGTTTAAACATTGTAAACTTACATGGAGGTTAGTTCTGCATATTGTGGTATAGTTGGGTTGATGTACATATGTGTTGGTGAAGTTCTTGTAGTTTTAGCCCATGGTAAATTTCATACTTGAGGGATGTCATGTCTTATGACGATAATTGTTGGGTATGGGGCTCTGAGTATAGATAGTTTGTCTATCTTTTGTGCTCTTTCAATCCACATAGCAATTGGATACATCTTTCACTACATATGACTATATATGAGTAGTGGTCAGCAGGGGTGTTCAAAATTATCCGTATCCGAATCCGTTATCCGATAATCTGAAAATCCGATCCGATTTTATCCGAAAAATCGGATACCCGAATAACCGAAATTTCGGATTTCGGATAGTCATTTTTGAAAATTCCGGATATTTCGGATATCTGAAATACTTATTTTTTTAAAAAAATATTTCAATATTTTATTTTTTATTATCCGAAAATATCCAAAATTTATATATTCAATATCCGAAAATCAATATTATTTTCTAAAAGTTTGGATAGTTCGGATATCCGATTTAAGATATACGAAAATTTAGGATATGGATATCTGAAATTTCGGATATATGTTCGGATATTGAAATCCACTATCCAAAAGATTTTGAACACCTCTAGTCTAGTCATTTTATGTTTTAGTGATGATAAAGTGGAATATACACTCATGGTATGAAGTATGTTAGGGTACAGAAAAGATATTGTTACTACACATATGAGGGTAAATTGTATAATTACCTTGCATCTTCCAAGTCGATCTTCAATAATCTTTGACCACCAGATGTAATGATATGTGACTTGATACAAATAAGTCTTCCAATCTGTGTTTATGACATGGAATTTGGGTAAAAGTTTTTTTTTCGTGTTTGTCAATATTAAATAGGTACCAAGTGACTTACTAATTAGCTAAATAGCGTTTTCCCTCGTAGATCTTCATATGGTTTGAAGTTGAAGTGGTTAGTTGTGAAGTCATTGGCTTCCGTTGGATTAAAGATAGTGTCTTGACCAAACATTAAATGTACATGATATGAAATAGCTCTAAGCGTTTTTAAACTGTTTTTTTTTTTTTTTCATTTTGAAACTATTGTTATTTTGAAGTCAAGGTTTATATATATATAATACAAAATAAAAATACAAAGTAATATTTTATAATAATTTGTTATTCCTGGCTTATGGCCGGTATAACACTAGTTGGTTTATATACGGAAATTGTATATAGCATTCTAGCTACTATAGCACAACCAAACAAAACATAAACACTACCAACCTACACTAGTACAATATCTTAACCATTACAAGTAAGCAAGTGTAAGACACAAAACATAACACATTACGCTTGAACTCGGGTCATAATCTCTTAAACTTTCCACGCATTTAGAATAAGCTGGATATTAGTCGACTACTTGAACTTCAGAGTGATAATTTATGCTTGAACTTCATAGTGATCATGTTAGATTGGTTTGGGTTTTACAAGTAGAAAAGAAAAAATATTTTTTTAGTTAAAGGTTAGGTACGTTATGTTGGTTCACTGATGTAGGTAATCTTGTTTTATCTAAATAAAAGACATAATTTATTACATTATCGGAGCCAATTTCTGTTTAGGTACACATTTTATGTTTTTAGTTTACTTTGCATCTAATTTTTTTCATTATTATTGTGTCATAGCCGGCTCAATATAATCATGAGTTAACCGCTCGCTTAAGACCTTCACATGTTAAAGGCCTTCAACATTTTCAATTTTGGGCTTGGATATCTTTAGTCTTGGGCTTAAATATATGGACTAACAATTAAAAATTTACTTTTGAAATGCTAGAAAAATAAAAATTAGATAAGTATTTTTGAAATCTTCTTTCGCTTACGAAAAGTAGGTAAGAAAATAAAAATAAAGAGGAAATCACGACAATAGCCAATTTTTATTGCGATCATACCAAAATAGCCAAGTTTTTTCAGATAATCACAAAATAGTCAACAAAATCGCAACAAGAAACCAAAATTGCAACAAGAAACGAAAAATCGCAATAAGAAAACTGTGAATCGCAAGGATTTTGACTTAGACTTCTTTTTTTTATTTATTTATTTTAAAGATACTAGTTTATAAAATAGTCCATGAATACAAGCTTCAAATACATAAGAAACATAGAAACATACTCATAATTGTTGGAATTTTATAAACTATACAACTACTTTGTATTGAAATTGGATTTTCATAATTTGAAAGGATCTCAAATAAGTTTATTTAAAATTTAGGGTTTAGATTGTTGATAATTCAAACTTGTATTATTTAAAACGTCTAACTAAAACCTTTTAATAAAATATGAACATCCTAATTAGTTACGATTAATTAACTAAGAGAATCTTTTATTATACTAAAACACAGTTGATCCAATAACTAATTAACCAATCACAACTCTTGATTTCTAATGTTGACTTTTCTGTTTAATTTTGATTTTAATTTACACTTTTTAATTTTCTATCACAAATTTACACTTTTTAACCAATAATAATTTTAATATAAAAGTAAAGAATAATAGCTAATATATATCCAATAAAAGAATTTACACAAACAATCACAATTCTTGATTTCTAATGTTGACTAGTCTGTTTAATTTTAACTTTAATTTACACTTTTTAATTTTTCATCACAAATTTACACTTTTTGACCAATAATAATTCTAATATAATAAATAAAGAATAATAACTAATATATATATACAATAAAAGAATTTACACTTTTTAATTTTTCATCACAAATTTACACTTTTAACAGATAACAATTCTAATATAATAAATTAAAAATAATAGCTAATATATATCGAATAGAATAATCAGCAAATATATATTTAATAGAATAATAGTTATAATAAATTAACTTATAATCGTAAGCTCGTGTATTAGACAAGGGCCTAAAATCTAGTAAATTAATCTAATTTACTTTATTTATGCAATAATTAATTAACCTAACTAATTATATATACGGAATAAGTTAATAAAACAATTAACTAATTAATTCCCTAAAACGATATATTATGTATGCAATATAATCAATGAATATATAACAAAGAAAGAATACCTAACCTCTTTGTATCGGAGATGAAAACTCCGTCACGTACTAGAGCCCAAAGTATAACTCCTATCTAGTCCTGTACACACGAACGGTTCATCGACACTTAGCTTAGTGCTAGCTATAACTCCAAAGTTATAACAAAACTCACCATATACAAAAATAACTAGAATAGCTAGCTCGAAAATCTCCACCAAAGGGTGGTGATTTTCGTACCATGCTTCAAAGAAAGAAGAAAGGGATATTGAAAACCTTAGAAAAGTTCTCTATTTACAAGGGTGGAAAACCCTTGGGGTTTTTCTAATCTTTCAATGTGGGATGAAAAGAAGTTTCCAAAAATCCCCCCACCCCCCAACCTCCTTGTTGCGTGACCGATCTAGGGTTTCTCCATGGGTCAATCTTGTTTGGCCCATGGTCAAATGGGTTGACCCATGGTGCTTTGGTGCCCGTCCCGATTTTGACCCGCTCGTTATTTTAATTAATAGTTTTTTTGTGTTTTGGTTTTATTAAATCACAATTTACTAATTAATATCAATTTTCATTTATTAGTATCTCAAACTCTATCTTTTAGTTCGATCATGAATCTGATATTGTTTGAAACTTAGATATGTAACCTCTCACATCTCAATATTTAATCAAGTAAACATATGGGACCCAAATCATTTATTTAATTTATAAAAGAAAATTAAAATATTTATATGTGATAAGTTTCACATTTAATCCTAGATGAGTGACAACTCCATATTCACTTTAATGTTAGATAGAATTGGAGACCCGTGTATATATATATATATATATATATATATTTTAATGACTTATTATCTAATCAAAATCTTTTTCAGTTGTTCTAAAAAAATAAAATAAAATAAACTAATCAAAATCTTTGATTTACTAAATAATTCTTATCTTAGACCCAATATTTAATATGATCAATTAGCGACAGTTATTACATAATTCTATAAATTTTAAATTAATAATCCATAATTATTTTTTATTTTATTAACTTGATAACTCACTAACTAATATCGATTTTCATTTATTTGTATTTCAAATTCTATCTTTTAATTTGACCATGAATCTCATATATTGTTCTTCAATAAATATATTTAGTTTTAAAATTTTAAGTTAAAGTTTTTTTTCAAGCAAATTAATACAATTTTGAATAAAGAACAAAGTGAAAGTGTTCATTTATATAATTATTAACTTTTTTATTATTATTAAAAGTTGGTTTGTATTAACAACGTTCAATTTTTGAGTACGAACAATTGTCTATTGCGATATCTCAAGTTAAATTGAAAAGTTTCTTAAGAGGATGATAAGCAAAAAATGTCAAATCAAAAAATAGAAACAAATAATGTATAAAAAAATGTAATACAATATATGTGTTCAATATTTTAAAATTATATTCTTGTAAATATTGTAATTTGATTTTACCTACATTTTATATATTTAAATTTACATATATTTAACAATTTATCTTAAATTGAAAATTTCATAGACAACTCGTGTAGTTGATACCGGCATAAATCTAGATCAAATTGAAAGTGTGTATAAATAAACCTTTTGAACCATGTTGTGATACAAAACAACCATCTTAATTGAATAACATATCAAATCTATTCTTTTATAAAAACAAATTACTCTTCCCTGTGAAAAAAACATATCCTTATCTTACAAGAAAAATTTTAAGACATATACAATACGTAAGAAGCTATTAATAACAAACTTAAGTCTCTCTATAACACATGGGTAATATTACTAGTCTTAGACTATTGATCTCATAAATCAACGATTTCCTTTCTTTTTATTAAAATTTAGGAGGTACAAAGGCCAGTGTTGTGGGACCAAGACCAAAATAATCGTTGTTGTGCGTCATCACGGGTAGTGGTTTTCTTTTTTAATGACAATGCTGTAAATACAACATCATAGACGTGTTTATTTCCGGAAACCACAGATGGACCTAGTGATAAAAAAAACTCAATACAATCAAATAAAAGATATATATTTAGCTAAGAGCTATACCCAACTACGTTCAAAATAGCTGAAAGTTTAGTATTTAAAATTAATTAATAAAAGTTTTGGTGTCAAAATAAAAGAGATGGCCATGTTGTGTGCATCTAAGAGTACATTTTTTCCTTTTTTAAGGTCAAAATAAAAACCAAATCATCATAGTAATGTTTAACCTCAAGTATCGACAACCTCAAAATTTGTATCCTAAAAATTTTAGCGTATGAAATATAAATTATTTAAAAGCAACACCCATCATTTATTAAGATTGGAAAAAAAAAAAATTGAACCAAAACAACTCATGGAGTCATTTCATTAGGCCACATCACCACTTTACTATTTACATTATATTAACTTAATATAGTATATAATAATGTGGTTTTACGTTTGTTATTTTCATTTAATGAAGAAGGTAAAGAGTTGGCTATGACTCATTTAACAATGACGAAAGATTCACGTGGGTAAAATTTATTTTGAAAGTATATGGGTAAATCAAATGGGTGGTAATTTATACATTATCTATCAGTTTTTCACGATAAATCAAAAAACGTGTTTTTCAGTGTTATATGGTATAAAACTATAAAACACAATTATTGGTGTACATTAAAAAATTAACGGTGTATAACTCGTTTCCCAGATCAAATATCTATAGTACCTAATAAATAGAAAACCCTCTTTTTTATTTTAAGCAATTATGTTTTTAAAATTTCATAAATACCCTTGGACTTTTTATAATACATCTATTTATACTATGTTTAAAAGTTTAGAACCATTCCATAATCTTTTAAAAGATATTCACACCCTAAAAATCAAATATCTTTATATCAATTATCAACACCATTTGATGCCGACACCATTACATCGCAACTAATGTCATCGTCGATTATGCGAGTACCATGCTCGTGTATGGTAAATTGGTAAGTGGGTATTGGTGTGACTAACGAGTAGGTGGTAGAGATGACAAACATAGTCAATATTTAATAAGGCTGACCGAAGAACTGAAAAAGAAACTCATTTACTTCTAAATAGTACGACCAATTTAATTATATTTCATTTACTTCTATACCAACCATTTTTGCAATTCAAAAACTATTGTTACACATACAACTTCACACAATAATAGTAGTACATAAAACTAAAAACCCCATCCCCATTCTTTTAAAACCATTTTCAAAACATATAGTAATGTTGCTATTTTCCATCATCTATTCTTCAACCACCATCAGGTGCTATTGGACTATTTCTTCTCTTTTTCCTCAATCTTTTGTTATTTCTTCCCTCCATTTTCCGAGCAGTTTTAACCATTTTCATCCATTAGACCAATGTTGACCCTTTTCTGAAGCCTTTGGGCTAACTTAAACCCTCACATCTCCAATCCTTGATTCATTTCCGGTATCTAGTCCGAACCCGCTGATTTTTACAATCTTGCTTATCAACGACTTGGAGGTATGCAGCTAATTTAGTGCTATCTTAACATTTCTAGTTATTAACTACATGTTTTATTTATGCTACTTTCTGTTAATCCTAAGAAATTTTTTTTTTATCGTGCACTAAAAAAAATGACCCTATAGTGCACTGTCTGATATGTAGAAGAAATTGAAGTGAGATTTTGACCCATTATTTACACCTGAATGGGTTGTTAATATATTAGCCATAAAAGCAAAAGGTTGAGAGTGGATCAAGTGTATTTTTAGTTTGTTAAAACTAGAAAAACCAAAAAATGGAAGTAAAAAGGTAACTATTAAAATAAAAAGTTGCAAAAAGACATTATACGAGGAAATCTTCATATTGTCACTTATAGATCATTCTCGAGTTTATCATTCTCGAGTTTTTATTATAAGAAAAGAAAAGAGAAGATTGGATAGGGGAGTAAATAATAGAAAATTAGATGCAAAAAATGCATTCTTGAGTTGAAAAAAAAACTAAAGAGTTATCATTTCCTTCACAATCAGACCATTTTTTGCTGGAAAGTTTTGGTGCAAAAAAACTTTAACTTTTCCTTTCTTTCCCTTTCTATTCTTCCACGTAAAAAACTCAAGAATGAAAAATTAAAAATTTTCTTATCTTTTATTTTCCTTTCCCATAAAAATAAAACTCAAAAATGCACTTTTAGTGTACAAACACATTGATCTAAACAAGGCCCCTGCATAAAAATTAAGGTTTATATATATATAAAAAAATTATAAGAAATAAAAAGAAACTCTAAAATACATTCTACATCTTAAAAAGATATGCACTTAAATAAAAATAGGCTTAAAAAACCACACACATATAGTAGATCTTCAAATGATGGATCACTTTGGGCCTTTCTTGTTTTCTTTTCGTTTTTCTGCAACATTTTTAAGAGAGACATATGAAAGAGAGAAGAGAGAAGACATGGTTTTACTTAAGTGATAAAAGAGAAAAAATAATGCATTGAATTTTTTTGAAAAATAATATGTGGATTGAAGAAAAGATGCAGCACACAGGATTGTATTAGAACATGACATGTGGCCTATCCATTCATATTGCTACAATTACAAACATCAAAAATAACTTTTGATAGGAAGGTGGGGTTGTTTTATGGTGATCTTAAATTTTTTATTTAATAAAATTTATGGGTCTCATTTATTTATTCATTATATAAAAAAATATTTAAAAAATAGTTTGTGAGTGATTTACATTTAAATTGGGTGTGAGACAACTTCACGTTCACTTTTCCCATACTAATTAAAATATTTTGTAGACCATATTTTTGAGAAGTAAAGAATAATATAATAAAAAGAGATTGAGTATATTGTTAATTTGTTATGGTAGAAATTTATACTTTATTTATTTACTTTTTAATTTTTCATTTATCTCATATGTACTTTATATTAATGTAATAACTATATTTGCTTTACAAGAGTTGATTTCAATAAATGATTTAAGAAATATAATTCTATCTTAACCTATATGTATATATATATATATATATATATATATATATATATGATCTATTTATCATGACTTTCCCTTTTACATATTAATTTATAATTTAATAAAGTATTATATTTGTTGTTTTGTGGCCTGGTTAGGAATGACAGCGGGTCGGGTTCGGGGCGGGTAGTACTAAACCTGAACCCGATAAGGAATATACGACCCGAACCCGACCTGATACCCATCGGGAACCCCGTCGGGGATAAAATCATGCCTAAAACCCGAAACCCGTCCCGATAAGGATATTTATTTTTCAAAAATATTTATTAAAACTTATATGATTTGAGAAAGGTACTACTTATTATTGATGTTTTGAGAAATGAATGTGCATGTTATTGAACATAGATACAAATTTTGTTGATATTAGTGTGGAATATAGATTCAAAACTAATTACTTATAAATATATATGTATTGATATCGGGTTGGGTCGGGGTAGACATGCCCAGTCCCTGCCCCGAACGGGTTCGGGTATCGGGTTTTCTCATCGGGTTTCGGGTTTCCCCACCGGTCGGGTTTTTTTTGTCATCCCTGGGCCTGATATTAATAATGCATCGTATCCTATCTTATTTATTATATTAGCTTACAAGTTACAACACAATGGAAGTTATATTTAAGCGATGTGAAAATCAAAGTAATAAACTCTCACAAATTTGCAACGAAGTGCAGCCGTGTTATTGTAGTTAATACATGTAGATTTTTTCTAGAAGAGTATCTTTTTTGTAATTGTATTTGACACTATTTATAATCGCCTAGATTAATTGGTATAAAGTGTCCAGAGTAATTTTTTCTTTTTTAACAACGAGTTATTAGTTAGTAGTTAACGTTCGAGACACCACAGTGACATCCAATTGAACAATATGCGAAGCTCGAATTATGCATGTCTGGGATGAAACATATGATTGTCGAAACCCCCCTAATATTTCACTCTTACAACTGTAGTTTTAAGTAAAAAAAATTTAATCATATATGACGCACTGAGCAGTTTTATAGATACATCTTGAAAATGTAATATGAACAAAGTGAATATTAAAAGCTCTAACTAAAACTCATGAATAAGATATTTGTGTAATTTAAAAAAAAATTAAAAGGTCCATGCAACCAAAAACTCTCAAAATTATTTTAAGAAATGTTTATTTTAAAGTTTTTTCTTCCAAATTATGCTCAACTTAATTATTATATTCAGAAAAGACTTGTAATATAATCAAAAGCTAAAACTAAAACCCTCAAAAACTTCATGAAAAGCCCCTACCAAATTAATATTTCTTTGAACAAAAATTGATTAACCCCAAACATTCAATTACTTTATTCAAGAAATCAACAAAACATAACAATGCAGAAAGCAAAAATGACATTATAAAACGTGTGAAACGAAGTCACTTCACTCTATGCAGCAACACGATCCTATTTTTCCACAATTTTGATCGGGTAAACAGACTCCAAGATCCGTTCTACCCCCCGGCTTCGTGCATTGCACATCACAATTTTTATCGCAACATGATCCCGTACAATAACTATGTGCTGGTGGTTTTGGTCCTATATATAGACAAAAAAATAAAAAAAAATAAAAAATGCAATGTTATATTCAGATTGTAATAGAAATAAAAATATAAAAAAATAAAACACAATCTCCATGATGTGTGAGAACATGATAGTGTACATAACTTAATTACCTTCGCTTGCATGAGTTGAAATAGATGAAGCAATCAGCATTACAAAAAGAATAAAAACCAATTTTCCGGATGTCATCTTCTGAGTTTTTTTGTTTGTTTTGTTTTTACTAAGCAAATGTTGATGATTTATTTCAGACTATATAGCATATAGGATATCTATATTGGCAAATAATTTTTTTATATAGGAGTTATGAAATATCAAAAAAGATCGTGAAAGATATTCGTTATTGAATGATTGATTTAAACATAATCACGACACTACAAACATGATTCTGTAATAAATATTGGTAACACTTCCACTTTTATATACTTACTAGGTTATACCCGGGCGTTGCCCCGATCTATTATATTTCTGACTGATTTCTCAAAGTTATATTCAACAAAAACGATCATAGAACTTAGGGGCGGTGCTACAAAGAGGCCAAAGGTGGTCGTAGAAACCCTTCAATGTGTATAAAGTTCTATATTTTCAGTATTATTTTAATTCAAAACTAATTGACCTCCAACCAATTTAAAATCTCATATGTTTATCCTAACTCAGTTTAATATTACTGGTATATTTTATATAATAATGTACCTAAAATTATGCCTTCGTGTCTTCGTTGATAGAACTTGAGTAAAGGACAACATAATTATAATATATACCCAACATGATTATATATAGTCGTGTTTCATGAAAAAATTATTTATACTATTTTATATATATTACAAAAGCATCAAATTTGTTAATATTAATTATAAATTCAAACTTAAAATAAAATTTTTATGTAAAAAAGAAAACAAAGTTTGTAAGTTTCAATTTGATTATTCATGTGATTGAAACCATTCGAACTAAGTATATAAAAGCATTCATGTGTGATTTATTATTTTGTTAAAAAGATTTCTATTACATGGAAAAATATATATTATACCCTTTACATAATATATAAATATATATATATATATATATTATATATGAGGTTAGGGTTCATGTGGCTGTTAGACACTTAACTTGGGTGTAGAACTCCCACATCTTGTTTTTTTAATCCATAAAAACATAGGGGCCAAGCATTTATATGTATTAAAAAATTAATATATGAGAAATTATACACCCAAGCTTCCTTTTTTACTATATATATATATATATATATATATATATATATAGTAAAAAGCTATAATATAAGCTTACGTGAAGAAAAAGGATTAAATAGCCTAAATAACACGGACAAACTAATCTTTATATTATATTATATTACATGACAACCGCTCTAATGGCTTTTAACCAATTACATCCCTCAATTTTCATTTTTTAAAAAAAAAAAACAAACTCTCACTTTTCTCAAAATTTGAATTTTGACTTTTTATTATACAAATCATATGTATATTTACACATATATAACTATAAATGTCCAACACATATAAAGATAATTATTAGATTACTAAAAAATATTAAAAATTGATAGCTATAAATTTCGTACATTCGTTATCAATAATATATTAATGTTAATATATCCTACCCATATGTAAAATAATATATTAGATTATATAATTATAATTTATAAATATAGATATATAATTTAATATATAATATAAAGCTATATGAACTATAGATATCTATCCCAAACACAATAACAAAGATGATATACACCATTACTTTTTAAAATACAATAGGAATCACATAAGAGGGGGCGATCATAAAACAGAGTATATTAGACAATAAAGGGTTACTTGAATCTTAAATCCAAACTAATATGAACCCTAATCAAGATTAATTTTATCTCTCAATCAAAAAAGTATAATTTTCTCCCTTTTTATAGTGTAATAGTTAATGTTTATAATTACAATTATCACTTAAATTAGAGTCCTAATTGTTATCAAATATTTGTAAACAGATTTAACTAAGTATTTAAAAAAATATTTAGTCAAATCTGTTATTTAAAAATATATAATCAATAAAAACTTACAAATTTTAAACTTAGTCACCTACTAATCAATTATTTTAGCATTGAATTAGATATAACATAGTGAATTTTTTTTCATCTTTTAATTTTAGAAAAAATTTATGTTACTTTTTAGTTATTATATAATAATCCAATATTTTATCTTAACAATAAATTATATAAAGTATAATATATATATATATATATATATATATGTATATATATATATATTATTTATTGATTTCATTTATCGTTACATAGTTGCATGATTTAAAAATTATAAAAAAAAAATCTATCGACTTGTATTAAATATATTCGTTTATGATGTAACTGCCTTTAATAAGTAACTTTACATTTAAATACATTGTTGTTACAATATTGTCGTATACTCTAAATTTAGAAGATGTAAACAAATTTTTATGACAATAACTATTCACATTGCAATGTATAAATTTAATCTAGTGATCAAATATAAGAAAAAACTTTCAGTGATGGAATGCGAAGCAGGATAGACATAAGTGAAATAGAATCTACTACTAAAATGTAAATAAGAAATATTTAATAAAATGCAATTTATTATTAATGATGTCAATTGATAAATGAATCTAATATTAAATGTGGATGGGAAATAATATCACAAATAGATATCTAATCCATTGGCAAGGCATGCATATGCTGTTCTGCATGTCATGGGTTCGAAACCCATTTGCAACATATGATTTTTGAATATTTATTTACTAACATTCACTTGGATTGCTAGTGTGGATGCCGAAGAAGCAAAATAGGTGCCTTTGTGGATACTGACGTGTCTTTGGAATTAATCTCGTGATGACACGTAAGAAAATGCTTATGTGGCGAGCTCAGAGAGTGCCACGCGAGCACAATCTGATAGGCTTTTATATATATATATAGGGGTGAGATATTTTGAGACCACCTCTTATTTTAGGACCAACTAGGACCACTGATTTTTGTACACCATCATAATCTACTACGATATACAAGACTTTTTTGTAAAAACACTAATACTTTCCAGTGATGGGTCCACAGAAAAATCATGTGTAAGTTAACTTACAACTTACACATGATTTTTCTGTGGACCCATCGCTGGAAAGTCTTAGTGTTTTTATAAAAAAGTCTTGTATATCGTAGTAGATCATGATGGTGGTGTGTAACTTACGAAAATCAATGGTCCTTTTTTGGACTTTATTT
Source organism: Erigeron canadensis (assembly GCF_010389155.1). Taxonomy (NCBI): domain Eukaryota; kingdom Viridiplantae; phylum Streptophyta; class Magnoliopsida; order Asterales; family Asteraceae; genus Erigeron; species Erigeron canadensis. Next base: position 23,039,053 of record NC_057764.1, read on the forward strand.
AGTTGGTCTCAAATTATCTTTCCCCCATATATATATATATATAGATTAGTCCTAATACCCGTACAATGTACGGTAGCTATATAGATTGTATCATAAATAAACTCGAATATGCCTTATACATGATTCGTGAGTATGAAATAAATTGTTGTTAATGTAAACTGATGATCGAAGCTAAATTATAATACACAATAATGATAAATATAATATATGTGTAGTTAAAATTTTTGATTTACCTTGAATTTTTAGAGCCACATCAAAATCGAAACTTGTAAGCATAGTGGATGATGACAAATAACCTTATGATTCCAGATCGTAAACTCAAAACTTTAAAGTATTCATGTTAATAACTTAATATAATTAATATAAGTAATAGGAGTTGAATAATTGAGGAAGAAAAAGTGACAATTTATCAATGAGAAAACGATCAATCAAATAAGGTTATAATGTTTTTTGTATTAATAAACTAAGAGTTAGAGTTTAATTCTAAGTCTAATAAAGAAATTGAATTTATATACAATTAAAAAAACTATATTAACAAAAAAAATAATTAGAAGGACACGTGTCGATTAAGGATTACGTCACGTGTCGTTTCAACAATATGTTAAATAACACTTGTACTAGAAGTATATTAGGATTGTATGGGCGGTTTTGTACCGAAACCTAAGAGAAAATCATAATAATCGGGCATGGTCAGATCTATAACGACCTGTGTTGAAGCTTGAATGTCTCTTTTTCTTTATAAACCGTCGTGAGGTGGTGGTAGTCCGGTGGAGCATGGATGCGACATCCGTCAAACGAGACACACATTCAGCAAGTTCTGAATACGACTCGCGTTGAGATAATTCGGTATAGGTTTCTGGCAAGGAGGTTCTCGGTGGTTCTCGGTGACAACCTTTCAATCTCATAAATTAACAAATTTACTCATAAATTAACCCATTAGAAGGATGCCTGTGCGATGCGGCAGTGATGGTGGCAATGTAAGCAGTGACGTTGATGGTGAATGTAAATTAATTAATGTAAGATGGGTTAATATGGTTTTTTAAGGGTTAAAGGATATATGTTGTAATTTATTTCATTAAGGGTATTATAGGTAAATAGGTGAAAATGTTTAAATTATTGAATAAAAAATAAGGGTAATATAGTAATTTCAAGATCTCAATTACTTAAAGGGGATGGGGTAGTTTTCTTTACAGAGTATATAGATATAGATATACGAGATGGGTACCCATGCAATGCGGCGGCAGTGGCGGCAACGGGTGGTGCTAGTGGCGGTGGTGGTAACGATGTGGTTATTAATCTAAATGTAATTAACGTAAATGGTAGTATATTATGGTTAAGGGATGTATGTTTTGTAAATAACTTTATTAAGAATATTATATAGATATTAGGTGGAAATATTTAAATTAATTAATAAAGAAGATAGATAGTTTGGATAAATATGAGTGTAAAATATTTTAGAGATATATTGGGTAGATTTAGTGTGTGAGTTAGGAATGTGTTGAAATTTAAGGGTATTTTAAAGGTAGAGAGTTGAAAAGAGGGGAGGGTAGTTTGTTTATCTACCAATATATATATATATATATATAACAAGGTACTAAATTCTTTTATGAAGAAACAAAGACCGTTAGATAAGTTCAAACTTTTAATCACAACCCTTAGATCAAAATAATTGTAACATTACCAAATTTATTATTAAATAAACACAACATTAGTCCCTTTACTTTATACAATTAACATTTATTTAACATTACCAAATTATGTGCAATGAGTACAATGAGGTGCATGATGACATTATACGGGTACGATACGTACTTGATGACATTTTACGGGTATTTTTAGTAATTGATGACATTATGGACTAAATGTGGACATTGAGGGACATTGTGTACAAGTGTGCAAATATTGGATCTTGTTTGATGAAATTATGTATTGGATGGCATTGGTACGTGTTCTTGTTCACTCTTTCCTTCGAACTCACCACCCTAGGGTTGACATTGTTTAGTACACTTTTCAGGTAACCAAGAGAACTCAGAGCTTGACGTGAATTTGCTAGATGTTGGACTTGACCATGGATCCGCGATTCATTACCCATTGATGGGATTTGCTTAGGATCATGAGCCATCTTTTGAATGTTATTTTGTAAACTTTTGATGGTTGTATGTTGTTTTGGTCAAAAATCATCTAAGATAATCTACGTTGAAGACTTAGATCAATTATGTAACCAAACTTTCGTTCGTGAGGTTGTGTGCTTCTAAAAGATATCGAGTTTCAAAGATGCGTTAATGAGAAAGACTTTTGATAGAAATTATGTCGACTAAACAATAAAGAAGGCAAAGATATTTGCAAACTATGAGTATTAAGCTAAGTAAATAATGCAGATTATGTGAATATAAGCAAGATAATAAGCAATAAATGAATCAATAATGCGTGAAATAAAAAGTAAAGAGCAAGAACACCGATATTTATTGACGAGGAAAAGCCCTTAATCCTTGAAGGATTGCCGGTATAAAAACCCCGGGAGGAAACAATCGTTCCTGCCTTTATTCTCTTATTGATGAATGTTAAAATGATTACAATGGAGAAATTCGGTTGATCGATGTATCTATGTGTGAGAGTAGCGATGAGAATATAGAATGTGGTATGTGAATACAAGTGAGCAGTGAATATTGATTGCCTAGAATCGATCAACCTCCTTCTATTTATAATACTTAAGACTAACTAATTATCCGCTAATGTAGGGATTTTCCATATCTTCAGTATTCGAACGTTGAAGAAGATCTTGCCTGGTCAAGTGACCGTTAATGTATTCTTCCTCATGCTGAATTCAACTTGGAGTTCGATTATCTTGGTAGACTAAGTCTTTTTGACGTGTTAAAGAATTTCTTCACATGTGTCTTTAGTTTCGTACCATTAGAGGTATTTTCCAATGTGTGATATTAAATATCCTTGAACCTGCATATTTAACTTACGTGGAAATAACAATAATAATAATCATAATAATTCGTTAGTAAATATTCTGAATATTCCGCTGTGTCAAGATCCTGAGTTGTCAAGATATTGAGCTTTCAAGATATAGGTACTTGAAATTTCAGGGCATAACATATGCTCCTTATGCTTTTGGTGACAATGTAACTTAATTGTTGGGTTTACGGAATCCTTTTAATTTCATATAATTTCGTTCTACGGTAATTCCATCTTGTGTCATGCTTTTCAGTGCATTCTAGGCCTAGCTCGGGGTGTTACATGACGTGATACAAATAAACGTATATTTAAGTTCGAGGATTAATGATAAAAGTAGTTAGTGTGATATGTATACGTATTGGGTTAAAGATTATCTACCAGATATAATCTCTCTATGGCGGTGAGGGGTCGTAGTGACGCTATACACACCTAACATATGAGGAGCAAACCTTTTAGGATGTTGTCAGAAGTTATACCAGCGTGGGCGCACCCCCATTTAGGGTGTTAGTTATTTATCTGCTGCTACCTTTCTTTCTTAAGATTATTATAAATTATAAGTTTCAGTATATTGTAAAATTATCAAAATAAGTAGTTATTAATATTTTACTTGTTGCAATATCAGGACAATATCTTTCGTCACCCGACCCCCATCAACCGAAAATCTTGGCTTCCGGCCCCCGTCAACCGAAAATCTTGGCTCCGCCACTGGCGGATGTTGTAAAGCTACTTCGATTAGCTTCTACATATGGATCAAGAAACCAAAGTCAGTTCTTATAAAAATAAACCTTTTGCTTAAAAAAGTTATTTTGAGACATGTATATCAAGTTATGACATACCAAAAAGAAAGAAAGAAAACATACTTGTATCTTGCACAGATTTTCACTCTGACACCCCACTCTTTTAATGTTTGCTCGTTCAACTTGAACACTCGGCGTTTGATGTGTTTGCTTGAGTTGCTTGATTGTTGATCATTTTAGTGTATGTAGATGCGCGTTTCGTGCATAGATTATTGTCCGTTGCAATACAATTCAAAGGGCTGATTATGATGAAAAGAAGACATCATCAAGGTCGTGATGACGTCAGCACAAGGCAGCAGTTCGTGCGAAGGAGCTCGAAGCCCACGAACGAGATTGAAGCCCAGCCCATTCGATAGCCTATATATACACGACTTAGGTTACAATTTAGGGTTAATGGTTTTAGACTAGTCAGAAAGCTATTCATAGGATCGGTGTAGAGATCTATACACCGTGTCCGCCCATGTAATTCATTATTATTGTCGTCTGCTTGATTGTAATCCGTAATCATTGAGATATTTTCAATACGGATTTATCATTGTATTGTAATCGAAATGACTGATTAATAAAGGAATTCGTTTTATATCTCTTGTTCTTTGTTTAATTCGTGCATATATGTTCATGTTTATTAAGAATCCTCAAAGATAATTACAATCGGATTCCGCACGTTTGTAGTTGTTTAGATCACGATTTGAATGGTCCTTCGTGTTTCAACAGTCTAATAATCTTTTTGTGATGTTAATGTGTTGTTTTTATATGAAAGACAACAAAAAAATGGGTTTTGTTATCGCTTTATTCTTCAATTTTATTTTTTTAGTCTCTATTTGAAAATATGATGGATCTAAAAGAAAGTGTCTTTTCTAGCTTGTGTGAAGTTTTTGTTGGTTTCAAATAAACCTATGTTAGGTCCAGTTTACTGATAAACTGGAGCATCTCCAGTTGCATCTGGAGACCTGAAGAATTGTCTTGAAATATTTGAAGTCCAGTTGCAAGTGTACAATTAATGAAACTGAAAACTTCCTCCAGTTGAGATCTGACCAGATATAGCAAACATTCTGGTTGAAGTCGAAGACAACAAATGGAAAATAGAGAATGACAATGGCAGCGAAGCCCAGTTGACATTCTACACAGATTAAGACTGGAGAACATCGGTGTAAAATAATTATAAAGCTTTACACTAATTATTAAAGTAATTATAAAGCTTTACACTGATTTTTTCGTTGCCAAAGTTATTAAATTAGATAAACATTTTTCAATATAACAAGCAATTAGCCAATTATTAAACACCGCTGACAAAAAAAATGTATAACCTCGCTATGCAGTAACTATAGTAATTAGATCAAATATACATATCTTAACATAAAAATTTATAAACACCGTCTATGGGTATTTTATATATGTTTGCTAAAAAATCTTGTAAAAACTAGCATAGCTTTGACAAATAACCAAAGGTAGCAAACTAACAATTTAACCACTAGGCTTTAGATAAATGGCATCTTTTTGATATTTCAAAAGAGAGTTGTTGATATACAATTAATAGCGGTACAACTTATGACTCAATGCCACCATTTATTGTTAAAGTGATAAGAATTGAAGACTCCATACAATGACAAAAGTTAATGAAATATGATGTCAACATTTATTGTACCAACCATAAAATGATAACAAATTAAAGACTTCAACAATACACTGACAAAAGTTAATGAAACATGCAAACAAATTATTCATTTAAAGAATTCTCGATGTCGTCTTATTTTAGGCTATAGGGAGTGGTCACGGGTTGGAGAGCTGGCTGGGTGAACCAGTTGGGAAACACCGACGCCATCAACGTTGGCTATGGTCGGGTTGGGTTTCGATGGGTTGATAAGCGGTTGCGGGCTCGAGACATGTAAACGTTGAAAGTGACCGTTATATGACCATTTATTATTGTTTTGTAGCTGCAAATCATCATTTCCACTGAATTTAAGAAGCTGAATTAAAAAAACAAAAAAAATAAATTTCCGACCAATGGTTGATTTACAGGAAGGAAGAGGAAGATGACCCAAAAAGCCATCCCTTCATTTAGCATTTATTTATAATTTATTGTTTTCCTTTTTAAACCTTAAAAAATCATATATGTTTTGAAAACACCTTATATTTTAGAAATTATCTAATATTGTTATTATTGTTGAAAACACCCAAATATGAGGATACTTTCAATATTGTTATTTTGTGTGTAATGAGTATAATGTATATTTCTTTTACTATCATAATTATTTTATTATTATTTTTTTAAAATAAAAAAGAATCTTTTATTTAAAATGTATGTAAATAAGTTTACATGATGCTTTATATAATTGTATATAAATTTTTATTAATTGTTTGATTAAATTAAATGAAAAAGAAATATTTTTTTTTTTGCAGGATTAAGAAAGTCATGAATGTCAAATAAATGAGTTAAAAGGATTGGTTGGGAGAGTTGAAAGAGTAAAATGAGTTAGAGATATATGATTGATAGGATTTAGGAGAGTTGAAAATTTGAGCTTCTTGACTCCCTATGCCCTTAGTTTTCAAGGCATTTTTCTATTAGTATTGTTTAGTTTTATTATAAATCAAATCATTTGAAATAAATTTTGATAATTATCAAAAGTAAAAGATTTTATGTTTTTCATAAACCAAATTGATGGATGATTGTGTATTTAAATATTTTATAGAAATTCAAACTCAATATAAAAACAATTATGAAATCCATATTTACTTCTAACCATACATGAACTATACCGAAACTCAGTTATCCAACATCCATTTATATACTTTTCTCATATATATATATATGTATATAAAATTATGTTTTTACGAGAAAATGCCACAAATGATCCTTGTGGTTGTCCATATAGCATCTCGCCTCGTGTGCTTTTTTTTCGCTGCTACCGTCCTTTGGTTTTCCATTTTTGTTGTCAGCTGTCACTACCACTAACATCCGTTGTTTAAAGGTTGTTAGTGAGGGTGTAATCTTCGATCTACATAAAAGGAAAAACACACTTCTTCTTTTTCCATTTACGTATGTATATGTATTTTTTAAAGAATCTCTAAAATATATACAAAAGAGAAACCTTAATTTCAAAATGAAAATGTCTGGACCCTTAGATAAAGTTTAAGTTTTAATTATATCTACTAGATCAAAATAATGATGTCATGTATCGTTATTGATAACTTTTATAGATTTAATTCCAATTTAATAATATATGATCATTAGTTATGGAAAGTAATTCCTATATTTTGTAATTATAGAAACTAATTCATACATTAGTTCATTATGGAACATATCGGTCATTGGTCCAGTAACGAGGGGATCAATTTTTTAAGTAGAAAAATGGTTGTTGGCTCTATGTAATTTCTGCTATCGTTGTTGCAGTTTCAATTTGGAATAACACGTCGGTCATTGATGTTGGACTAGTGTGTATGTAATCACACAAAATTATAGTGCCGTTTACACATAAGCCTGGTAGTTACACAGAATGAATATATAAATACCCGGGTATGTATATTGTATACATATATATGATCATCAAAATAATTAATTGAGAAATGGTTTTTTAATTAATTATAGAAATAAAAGATCTGATTTCCATGAAGGATTTGATATCTATTTGAAATGTATATGTAGATTTGAGATTTTGGATATGGATTTTCGTTTGGTTGGAGATCCTTTAAAGTTCAAGTAACTTAAGAGGTAAAGCTAAGAAAATTTTGACTTTTGGATAAAATCAAAGGTTAAGATTAAAAGATGACTTTTCAATCTTAATCATTGATTTTAATTTAATAGTTAAAATCTCATAACTTTATTTATAAAACTCATTTGAATTATAAAAAATCTCAATCCATCTCTTTTTAAATACTAGCTAATTAACTCGGATTCAATCCGGACATATTAATAAAAGTGTTATAAAAACCTATTTTCGTTACTTAAGTTGCGATAGTCTAATGGTACTCATAACCTCAAAATAATAGTCTCTATAATTGGTTTACTAACCCGCATAATATATGGATAATTTATAAATATATTATGAAAAAGTTATTTAGATGATGAAAATTAAAAGACCATGTATAAATTATTAGAATTTTGGAAAGAAAATAAAAACATTTTGTTTAAAAAAATAACAAAATTAAAAATGAAATAAATTTTAAGAAGGGAAATATATGTGACATCATAAATAATTTAAATAAAAAAGAACTAAGCTTTAAGAAAATTTTTGAAAGTAACAAATAAACAAGTTTATTAAATGATGATGTTACAACAATGTTCTTTTGTTTAGTATAAAGATGCCTAGCTGAACTCTTCTATATTAATGACTTTGTTTCAAGTCTAGTTAGTCTTCCTTAATATTCCATGTATGTAATAAGAAAATAGAAACGAGAGATTTCTATTTGATGTTCACGTCTAGGATTCTCAAATAACCAAGCTAAGAGTTTGGTAAAGTTTGGTTTTAGTGATTAACGTCTAACAACCGATATTGTTTGAAGTGTTTGTGTGAATCAATTGTAAAAATATTCATATTATTGAATATTGATTTTGTCATACAAGATTTCATTATAATTGAAAGGTATCACCAGTTTATTTGTTATGACAACTATTATGATGTAACCGAATCTTGGTGGAAATATTAATCATTTGTATGTTTTATAAAGAATACATGCTTGTATTTTTAGTCTTTCGTTATATATATATAAGTTTTAAAAGGTACACACGAAAACTATCCTTTCCAACAATTGGTTCGGTACACCTACAAGGGGATGAGTGTTTTAGTAGCAAAAATGGTTGTTCCCATTACAACGCGCTCGCGGAAACCAACTAGATTTATAAAACTAGATAATCAATATTGATGTTAGTATGTTACGTAATTTCCAGAAAATCCATCAATGTACCAGGTTGCATACGATCATGCCTCCTAAATTCATTAGTATATGATTTCGATAACACTATGGAAAGTATATGAGAATAATTTATATGTAAGACTCATATGAAATTAATTTAATTCCGGGTTCATCATAGGGCTTAACGAATTGCAATCCCAAATCACGAACTGGAACACAGGAGAAAACAGCAAATTAGGAGGATTATGGTCTAAAAATCAGTTATTTCGGAGTCCTTTTAATTAGTGACTTTTTCTTACTGATTACACAAGTAGAAAAGTTTATAATAAACATGTTCAACAAAATTAACTTCTTTGGAAGGCTCCCGCATAATAATAGACAATGTCTCAATAAAGATTTCTTTTGAGAAAAGAAACTCCAGACGTACCCAAACTGTTGCAGAGACTGAACTATTTTTGTATTAACCATTTTCAATTGTTCAAAAGATTAATCAGTACAAAATTACAACTTACAATCACCTTTTGAGTGTGAGCATCTCTTAAGGTGGTGTTTATTAATATCAATATCGTCTTTTTTCATATTCAATATGGAAGATCCTTCTTCTACCTTCTCTATAAGAAGCTTCAGTATTGGTACATACGACAGTGTTCTCTGTGACCCGACCATAACTAGCTTTTTCTGCACCCACGAAACAAACAAAACGTGTCTTAAGTACATATTAAAATAGAAACAATCAGAATGAGAGCCCAAGTTATAGCATAGATTTTAGAACTATGTTGGATTCGGAAAAGAAATAAATGCATATCATGTATTAGACTTGTTCAGTTTTGCTACGCTATTTATCAAACTCGCAACTACTAATATGCATCATACTTTCAAAATTTGCTAATGTATGTGACCTCTTATACTAAACCTTGATGTGGCAACTTATTGGCAAAAAAAGTTGTGACCTAATGAAGAGGTACCGGATGCATACAAAAGCAATGAATTAAAAGTTTGATACATAGTTTTGAGAGTCAGATACGTACAATAGCAATGCAAGAAGACTTTACGCAAGGTCTCATTATCTTTATAATATTTTGAAAAGCAAAATATTTAGCTTTTCAGTAAAATATAAGTTTAAACAGTAAACCTAGTAGCTGGCTGCCTAGTACCGAGCGATATACATATTTTAAAAAGCAATGATGGCTTCTAAACTCCTTGTCAAGAACATTGCTATAAAGAAAGGTCACAACTCACAACATAATTGTGATTGTGTTTAAGTAGTTAATTCACCTCTCTGTTTAACCATTTCTTTACAATACATACAAAGTCAAGAGTTGTAACAAAGTTTTTTTTCAACACACGATGACATGTACATTGCTAACCTTGGCACGGGTAAGGGCCACATTAATCCTATGCCAGTCCCCAAGCAGTGAGGATTTGCAGTTTTTTGGGTTGTTGCTTGATCTTACAAACGATACCAGGATGCAATCCTTATCCCTTCCCTGCATGCAAACGCACATTAATCTTTGAAGCATATGATGAAATGCATATTATACAAGATCAACCAAAACTCATTTTAAAAGTTTGAGAGATATATGGATAATACTAATCAAACGCATAATTCGTGACAGGAACAAATAGCAGCTAAGGCTTTCTTGAAAATCTTATGCATCTGGGGTTAATTTATATCGTAATCAAAAGCATAATTTCTCAAATTAATTCCTCCAAAAAAAATAGTTTTCATGATTTGAAGCAGTTTGAAACTCAGGTGCCTTCTCTTTTAACTAGCTAACAAATGTTAATACAGTGAGAGTGTTACATTACCTGGTATTTGTCAATAGTATGTATCTCCACCGAGTTTAAAACGTATTGTTTAATGAGGTTAGCCTGAGCGTTGTAAGGAGTTATAACACCAATATCTTCACCACGGATACCTTGGCAAGTTAGTTTATCAGTTATCTGCAAGGATGACCACAGAAACTGGTAAAACTTAAAACAAACAGCATCTGATATAAATCATCTTTGAATGTGTTTCTGATGTTTGAGATTACTGATCAAACAGTCAAATACTTCAGTGTTATAAAGTTCTGATTATTCAACAAATTATTAGGTAAAATGAAGAAAAAAGATCATCTTGATTTTTGAAGAAATTAGATATGCCTTGTGAGATATTGCATGAAAGTCTTTTGAAAATGGTTAAACTTAAGATGCCAGCAACCTTTTCGGTATACCCAAAACATTATAACCTGATTATTGCGGTTTCAAGTCACAACTATAAATTTAAAGGGTTTAGACTGTAAGATAGCAGCAAACTTTTCGATTTTACACAACTGCAGCACAGCCGTAAAACACCCGCACGGCGAATTTTTACTCAAGTGTTAAGGTCATTCATATTTCTATGTCTCACCAGGAGATTTGTAGGCATGTTTCTAGGTTTAACAATTTAGTCCTCAGTATCATCTTGGTATTGCTGGAGAATATTAATTACAAAAGTTGAAATTTTCATGAGATGGCTGGAGTACTTGAGAATGCAGTGCATACCTCTGTGATTATGTATGCTTCAAGTGGATTATTTACAGTCTTACAATCTTTTACCTCTAAACCAGGCACAAGATCTGTGAACATGAAATAATTGTAAGCAACACATACAAATTAACAGTTAAAAGAAGATAGGATAGCAGACAAACCTGTATTGATGAATATTACTTGATTGAGTGGATCCAATACCTGAAGATTAAATATAACTTTAAGGCTATACGATTATATTTGAAACAAAGATCTATGATATTGGTTGAAGCAGGAGACAATATATTCGTTAACAGTAAAAACCACCATAAAAAAAAATAAAGTACAGACCGAGAAGGTTTAAGCATATTATATATTGAAAAGTAAAGTTTATTAAAGTGGATGATTTAAAGTTACCTTCTTTAGCCATGATGAACAAGATGTTGATCTTGTATACTCGAGTTTTGCATTTGCCACATCAGGAGAACCACAACGTAACCTATCACCATATATTAAGGCATTGGATAGCTCCATAACTGGTGCACACATACGGTACTGCAATTTACAGTTGAAGAATTTTGATAATATCATCAAAGATACATAATATATTTTTTAAACATAGAGTATATAATATACACCTGGCTTTGTAAGGCTGAAATTGCCTGGGGATGAGCTTCTGAAAGTCTGCAGAAGAGACTTACAGCCATTCCATTTTCCCTAGCTTCAGTACTCTAAGACAGCAGAGTGTTAAAGCTGAATCAGTTGTTTATCATAGACAGAAAGTTACAACGACAATTTATATAAAAAGCTACCTGCACAAGTGGAGGCAATTGATAATGATCTCCCACGAGTACAAACTTTGATGCGAACATCAAAGGTCCTAATGAGACCTAGAAAAGAAGCCTATTTCAGGTATTCACGTTTGAGCAAAGTATTCTGAAAATGAAAAGAAATAACTGCATACGGGGAGAGTGATTTGTCCAGCTTCATCCATAATGCAAACATCAAATTTCATGTCAGAAAGCAGAGGGCTGGTTATCCCTAAGCATGTCACTGCAACAACTTTGGCTTCGTCTAGTCTCTGCTTAATATCTTTGGTGCTTTGCATATCAACAGCTGTGAAGAAAAGGTAACTCAATATCTATGACTCGACTGAATACATGCTGTATAAGAATATAAGGTATATAGATCTAACCATTAATACAATGCCCACGAATTTCCTCATGCACGGCTTCCTCTCTACCAATACGTATAAAATCAATGCCCTGAAGTGGTTCATGAGTCATTTCAGAGCATATGATATTCGTAGTAGTTTTATCTAAAATAAATTACGAACAGTGGTAAAACCCTTTACCCAAAAAAAAGAATATGAAAATTACACTTCAGCAGTGACAATTTTGACCCATTTACTCAAGAACGGATTTTATTGGGTTTTACTTTATCTAAAGTAGATCAATAAAAAGTACAGTCAAAAGGGAAAGGGCCAAACAGGTAGAAAGTCCACCAAAGTCTGTTTTAATGCATACAAACTTTTAAATTATTTAGATCAAAGATACAGATTACAAATGCATGAATATTGTTTTTGTAATTACCATAAACACGTTAATTATATTAATTATAGATCAAAAAGTATTTGCAGAAGACCGAACTTGGCACATTTTGCCCTGACTGAAAACGAACCAGTTTACCCTGTACCCAATAGCCAACCTGCCCAACGACCATCTTGCCACCTCTAGCGACAACCAAAAACACAGTAACGTATGTGTCACAGAGAGAAGTATTAATATTGCAGCATGAAAAAGAGAGAAAAAAAGACCTGAGATTTCAACTTGATAAGCAAATTATCAACAGCAGAGTTTGTGTAGGATGTAAGCAATATGGAAGCACCTCTCATTAATAATGCCTTCACAGCATGGACCATTGTGGATGTCTTGCCAGTACCTGGCATTCCTAGAATAAGTGTGTAATCCTTGGCTGTAAGTATCTGAAAATTAGCAAAATGATCTCAATAAATAAACCAACCAGAAATAATTAAATCTGGAACGTACATTACTATACCGACCTTTAGTATTGCTTTGCGCTGATCATTATTTAAAGTCTTCTCTGACCAAATGTATGATACAGCAGGATCTTGACTGAATATACAGCCACCATCATATCGAGGAGCCTTCACATGAACGGATTAATCTAGGTTATATTGTATCTCGAATGGATCAAATGAGTAACATGAAATATAGCTTTAATGGACATAAGTTGAAATCATATATGGCACACTAGATATTTTTTTAAATACTGATAGAAAAGGACAAAACTGTTTGGTTTTAATTCAACCCGATCCCATTTTAACCATACAAAACCCACCTTATTTCCCCCTTTATGTAAAAGATTTGTACATGCTAAATGAAGACTCACATGAAGGTCTACGATCATACTTCGGAGGTGGGAGCTTCTATCATCTTGTAGAAACATTTGAATGAGGTTGAATCTTGAAGATATAAACTTGTTAGTCAAAATTTGCACAAACACTACCCATAAGATGACATAGAGAGCTGTAAGTAAAAAGAACAGTGAGAACCTCTAACTACCTCATTGTTGCAAATGATGCTGTGAATTCATCTTTATCAATCCGCCAAACCTCTTGACGAAGATCATGGATGATTTTAGGACTGCTCCCTGGAAGCCTTAAGCGCTTTGAGAAAGAAACCTGTACAAAAATAATTGCAGGCAATTTTAGCCAAAAAACAAATACTTGGTAGCAGTCCATCCATTATTGGTGAGGAATGTGCCTAGAAAAAAAGTTGTGCATAGGGCTGTAAACAAACCAAACAAACATGAACAAAAGTTGTTCATGTTCATTTGTTTAGGTTTAGCCAAACAAACGAATGAACATGAACATTTAAACAAACAAAATTTTGTGTTCATTTGTTTACGTTTAAGCGAGCAAACCCGAACATTATACTATCGGAAAAAAAAATTTCATTTCGTCCTTTTAAAAAGGTAAATGAACATAAGAATGAGACATACATTAACATACAATGTTTAAAATATATAATATGTTCCTTTTCATTTATGCTATTCGTTAATATATATGTATGTATATAAACTATACCAGTATATATAAACGAAGTAACGAACATTCACTAACAACTAAGCAAAAGCTCACAGACATAAATGAACAAATAAGCATACGCTCAATATCAATATTATAAGCTAAGCTTGGAGTTCATTGAACCGTTAGCCATAAATACCAGAGTCATTAGTAAGGCCAAAAGTATTGCATCTACTACTTTCTATAGACAATAACTAGAAACTACAAAAAGAAGAATGATACCGTGACATTGATACGAGTTAAATCCATTATAACACCTCTTCCAGCCACAAGACGATCAGGGTCAGTACTCAAGATCTAAGAAGTGAAATGAGATTATCAAGTTATTAATTTGAAATAAAAAGAACCCATTAATGTCTGATTTTATAAACTTAATCAACTAATAATATAGTCATGAAATTACCACATAGTCCCCAGTTTTAAGTGAACTTTCCAGATCCTTTCCCGAGGATGAAGGATTTGAATCCTTCGTGTCATGGACTTGGCGAACAAAACGATAAACAAACCGGTTGCTTTGAGTGACTTTATTATGTGGAATTTGATCTGAAGGGTCAAGAACAATGGAGGATAAACAAGTATTTGAATTTGTACTGTTCCAACTATTTGAGTTCCACATTTCTTTCTTCACAGTCTGGCGATTGAAAAAACACAAAAAAGAGATCACGATAAAAAAAAAGTAACACCCAATCCCATCAAAGGCGAGGTGTGGGGGAGGTGAGATGTAGACAGTCATACCTCTACCTAAGGGTCGAGAGACTGCTTCCAAATAAAGATTATATAATATAAAAAATTAAATATGAGTTAGTTATGAGTCTAGCTAATATATGTACCTCCAGTTCATTTGCTTCTAAGTCGATCAACCTTTCCCATTTCTTAAGAAAGCTACAATGGGCAGTTGTTAAGTGGTTCACAAGTGAACTGTAGACATCACCTAATCCACTTCCCTCTATGCTACCGTTGTGTACCTTCAGTATAAAACATAACCATCATTACAGTTTCAACCCGTTCACTTATCAATAGGTTGATTCGGGGTATAGGCGTATAGCAGGTCAAGCAAGAGAAATTTAAAAATAACTTTAAAAAGAAACAGTTTGAGCGCATCAAAGGGTTACACGTCACCTAAAGCATAAATTACATGAAGCCTACAAAATAAAAGTAGCCAAAGGATATTAGTAGTGAAATAATAGGACGTTTGAATCATACTTGATACACTTATATGTAAACAGTAAAAATACTAAAAAAGCTGGACAAATGTGTTTCTGGTAAATATGACACATTACCCACCCCCACCCCCCAAATTGCTACCACTAACAGTTAATTTGGGGCTAAACAATGCTATTATTCATATGAAATAAGAAATTATCATTTGTTCTCATGAATCATGACTAACAACATATATGTAGAGTGAAAAGGAAGTTCAGCCATATCCTAAACAAGCAAAACCCGTCAAATTATTAGGTTTATGCTACGTACATAGTTAAAAAGAATCTTAATGCACCATAGTAAAGCCCATATTCTTATGTCAGGATCAATACTCCCTACATTATGTTATAATACTGGGTGTTGACTTCTGGAAGTCACGTATCCTATTTCCCACATGAAAACAAGGCTTGAAATTGTAACAACCCGACACACATTAGAATAAGAATTTATGTTTGAGACCCTTATAGGTAACTAATATCTTCCACCATGGATTGAGTTGTGATTTGAAGATATTGGTCTAGAACATGACTTTGGGATTTGAGGTGTTATAGAAACTTAGATATGATCACTTACAATCCAATAGTTACATTACTAGCAGTAATTTCAAGGTAGCAACTTAAATACAAAACCATTAAATAGTTAAAACTTTTAACTAATGGTATAATTTAAGGTTTTATGTCAGCACAATGCTTTTCAGAGAACATAAATGTACCTTATGGTATACTGTACAAGCATTAAGGTGGCGGCAACTTTTGCACATGTTGGGAACCTGAAACAGTTAAACGATGTATTTACTTAAAAAGTACAGCATTTGTGAATTATGAAGCCATGAAGATGGTATATTCACAGGTCAGGCCAACTGGGTATAGGATGCAAATTTGATCAGATAAACATAGTTAATTTTTGAAATGATTCAGGTTGACTCAAAAAACTTTGAGACCAATAGTTAGAGCTTGTTATAGATTACTGGTGTGTCAAAATGTTTACAGAAGTTATCTATTTCAATATAACTTTTATTCTTCAAACAATGAATAAAAAGATATTATGCAATAAACTGTACACTTTGGGACCACTCTGTACGTTCCTTCTAAAGCTAATCTTTCCAATTTCATCCGTTTCTCCCATCAAAAATGAAACATAAGGCAAAAAGGCACATTCAAATCGCCACCTATACAGAATAGTTTATTAATAAGAGAACATGTGTAACTAAAAACCTGCAGCATTGGTGGAAGTTGTTGTGTCATTGATGCCTTCAGAATATCACTTGCAAGCTCATTACGCCGCATAATTAGCCCGACCAAGTCAGACCTTCGAACCGCAACTCCTTGTGTCTGATCTGTGTGGAGATAATATAGCAGACCATAATCTATATTCTTTTTATACCTAAAAGAAAAGAAGGAAAAAGAAAAGAGAAATGTAAGCAAGAAAAACAAATGAGATGTTCATGGGGTTGCATTCGTGGTAAAATATGAATATAGAACACCTTTCGGACATAAGAAGGGTGTACAACTTCACTTGGGCATTATGTTCCATGGCCGCCTACATTACAAGATAGAAGTGATTTAATAGAAGCAGTGTAAAAAAATCCATGAAAGAAGGTAAATGGAACATTAAGGGACCTGTCCATTGGTTGCTTTTCCGGTCTTAAACTCTAGGGGCATGATAAAATCATTGATTTGATGAGCATTAGAAGCAGCTTTTACATGCAAAGATGCATCTATAACTCCTTTCAAGCCATATTTTGGAGCCCATGCCATCTCCTCAATATCAATAACCTAATGTAAAGATCAAATCACGTCAGAAGCAAAACCCTACTGGCCTACTTGATGCAGTGAAGATTGGGAAACTGAGCATAATATCTAAGTTTTATAACAACAATACCAATCGCACATATATGTGGGATATGGAGGTGGTAACATATAAAACAAATGAGACAACATGAGATGCCTACCTCAGATATTTTCACCTTTTTAACTCCATCACTGGAGCCAAAATCAACACTAGAAGAAGGAACCTGCACAAATTGACAGTTTCAAATCATAAAATTATCACAGAGTATGTAGTATGTACCAATATGAGAAGATGTTAACCTTCCAATCAAACATAGGTAAGACTCGCATAAAAAGGAAAAAAAAAAAAAAAAAACTAAGTGCCATGCCCTAATAGCTCCAGCCTCCAAGAAAAGGTTCTTAACATGAATGGCAAAATTACAATAGCAGCTTGAGCCATAAAATCAAAGTTATATCTTATAAAAATTGTTCATAGTATTGTCACCTTTGAATCTCGGAAGTGCAAAATCCAGCTTAATAACCGTGGGATTGCCTCAATCATGGTCTTGTGAATATCACCTTCATGTACTGAAATAACCATCAAAATGATAAGTTAGTTTCATATACATTTTGTCAGTATCTGAACCATTCATTTTTGCTATTTTCGAAGAAGCAAAGGATAGATTTTATTCACCTCCACAGGCGTATAGGCTCTCATAATTCTTTTGAAGCAAGACTCTTGCATACTCCTCCAGAAACTCTTTGGTTGGAGTTTCCCTAATAAGTCCAGCCTAAAATAAAAATGAAAGACCACCCGGCTTATAATATAACTGCAATGAGCATAACAGTGCTCTGATCGAAGATAATGTGGTGGGTAAAACCAAAAAAGACTATTTTCAACCATTTACTAATGAATAAACAGATTCAGGTAACGCTTTATCTATAACAGATTGAAGGTCAAAACTCACCTAACATGTAACTTTAGGGCATAAAACCTCCTAATCATGAATTTCAAAATGTTAACTATTACTGATATATTACAGTTTCTATGATAATACTTGTCAGTAAACTAACCATAATGAAAAGAGAAAGAACCCAACCATACAAACGCCTACTTGTTTTAACAATTTGTCCACCTCGCCTTTGCAACCCATTTTTCCAACTCTAGTTTAAACTTTAAACCGAAGGAATACGAGTATTTTAAGTTAATAACCTGAAAGAGTTGGTGCAACAAGGTGCCGACTAGTGCTGAAGCTGACTGCTCATTATTCTTCAGTCTCTCGTCCAGTACAGTGCGACGAGGGCAGCTGAAACTACCAGCAACCTGTCGGCATTTCAAATTGTTGATAAGAAATCAAAATTGGAAATTATGATCGACTATTCAAAAAAGATTGTGCCAAAGTTATCATTGATAAAATAAAATAAGATGCTCAGAGAAAGATTACCCGAGTTCCAGACACCAATATATCCGGGTGAACGATAAGAAAATTTTTGTCACGATTCACATCGCATTTTCCCTCATTGAATTCACCAATAACGTGTACAGTATCTCCAGGTGCTATGACACTATAAAACCTGGATAAAATATATGGAACTTTTATCCACAAACCCTTTTCCAGTATTTAAAGATTTAGAATTGGCAGAAGTAAATAAATTTTCGTAATGTATGTAGATTTTGAACTTGGAAGTAATCAGCATTTAGAATGTTGTAGAAATAGGCAATCTTAGCTACATACCACTCATCTGACAAATACACAGACTGCTCTTCTCCACATTGCTCATTCAGTAACCTTAAAACCTGCGCAGATATGGTAATCTTAATTGTGATCCATTTAGTCGTTTACTAATGAATGAGTCAGTTTGGTTCACATTATTCCTTAAGTGATTCAGCTGAAGTACTTGGCTTAAATTTGAATGGGTCAAACAGGTTAAAAGCCACCAGAAGAAATGGTTAATGCATAAAACCTCCAAATATATGTTATTCAAAGCTTTAAATTAGTATTGTGAATTTGTGATGATATCATCTTTATATGAAAGTATGGCACATAACTATATAATAATATAGATTAAATCAACCATTTTTCACTGTACTGAAAAGTAATTCAGCCATATCCATTTTGACTGTACTGATAACTAACCCAGTTCAACTGAGGGAGTTAGTTGTGACCAATTACCTAGAACCGTCCATCTCGGCATATCTACACCGAGGTAAAGCTTGGTACATAAATTATTTCAGAAACGCACCTTTGATAAGCACTGAGAACCATTTTTACCAACAAACTGCTTTTCGGATACCTAAGGAAGAGAATGATACATTGCAATAGATCACCACTTGCACTGATTATATATTAAGAATAACAAGTACATAAATTCTGATGCATACCTCGAACACAAGAAATTTTACATTGGGGGGTTCCGCCTTGACCTTTTCGGTGGAGCCCACTGATGGCCCTTCCACGGAAACATCAGCCCCGCCAAGAATTTCAATATAGCGTTTATTTTTACATGAAGTTAATGAGCTTTTGGTATCTGTATCTTCAACACTGATTACATTTTCTACTTGATCAAGAAGGTCGAGTAATGCCTAAAAAACAAGAATAATGAGCGTATACTGATATACGAGATCTGAACAAGGTTGCATAACAACAGCAACGATACCCAATTCCGTAAAAAGCGGGGTAAGATTGCATGCCTATACTAATATAGACCTAAAATAGCACTGGGAGGGAACTAGTCAAAAACTCCAAAAAGTGTTTTTTAATGCACAAAACCTTTATGATTTCATTCACGAAAATGCATACTAACTATTCTTAAGATATTTTCTAATAAAATTTGACAAACACTGTTTTTTATAGAAGTAATGTTCGGGTCACACTGACCCAGCCGACTTTGATCCATCTACCAGACCGACCAACCCATTTTGCCACCTCTGGTTTTTTAAGTAAGATACTAGGTTGAAATAGTTGAAAGTAGAAACCTTTTTGTGTTGCCTTGAACCCAGCTGAGTTAATTCTTCATTAACATCACCATTATCAGAAGTCTGTAATTTATTCATGAAAGTTGGTCAAAAGACAATTTTAAAAGTTAGGGTTGGTTTCATAAAAAAGAACAAACCTTATCGTGACATGATGGTGGAGTCTTAAAAGGACTCCTGCAATCTATATTATTATCATCAGTTGCTTTCTCATTATTACCATACAGCAACAAATCTTGTTCAAGGTTGCGTTTTTCCAAATTAATCGCCTTTAAGAATTTGAAAGAATTTTCAGTAGATTTCTCAGGAGGTGAAATCTGTATAGCAAACATTGCACTGTATCAGAAGACTGTTTAAAGCAGATGTAATCAAAAATAAAAGCTAAAACTATAGTTCCTGCCACATGCCTTATTATCAAAATTTTGTTTAGATTTCATAATGTTGAACCGCGAAGATTCTCCTAAAACTTTCCGCACTTGAACTTCTAATAAATTCTTTGTTAATGCATTAAGCTTCTCGTTTACGGGAGAAATCCTCCATGTAACCTCATCACCCCCATCATCCTGGCTTTGATCTATCAGCTACCATAATATGACACATCCAAAGATAACAAGTCACGTCTCAGATTACAAATAGGAAAAAAAGGGATATACACTTTACGCATTATCAACATTGCTACTTTTCTTAAAGTTCTGAATTCTGCGAATGCAAATTTAGCAAAGCGACTTATTCGATTATTCAGTTCATTCACTTTCAAAACATATATGTATCAAAAACAGCATTACTAGAAAAAATGCAATGTAACACAAGTGCTAATCTAAAAGGTAAGTAAAGTATATATCGAAAGTCCAGGCTCATTATGTTATTCACTCAAGCATAGCCAATAATGTCGATATATAACTCTTGGGCTTCAAAAGGGTTGCATTTCTAACTATCTTTAGGTAAAGGATGTCACCCTGGTTCATTTCACTGTTCTAACTTCAAATGAAGATAAACAGAATCGGGCTATAAACGTTGCTCTTGAAAAGACTAAATTGATACTAAAAAACATATATCCAATCATTATGGAAAAAATAAACTGTTTTTCGACAAGAAAAACTTGAAAGTTTTCTTATTTCATCATTAAAAGCTTACCTTTATGCGAAAATAACTTATCTTATTTCAATATAAGCTAATTAAACAAAACATCTCAAACAACCCCCAAAAAGCTAACATCTTGAAAGTTGAAATTACATAAACGTGCAAAATCAAAAAGCTTGAGCTCAAAAACCATACCATCCCAGGCGAAAACTTTATCCGTTTACGCGAAACCGACTTGCAGAATTCCGGCGAAACCTCTAAAACATCCATCTCAACTGGAATCAAATCCTCAACAGGTGTACTTTCAGACCCACTTTTATTTCCATCATTTTTCAAATTCCCAGATCCCAAATCATTTTCAAAATCACTTTTCGCATTATCATTTCTATTTTTAGGGTTTATTACATTTACCCCCAAATTAGCACTGCTACTATTATCTTGATTATTATTAAAAAGGGGGACACTTTCAGTACTTTTAGTGGAAACTGGGTTGATGGGTATTTTAGGATCCGACCCAAGATTGGATTGGGCAGATGGGTTTTTGGGGATATTGGGTTTTTGTGAGTTTTGTGTGTGGCGTTCGAAGAAATGTTGGATGCCGAATTTGGTGGGGTTTTGTGACGAGTTTTGTTGGTTTTGTTTTTTGGATCCGCTGCTGCTGGTGATGGGTTTCTTTCTGGGTGCCATTTTTGTTGAAGATTTTTGTGTGTGATTGAGAGATTGAAAATGAGTCTGTTTCTGATGAATAAAGTGGGAGTGTTCCCGCCAGAAGAAAGGGGGATTTTGAGTCTTGTTTTGGGAAAGAGGGGGAAATTAGTTTGTGGGTGATTTGACTAGTGCATTCTCAAAGTTTTTTTTTTTTAAAGACAAAGAATACAAAGTGATTTTTGAAAAACTTTTAAGTTATGTATATAATTACCAGTTTATCTATACTTTATATTAAAGAAAATACCTCATGTTGAAAGTTATATGGGGGAAAATATCTAATATCTAAAATGTCCTCCTATGTAATATTTACATCTACAAGGCTACAACCGTTTAAAATATTTTCACATACACTATTATCTTAACATTAATAATTAAATTACACTATCAATCCTTTATGTTTTTAAAATATCTCCATTAACCTTTTAAGTCAATTACTTTTATCTATACTCTATATTAAAGAAAATACCCCCCATGTTGAAAGTTACATGGGGGGAAATGTCTAAAATGCTCTCCTATGTAATATTTACACCTGCAAGGCTACAATCCTTTAAAATATTTTCACATACATTATTCTCTTAACATTAATAATTAAATTACACTATCAATTCTTTATTTTTCTAAAATATCTCCATTAACCTTTTAAAATCAATTACTTTTATATTAATTATCTACGGCACTCGACGTCGCATCCACCACCAACACTCGCCTCCACCACCACACCGTCGCCGTCACGACCACCGTCGCATCGCACGAGTACAATGCTAGTCCCTATTAACTAATAACAACTTTATTAAAAAATGATATAATTGTAAATTTACAACTTTTTTCCCTTTTTTTTCTTTTTATTTCTAACTCAAGAATATTATTAATTTTGTATTTTCTTTTCTTTTCTTTAATTTTTCATGTAACTCGAGAATTACTTTTTTGACATATAATTTTTTTTCTTTTCTTTCCTTTTCCAATCTTCTCATTTCTTATCCTTTAAAAAAAACTCGAGAATAAGGGTGTAGGGACTGAGGAGTGCTCGCAGCCTACTTCCTACATGCACGAAATGTTTTCCCGTCCCTTCCCATCCTTTTTTATTTTATTTATTTTCTATTTAATTTCGGGAAAATAATCCACAATGCAGACTTTCCTTAAGCTTAGGTATTGTCACATTAAAAAAAAGTTACAGATTAAACCTTTAAATTTGATAAACATACATAACCCCCCTGAATACATAATACCCTCTGTTTTACCTAATATAGGTACTGCATGTATTACCTAACATTTCCCCAAAAACTTTAATTTAAAACAAATATTACTAAAACCATAAACTACTTAATAATAATACTAAAATCATTACATTACATTTATATTACTAAAATCATTAAAACACATTACATTTCATAATATTACTAAAATTATTCAAAACATTACATAAACCTAACGCTCGGAATAGTCCGAGTCCACGGTGCTGTCGTCGTCGTTACGATGAATGTATCGATAGACTTCAGGAGACCCAATAGCGTCCCCGGGTTGACGAGATACGTACTCCTCCTCCGGGTCAGTATGATAATCTACATGCTGACCACCACCGACATTGCCTTGCGAGAAGAACGCGTGATCAAGCGTGGCTGCGAAAGTGGAAGAGGCAGCGGTAAGTTAAAAAATAACTTGGTTCAACCAGTCGATCTTCTACCGAAGATATACTAAATACTCAATTTCGACAGTGTTCTGAGCCCGATCGGGAGCTTCTATTTGGTTGATTTCGGCTTGGTAAGCCGCCTTTTTGTCAGATACACTTTGAATTACGATGTTCAATTGAGATCGGTGTCTATTGTGGTTGACCATGTGGGCTTGTATCGTCATCTTAACATCTCCTAGGTTCATGTTTGCCATGTGTGTGTTGTGTGATAAATGTAAAATGAAATATAACAAAATGAAGAAGAAATAAATGGAGGCAAGAAATGATGCAAAGGGGAAGAAAGAAAAAGGAATATTGGGTTAAAATGTAACATTACATGTGGGCCCTACTCTTTTTTTTTTCTACAACGGTTGAATTTGATCGAGAGCAACCCGGGGACAGTGGTCTCCACGCCGGTCACCACCCAACAGGTACTGGTACCACCGGGCGGTGTCTCCCCGGTACCGATACCACCCCGTCCACTCTAAAAGGTCAAAAACAATGCTAATCAATTTTTAAAATGGGTGTTGCTATAACCACCTCTTAAGGATAATGGTGTAATCGGTTTATTTTTTTGGTGCATTCCATTGACGTTTGTTTGCCCTTCGGTTCGTCACTATTTTTCCGGTACAAATTGGCAAGTAGCATCAGTTATATATATCGATTTTATTGTGTTGGTGCTTGTGAACATCTTGAAACTTCATATTCACAGTCATGGAGTCCCCGACTTCCGAAATCCCGAACCCCAATTTCTGAGCCTAATTTTTTTTACGTTGCAAGTTTTATATTGTTTCTGACAATATATATGTTTCTGACCATATGCTTAATTGTTTATATATGTTTCATTAAAAATTTTCTTGCCACAACACATTTTGGCTAAATTTGGCACTACCAGTTGCTTTTTGACAAATTTTGACACATTTTGCATTGTACATGTATTGACTTATGACTGATTAAAAAATGTTGTCAAAACTTACCGATTGACAAGTTCTGTTGCTACACCCTTACCCCTTGATTTGAAATAGATCTCTTTAAAAGGACGATACATCACACATCAACAACAACATAGCCATTTATGCATTAGTTAGTTTTAAAACATATACGTTATACAGATTGATTGTATATATATTATCTTAATTTTTCAATAAAAAAATAAAACATTAACGTAATTTTGCTAATGATAATCTAATAGTAATAAACATGTATCACAACCGAATTTATCAATATCTAGTATTACGTTTGCTATTGGTAATGATATCACATGATCTAAAGTTATAATATTATAACATGATTCGTATCAAGTTACAATTTTCAAATGCACTTCATTACAATAAGAGAGGAATAAATAATTAAATAGTAAGTAATATTAGATTAGGGAAAATCCATCGGGTTCGAATCCCACTTGTTACGTTTTCATGAGTGGATTACTAGGGAGGTTTTTGAGAGTCATGTGTTTTATCTCAGACATGTATAGTTCGAACTCCGAATAATGACCAATTGAATGTAATGTGGTGTGTTGAATTCTAACAACTAACTATTAACTCGTTGCTCAAAAAAAGTAATATTAAATTATAAGTTAATATATATATTATTATTATTATCTACTAATTAATTTAAAATATCCATAGTTTAAGATAAATAAATTTAACTTTTATATATTATTAGCTAATTAACTCGGGTTCAACCCAGACATTTTAGTTCAAATTTTAAAAACAAAAAAAAAAATAAAAAAAATATATACATGTAATTTTTGTTATTGATATATTATAAATCGGTTCAAAGATACTTAATTGACTAACATAATATATATTAGTACATATTGCATTAACAAAACAATAAAAGACATTTCGTTATATTATATAAAAAACAATTTTTTATATTTCAACCAAAAAGTAAAAATTTTAAATAAGCATGGACTATTTATCTTTTAAAATATTACCAGCACGCTACTCGCACAATAAGACGATGATTTTGGTGGCAGAAACGACATTGAGTGATGTATATAATTGATGTAAAGGTAATTGATGTTACTTGTTTTGTATGAGAGTGGTCGCTTTGGAGACATAGAAATCAAGTTGCTCATAAGGCTAACGATGATACATGCTTCAAAGTGTTCGAGTCTATTGTTTATACATTATATTGTTGGATTTTTAATTGTGATAGGAAGTTTAGTCTTTCATGTCCGTTATTATGGGTTATGAGTCCATATTCCAGATTGTAATTGTACTACTCTTTTTATTACCTAGGCGTCTTGTCAAAGCATTCTATTAATATTATAGTTGTTTAAAAAAAAAATTGATGTAAAAGGTTAATGGAGATTTTTGAATAAATGACTAATATTGTGATTTAATCATTAATAGTATTTTAGATAATTTATTCATAACTTTTAAAGAGAAAGTTGTTTTATTTATTAAATAATATAAAAGTATAGATTAGGCGTATAGAGGAATTAAAATTAAGAAATAAGGGATTTTAGGTATAAAAAAGTGTTGAATTTCTAAAAATAAGAGAAGTCAATGTGCTTTATAAGAAGTTATAGATAATTAATTATGACATCATAAACACAATAAAAGTTTTTTTTAGAAAAATGTAGTGCCACTTCATACATTTTTTTCTAAAAATAGTTCAAGAAGACCATTATATTATATTAAAAGATAAATTAAAGTATATCCTAAATTAATTATAAATTACACTAAAAATAAGATTGATGATAAAAATCTATATTTATGGTAATTTTTATATATAACAATAAGAGAAGATGATATGAAAAATCTTATGTGACATTTTTATTTAAAATTTTCTCAAATACTTAACATTTTTTATGCTATGTAAATTATATAAAATTTCATTATTAGTTATTAAATTTTGTTTTGCCATTTGTAATTTAATCTATTTTTAAAACTATGTTATTGACGTTTTATTTGAACAGTTAACTTCATCCTAAAATAATGTAACTGTCACTATAAGAAAATATGAATGCAAGTTAATTTAAATTTGGAAACATGGAAAGTTGGACACGTATCATCAACACTCATGACATCGTCAGGGTGGTGGTGGCGTAACTGGTGATGATCAATTTCGTTCGTGATCTAAAAAGGCTTTAATATTTATATTGTTATTCTTATAATAAGTACGAATGAAATGAAAATGATAGAAAAGAAAATTAAAGTAAAAGAATAAGAGTTATTTTACTACTACATTTGTTAGTTTTATGAAAAATAAAAGAAAAGATATGAAAAATTATTTATGCTCTTGAAAAAAACAAAAAAAAAAAAAAGAAAAGAAAAAGATTATGCAATATAATATTAATATTACGAGTATATCCTTAAATCGATGACAAAAGTGGAAACTATATCTGCAAATAGTGCGTAGCAATAACCCACGAGGCCTCAACATACCGAACACTAAAATTGACATATCTTGACATACAAATTTGATTACTTTTGATTATTTATCTTTGTTGCAAATCGATCGCTATTGTAAGTTGTAACCAATCCTACCTCGTGAATTAGTAATCTTATAACATTTAAATAGTGGTCTTGACTAGTATATATACATAATAGATTTTACATAAATGAATATTGTGTAGTTCAATACTACAAGTATTTGCTAATGTCTACGATTGACGGTTGGAGTTGAGTCTTAAGATTCAACCTTCGTCAAAATTTAATACTTTTTATGTTGAGGCCTCAAAGGCCTATTGCTACGTACGATTTGCAAACTACTTTTGTCATAAATATTGATCAATTTAAGGATGGTTTGAAGTTTAGTTTTGTATACATGATGTAAAAATGTATAGTAGGTTGTAACATCCTAACAACATTTCTAGAAATTGATTTAACAGAATTTTACTTGACTAACATGTAATATTCAAGGACATAATAGTAAAATTGCATTTTTTTTTTCTTTTCAACTTAAACATAAATGATTTCTCACTAACTTTTCCTTTATTTTATTTTCTATTAAACTAAAGAATGTAATAAGAAAATTCATATTTTTTTACTTTTACTTTTTTTTTTCTTTCCCTTTCATTTCTCTTCCACATGATTTCTTGACGCGAAGATTGAAAAATTTGAAATACAAAAAACATTACACACACGCACCACTACAACATTATAATCTATGGATAACTTACCGTCTTATCTTATGTTCGATTGTAAAGTAATGAATTATTGCAAATGTGTGCACAAGCGGTTGATTTTGATTTTCATAGAAAAAAAAACTAGTTTATTTCATTAACACATAAAAATAATTATTAAATTAGATCCATTATTTTTCATCTATGCTGGATACGCCCATCATTAACAATTCACAACCAAATTGCGCTATAATTTCTATATTCTATACCATTTACAAACCATTTCATTCTTTAATTCATTTTCAGAGTTTGGAAGTTGATTAGAGAATTAATAGAATGGTTTGTAGGTAATATAAAATAGACTCTAAAGCAATTTGGTTGTGTATTGTAAAGGTGGGCTTTCCATCATAGATGTGAATCTAATTATATAAATATTTTTCTAGGGTAATAAAATAAACGAGGTATCACCCTCTTTATAAAAAAGAAAAGAAGGAAAAGGATGATTTATTTATAACTGGAAGTTATAAGAAAATGTCTTGCGTTGCCCAAGATGATAATTTTGTGGTGGTGCCTAAAGTTATAACTCATCGACTATAATTATAGCGGGAGTTGTTTTCGTGGTGTTGGTCTTAGTGTTTTGTTGTGGTGGTGAATTTGTGAGATGGTTTCCATACTATATATATCGTATTTATATTAGATTAGGTGGGTGATGACTCATGAGTTTTACATTGAAGACTTCAGTTCAAACATAAAATGTATGTATCTTGACCGGTTGAATAAAAAATGTGAAATGCATGTTTCAAAGATACATTATTAAACTATGAATGTGTCAAATTATTACTCTCTATAGATTAATAAAGTCTGTTGACTTGTATAATTGGTTTTGAACTCGATTTAATTTTAAATTAAGTACGATCTATGTCGATCTACAATAGTATTGTCTCAAATAGAAAACCTTAAAGGAAAATGGAAATTGTGAATTGAAGCTTGAACGAACAATATCTAAGACATGACCCAAATACTTGTCAGACTCTACTTGTATGGGAGTATGGGATATGGCCTTCTATTATGTGAAATTGTGAATCCCTCAGAATATCGCACAAACAAAATCGGCTAGGTGGAATCGCCTTTGCCAAGTATTGTTTGTGGAAATGGTCAAAATCCCGACTTACCCTGGTAATTTTTTTGAGGGAATATCACTTATATATGCCAAGAAAAATCTTGACTGGGTTCAATTACAAATGTCAAATGTGTGTTTCAAAATGAATGTGTCAAATTATCACCCTGTATTGATTTATTAATTAATCCTTATTGTATTAATTTATAAAATTGATTACGTCTGCATCTATTTTCATATAATAGAAAAGATTATCGTTACAAATAGAAAACATCTACACTTTTAGATAATAAAACCTTAAAAAGAAATTGAAAATTGTGGTCTGAAACTTGAAGAATACTTAGGTCGCGTTTGTTTTACAGAATTTGATAGAATCTGATGGAATTGGAATTGAATTCCATTCTTTAGTGCGTTTGGTTGTTCAAAAAAGCAGGAATCTGATTTCATTCGAAAGATTCTATTCCTTCCAAAAACATAATGATAAATGTGTCTCCATCAATGACTGTTAGTATTACCGGTGGTAATTAAACTAGTTCGGCGATCTCCATTGCAACTCCACCGTCAGGAAACCCCAACTTACATTTTGAAGACGATAACGTTTGATGATCCGTCTTTCTTTCACAACATCAACGACCATTATATCAACATAACCCATCGATTCTTCCTAATGACAACATACATCAATTTATATTTAATAATCACTATTAAGGTTTTTTTTAAACATTTACTATTAATGATTTACATGTATAAAAAATTGTACTTTATATACTGTAATAAAAACACCATCTCTAAATTTTATGACGTAAAAGTATTAACTTTTTGTGCATACAATTAATTATTATTATAAATGTTGTCATTAGCAAAATCTTCAATAATGATCAAAACTTTTGTGATGAAAGTTCGGGAATACTTATATATACCTTTCGAAATATTATTTTCTTCCAAGGAGAACTAATGACTTCCAACCGTAATTTTTCGTTCGTTGGTGGCTGTTCCAACATAAATGTAAACTCCTCCTGCCATTTCGGATCATATGCGCTCTTTATTGCCTGCCAAAATCAGATTCCAAAACATAAAAACTTAAAAGATAGAGAAAACTAATAAGATCTTGATACAAGGGTCTTGCTACGTGGAATTAGAAAACCAAACCACGGTTTTTCTTGACTCGCCTAGGAATAGCAGCGAAACATATGGATTGATGTGATGCTTGAATTCAAGGCGATCCGCTTCATGGATTATAACGACAAGCAATCCTCCCTCTTGAGGAGTCCATGTTGGAGCCTTTTGCAGTGGACATACCTCTTCAAAGATAGTGTAATTTGTGCATGGTTCGTACATAACTTTCACCATGATTTCCCCTCGATAGGTGCGCACCCCCCAACAGTCATCCAGGTTGAAGAGCCAGATTTTTTTAGTCTTTGGAGTTCCAGATGTAATGTCACTACATCTTAAATCCTGCTTCCCGACTTGCTTATGGATTTCTACCTACAAAACAAATAAATCATGCGCGCGTTTAAGTGTTTTAACTACAAAATTCATACTTGTAATGATTCCACACATTAACATGATTATTCATATTACGCAACATATATTAGTTCTTCATATGAATTTCAGCTTCCAATTTCCAAACATCTGTATAATATAAAATTATCCGTTAATTATGGGTGTGGATTCAAATATCATATTTGAATCTTGACCATTGATTTTTATCCAATGGTCTAAATTGTTCTAACTTGGGGTGACTCCTTAAGTTAGACTAACAACTTGAGGGAATTTCTACCCGATAATTATTGACCAATACTATACAATCATTTCCTCTTTATAGGATATGCTAACCATCATATCTCTCATAAATATGATCTTTTTAAGTGATGGTTTAAGTACGCCTTCTAACCTAAAGGCAATTAGCCTAATCGTATACCAAGTGACCCATTAACCAGATTGTAGACATGTTGTAAATAAGATCATGATCTTTCAAAATGGGTAAAAGGCTGAAATCTACTAGTTTTCAAATGAACAAACCAGTTTGTAAATATGTGTGATTTTTTTTGAACGGCATATAAGTGTGATTATATGTCTTTTGTAAGGAAAAAAAATTGAACCCTGTGAAGATTATGAAGTCAATATATTACTTGTTTACATGTTGATGAGCGCTTGTTATAAACCCATATTTCTAGCAGTTGATTTTCAAGATCTTCAACATATAGTGTGAATTCCTCATTCCAATGCGGATCCCCTTTCTTGTAGCCGTAGCATATGGTCGTTTTCTTCACGGATGGAAGGCAATATGACTCTAATTTATCTCTCAAGTTCTTTAGTTTGAGTATCACATAAGGATTCTCAATATCAAGCCCCAATCCTTTTAGTACTGTTACATTCAAGATTCCAACAATTGGAGTTTGTTTACTACCATTCGACGCCAACATCTGCAACTGAGCATTAAGATTTTGATAAGTTCCATAGATCCAATGTGTTTCCATGTTAATAAAGAAAGAAAAGAAGAACTAAAAGTTAAAAAGAATTGAATTTTTTCGAATTTACACTATACATCATCAATTGGTAAGTTGTTCCAGAAAGAAAAGTTTACTTGATGTTTAAGTGCACTTGCAAGTGCTTTGAGGATCTCATTCATCAATGGACGTTCTTCACGGTTTTTCACTAAACATTGATAAGCTATTTTTGTAAATTGCTCCAAAGAATGATGATTTATTTCATCTTTTATGTTGGCAAAAACAATTTCCTTTATTTTGTTTTCTTCATAACATTTTTGCACAAATCCCACAAAAGATTGATGATCGCCATTGTTGCTGCCAATACACAGCCTCCCACATAATACCTCAAACAAAACTACACCAAAAGAGTAAACATCCGACTCTTTTGTTAATAAGCCAGTCTCTACATAGACCGGATCACAATAACCAAATGTGCCAACAGCGTGGGAGATAAGATATGTGAAATGTTTGTTTACAGGGGCAAATTTGGAGAGACCAAAATCTGAGATTCTGGCATTCCAGTTGTCATCTAATAATATATTAGAACTCTTAATATCTCGATGCAATACTCTAAGTTGGGTATCACTAGGAGTATGTAAGTGTGCCAGTCCACGAGCCGCCCCAATACATATGTGAAGACGTTGAACCCAACTTAGTTCGCCGCTGTTTATATACAAGTCAAGGCTTTTCTTAGATGCATACTCGTACACGAGGATCTTCTCGCCAAAATCATCACAATACCCTAAGAGAGAGACTATATTTTCATGTGTGTATAAGGAAAGCAACATAATTTCCTTCCAAAACTCGGGAGCTCCATGCCCAAACGCATGATCTAAACGCTTGAAAGCAACCTTGGTGTGTTGGCCCATGGAATGGTTGATTAGTCCCTTGTAAACTTTCCCAAATCCGCCTTCGCCAATCAAATTTTCTTTATCGAAATTATTGGTTGCTGATTTTATAATTTCTAATGGGATTTTGAGGTGGTTAAACTGTTTTTCGTGAGCCATTATATATATATGTTGATGGTCAAAGAGAATTCAAAGAGAAAGCAATACTAATGAAGATTGAGCTCCAAAGATTTGAAGGGGATGGAGATGTATAAACAACACATAAAAGCATCCCTTACTTATTCATCTCTCACATAGACTGCCATTGGATACGTTATGCACACAATTGACAATTTGTCTCACATAGACTGCCATTGGATACGTTATGCACACAATTGACAATTTGACATTTTAAATAATAAATTGCCTATTCCCTGGTATTATTACACAAATTTGCACATATATTAAGTCTCCATAATTGAGCGTGGACTTAGTCATAGTCATAATATAATAAAGTTAATATTGGCCTACTGAACTTTGTACATATCCATTTCGCTCATTTAATATAATAGAAATGAATGATAGTTTAGAAATGTGTCCGTGTGATGTACGGTGGTTGAATGTGCGTGTGATGTACAGGACTTGAATTGAATGTGTTTTTAAATTTTTTACCAAAGGCATATGGCTAAAAGGTTAAAAGTTTCGGTAATAATTGTGTAACAGAGAGACTCCGTATATTATGCAAAATTGAATTATTATTTTTTTCTACTGTTATTTGCATTACTATTTATTTTTATATATGTTGACCTTTTAATTTGTTGTATTTGTACAGTCAAAAACGGTATTGAAACTAATTCATAATCTTAGAAGATTGCATTGGGTGTTATAATAATATATGTTTGTGTTTAATTTCACCGATTAGTTGCAATATAATTATAATAATGGATTTGAGCTTGATCGATGGATTATGATAGATTTAGATCAAGTGTGTGTTTGTGTGTGTTTTGAGAAAAACCTTACATTTGTGTGTAATTACTAATTAGATTATATTGATATGAAAAACTTAATTCACAAATGAGGTGTAAGGGGTTTTATATACATTTATCTTATTTTCACTAATACCCCTTACACACTTATATAGTTACAATTCAACAACATATTTTATATTTGTAACAATAATCATGAATATAAGTAGTATTTGGTAGTTAACTTGATTATCTGGAAAAAAGTCTAAATAATCCAAACTCAAAATTATTTCTACCAATAAGATTATGGAAACTCTAGGTAAACCACTTCAGCTTGATGTTCAGAAAGCTACTAAAAGTTGGATAGTTTGCCATTTTATAAAATACTCGTAGACAAGAAGTCAAGAACAAAAGTCAAATGCATCATATTTCAAAGATACATGGTTAGACAAGGAATGTGTCAAATTATTGCTCTGTATGGATTTATAAAGTCTATTGATTTAAAATTGGTTGTGCACTCGGTTTATTTTAACCAGACTAAAGTACAATCTATGACGATCGACATCTATTTTCATGAGATAAAACAAGAT
This sequence comes from Erigeron canadensis, assembly GCF_010389155.1. Taxonomy (NCBI): domain Eukaryota; kingdom Viridiplantae; phylum Streptophyta; class Magnoliopsida; order Asterales; family Asteraceae; genus Erigeron; species Erigeron canadensis. The sequence continues at coordinate 23,072,730 of NC_057764.1, forward strand.
TATTGTTTCATATACAAAACATCTACACTTTCAGATGAAACCTTAATTAAATTAGGAAAATGAAAATTGTGAATTGATCATGAACAAAAAAATCTAAGACATGATCCCAATACTTTGTCAGTTTGATAAAATAACTTGACATGGTGATCATTTAGTCAAGAAATACGATGATAAACGTGGCTGCTATCAATGACTGTCAATACCGGTGGTAATCTATTTAGACGATCTCCATTGCAACTCCACCATAAGCCAACCATGTCTTACATTCAGAAGACGGTATGTTTTGCTGATCCGTCTTTGCTTCACAACATCAATAGCCTTTATATCAATATATCCCATTGATTCTTCCTGATGACAACATACATCAATTTATATTTATCAGTATATTACGATTATATGCATAAAATGTGGTACTTTATATATAAAACACCAACCCTTGAACTTTATAACGTAAGTTTAGATTCATTACAAGTTTATACCTTTCGATATATTATTCCCTTCCAAGGAAAACTAATGACTTCCAAATGCAGTTTTTGGTCCGTTGGTCGCTGTTCCAACATAAATGTAAACTCTTTCTGCCATTTCGGACTAGTTGTCTTCTTTACTGGCTGCAAAAATCAAATTCCAAAGAAAAAAGTTAGAAAAACAGGGGAAAAATAAGAAGATCTTGCAACAAGGGTATTATTACCAGATTCACTATGGGTAATTAGAAACACAAACCACAGTTTTTCTTAATTCGTCTTGGAATAGCAACGAAACATATGGATTGCTGTGATTTTTTGACTGAAGGTTAATGGCTTCATGGATAATAACGACAAGCATTCCTCCGTCTTGAGGAGTCCCGGTTGGAGCCTTCTGCAGTGGACATACATCTTCAAAATCAGTGTAATATGTGCACGGTTTGTACTTCATTTGGACCTTAATTTTCCCTTGTAAGTAGCTCCCATACTTCTCACTGCCATCCTTAACTTTAAGGAGCCTAATTATTTGATCATGTGGATTTTCAGATGTAAAGTTGCTAAATTTTAATCTGTTCATTCCGACTTGCTCATGGATTTCTACCTACATAACAAAAAAAAATAAAAAAATCATGCATTTAAACTCAAAATTCATACTTGATTATATGCTTACCTTAAGAATTTTTTTTTGAGAGGATTATAAAGTCAATATATTACTTGATCATATATCGATGACCTGTTCTGAACCCATATCTCTAGCTGTTGACGATCAGGATCTTCAACATATAGATTGAACTCTTCATTCCAATGTGGAATCCATTTCTTGTAGTCTAACCTTATTGCCGTTTTTTTCATGGATGGAAGGCAATGTGAGCCTAACTTGTCACTCCAGCTCATTAGTTTGAGTATCACATAAGGATTTGCAAGATTAAGCTCCAATCCAATTAGTACTTTTACATTCAAAATTCCAACAATGCGAGTTTGTTTGCTGCCAACACCAACATCTGAGCACTAAGTAAAAACAGATTTTAATAAGTCCCATAGATCCAAAACTTCTATATCTTGCTTCTTTTTTCATACTAAAAGTGAAATAAATTGCATTTCGAATACAGAGTATGATAAAATAGTAACTAAGTGATCCAGAGAAAAGAAGTTTACTTGACATCTAAGTGCGCTTCCAAGTGCTTTGACGATCTCATCCATCAAAGGACGTTCTTCACGGTTTCTCATTAAACATTGATAAGCTATTTTCGTAAACTCCTCCAAAGAATGAGGATTTATTTCATCCTTTATACTGCCAAAAACAATCTCATTTATTTTGGTTTCTTCATAACATTTTCGTACAAATCCCACAAAAGAATCATGATCTCCATTGTTACTGCCAATACATAGCCTCCCACATAATACCTCAAACAACACTACACCAAAAGAGTAAACATCCGACTCTTTTGTTAACAACCCTGTCTCTACATAGAGCGGATCACAATAACCAAATGTGCCAACTGCATTGGATATAAGATAAGTGAAATCTTTGTTTACAGGAGCAAATTTGGAGAGACCAAAATCTGCGATTTTGGCATTCCAGTTTTCATCTACTAATATATTAGAGCTCTTAATATCGCGATGCAATACTCTAAGTTGTGTATCGCTAGGAGCATGCAGGTATGACAGTCCACGTGCCGCCCCTATACATATCTGAAGACGTTGAACCCAAGTTAGTTCCTCACTGTTAATATAAGAGTCGAGGCTTTTCTTAGATGCATACTCGTACACGAGGATCTTCTCCCCAAAATCGTCACAATACCCTAAGAGAGAGACTATATTTTCATGTCTGTATAAGGAAAGCAACATAATCTCCTTCCAAAACTCTGGATCTCCTTGCCCAAAAACACGATCTAAACGCTTGAAAGCAACCTTGGTGTGTTGGCCTGTGGAATGGTCGATTACTCCCATATAAACTTTCCCAAATCCGCCTCGGCCAATCAAACTTTCTTGAGCAAAATTGTTGGTTGCTGATTTTATACTTTCTAATGGGATTTTGAGGTGGTCAAATTGTCTTACGTGAGTCATTGGATATGTTGATGGTTAATGAGAATTCTAAGAGAAATTTGAGCAAAGATTTAACACTTTTAGTTAATGGATATGATATGGATTTGTATTACACAACACATACAAGCTTCCCTTATTCATCTTTTGTATGCAGAGTAGACTACACGCGTTACGTACAGTTGACATTTGAATTATAAATTTGTATACTTGTATATATTATAACACATATTTTCCGCATATATTATGATATATTAAGTCTACTATCTTTCTAATTCAGCGTAGACTTAGTCATGGTTTAATAAAGTCAACCATCATCTTGAAATTTGTACATTTCCATTTGTATCTGTAAAGCATGTAAAAGCAAATAAAAAAGAATCAATATTTTTGAAAAGTGTCACTTATACAATTTTTTTAAAGGTGAATTTCCTTCAAACTTTTTGTCGCGCACGATTCGACAGCGAGAGGTATAACGTACGTTATTCGACAGCGGGAGATATAACGTACGTTATAACATACGTAAGTGAATTGAAAAAGGGAAAAAAAAAACTGCGTGTCTAAGAATAATTCTCACATTTCCCTTTAAAAGGTTATTTAATAACTCTCCCTCTAAATGTTTAAGCAGATGGGTTTTAAGTGTATATTTCTTAAGTAATAGTAGTTAGTTATAAGGGCTAATTGTTTGAAAAGTGCTCCTCTAACTTTGATACTTTTGTTTTTGTGGGGCTCTAACAAAAACAGGTTCTATTAAAGGGATTGAAACCGGTTAAAACATCTATCGTGGGGCTATGACCTGTTTCTGCCGATGTGGACTATATTTAGCCGATTGTAGCTTTTTTTTAACACCTAATATGCCACGTCATGTGAATTTCTTTATCATGTGTTTTTAGTTAGCACTCCCAATCTTTTTCTTGGACAAGTCCTAAAATACAATCAAAGAACACGTATCTATACATCTATCAATTACATACTTCAAATACAAAACAAAGGAATGAGCAACTCTAATCAATCTTTCACAATTCATCGTTGGAGGCTTGGAGTTGCATTTCTCCGCCATCCGACTTTCTTTTATCGTTTTGCATCTCCGACCGTCACCATCGGTGCCGCCACCAATGGCTTCACCACCCCTTGATTTCGGATCTGATTCGAGTGGATAGAAACATTGGTTTTGAACTGAGTAAAGATTCCATTGGCTAACCGATGGGAACATTGTACCGATGGCAAATGAATCCGATGATTTGAAGAACACCAGTGGCAAAAGATTCCGGCGAACAAGAAATTTGATGGGTCACTTCTCAAATACTCGATAGTCAGGTGGGTAGGTGGTTATGGCCCATGGTGATGGTGGTTTACGGTGGTGGGAGAAATGGGGTTTCTTTTTGTAATTTGTGACTTTCATTCAGACTTTTATTTGAAGCAAGGTTGAATAACAAGAGTGTATACTATAATACTAGTCAATATGCATCCTACTTTTCTTTCTTTTAGCTCATAAATCTAGTAATGGGTTTGGATCTTGACAGTGAGAATATATATATATATATATATATATAGAGAGAGAGAGAGAGAGAGAGAAAGAGAGAAAGAGATATGATGTAAATGATGGGATAACATGGCATAAATTGGTAGAACAAAATGGATTTGATGTGGCATATATATTAAGACATGGCAATACTTCTTTTATTTTATTCAATTTAACATTACATAAAAATTAGAAAGTGACTGGTTACTAATACGGAGCTCCATGATAGATGTTTTAACCGGTTTTAATCCCTTTAATAGAACTTTTTTTTGTTAGAGTCCACAAAAATTAAAATGTCAAAGTTAAAGCACTTCTCAAACAATTAGCCCTAGTTATAATCACTTATTGTCTCCATATGAAAAACACATAATTTTTATTGTATAACACCGGGTAACTTCATCCTTTATCTCATTAAAGATGGATATCAACCGAGCCTCGTGTCCATATCGTCTAAAAACTATAGTCAGTATATACTGAATGGATATCAACCGAGCCTCGTGTCCATATCGTCGAAATACGGTCTGGTGGTCTCAAGCCGAACTTTATACATGACAAGGTCTTGGACTGGGCCAGGCTAATAACAATGTATGAGCCTATGAACTGATCGAACTAAGATAGAAATAGAAATGGGTTTTTTTTATCGGGCCTAATATAGGGATGACCGGGCCCAACTGCATTTGACTGGAACAAAACGACAGAGACTGAATGGGTGTACGTCGAATCTGCTATTCTTTCGTACTGAATGGGTGTTTTTATGTCTATCTGCTATAATCGTGTTTATCCAGCGTAATTAAAAGTTAAAAAACTTGGTTAAGCGAACTTTGTGATTAGCTGGTAAAGTTGGTAGAACTTAAGATATTTTAAATATGTTTTTTCCGTCAAATTGCTTCAAAGTTACCTAAACTTGTACAAGAGAAAGAAATGAAAATATAGAAAATGGTCACGCTTGATGAAATGACTAACCAAATTGAAACGTGAATAAAACCCCCACGAATAAGTACAAGTGGCCTGATTTGGGAAATTAAATATGAGGGGTGCCTGACATTATACACCTTAAAGTCGAGTGGTTGACCCAAATTCCACTCCACTGTTAATACCTTTAGCTCATATCAATGGAGAGTTCAATGGCATATATAATAAAAGACTTTTTTTGGATAAAATTACAAATGTGGTGGTGCTTGTTTATATGCCGTAAGTGATAGCTGATGGATTATGACTTACAGCGGCAGGTGTTTTGCGGTATGTATGTATCTTGACTGGCTTCAATAACAAATGTCAGATGCATGTGTCAAATAAATTCCGTTACACAAGGAATGTGTAAAATTAAAGAAAGTCAATTGATTTGTAAAATTGGTTGCAAATTCGGTTAATTTAAACCTGCAGACTAAAGTACGATCTATGTTTGTATCTATTTTTATATGTGATAAAAAAGATTGTTGCTTCAAATAGAATGACATGATGATCAATGTGGGTGCCATCATTAATTGACTGTTAATTAGTTATTACCGGTGGTAATCTAGTTAAACGATCTCCATTGCAACTCCACCATAAGCCAACCATAAGATACTACATCATGCTGAAGACGGTATGTTTTGATGATCCGTTTTTCTTTCACAGCGTCAACAGCCTTTATATCAATATATCCCATCAATTCTTCCTAGTGACAACAACACATCAATTTATAGGTATCACTATTACGTTGTTACATGCATAAAAAAAAATGGTACTACCATGGTTGCAAATATCGGCCATATCGGCCGATATATCAGTGATATATCGGATATCGGCATTCAACTGATACGGTATATGGGTTATCGGCTGAACTTATCGTTTCAGTCAAATGCCGGTCAATATCGGTCAAAAAGTTCATTTTTTTTCCTTTTTTTTTATAAACTTAAAATAAGGTTTCTGACTTTAAGATTAAAAGGTATGTAAAATTTGCTTCATAACATAACAATTAAGATCGAAAGATATGTAAAGTTATGTCAAATTGTATATATTGTTAGTGTATATATATATATATATATTTAGATGAATTCTTTTACAATTTAGGGTATCCGATATATCGCATATCGGGGGTCGGCCGATACGATACCGAAACCGATATAAAATTCTAACCCCTAAATTTATAACGTAATATACTTTTTCAATTCTATATTATGCATGCAGTTGCAATAAGGGATCGAATGTCACTAGCTAGCAAAATCTTTAATGACCAAATAGTTTAGGATCCATTTGATAGTTATACCTTTCGATATATTATTTTCTTCCAAGGAGTACTAATGACTTCCAAATGCAGTTTTTCGTCCGTTGGTGGCTGTTCCAACATAAATGTAAACTCCTTTTGCCATTTTGGTTTAGTTGTCTTCTTTATTGGCTTCATAATCAAATTCCAAGACACAAAAGTTAAAAGAATAAGGGAAAGCAAAAAGATCTTAGGTATTGCCAAATTATGATCAAATTCTTTTGGATTAATTAATGGGCATATATTTGAGCCTTCGTTTGTCAACAATTTGTCTCCAATAAAAATTTATTGAACACATGAATCCTGAATTATTCGTCCACGTATCCACGTAGACTAAATCTAGAATTTATAATTCCAATTTGAAGCTTTAATATGTACGTGGTATCATTTTTTTGGGACGTGGCCTCTTTAGGCTTGAGTCCGACATTTATATTCCGGACTTAAGATTGTGTTCGAATCCGGAATTAATATTGTCAAATTCAAGCCTTAAGATGTCCCAAAAAGCGATGACACGAACGTATTAAAGCTTCAAGTCGGAATTATAAATTCCATATTTTGTATACGCCACTACAACAAATATGTCAGTTGTCCACACTTACTTTAAAAGAGCGTGAACAAATTTGTAAACTTTTTCATATTTCAAAATGTATATAAATAACCCACATTTATGAGTGTGTAAGAATTTGAAAATTTTGAAATTTTTCACACTGTGAGAAAAATTAGTTCACACTTGAAAGTGTGTAAAAGTATATTAATTGTTCACATTTTCTAATGTGAAAAGTCAAATTGTAACACTATATTTCTTCGTGCTAGGGGGAGCGTGAAGAAATTAGATGTTACAAATTAACTTTTACACTTTTAGGTGTGAAAATATTTGACACTTCTTCACATTTTTAAGTATAAACATTATGTTAATACATTTATAAGTGTGTAGAAATTATGATTTTTGAAAATTGTTCACACTTTTAAATATGAACTTTTTCTACACAACTTAAAATATGAATAAATTAACATATTTCTACACACTTCATTAAAAATGTGAAGACATATGTGTGGACAAATTACATTTTTGTTGTAGTGCGCGCGTGGACGAATGCGGAATTTATTAATTGTTACAGATTCACGAGTTCAATATTTTTTTTTGGAGAAAACTTGTTTGAAAAGTAAGGGCTCAAGTATGCCAATTTCAAAAAAAATAAAAATAAAGAATTCTTATTTGTAATTAGTTAGAAAAACAAACCACGCTTTTTCTTAATTCGCCTCGGAATAGCAACGAAACATATGGATTACTGTGATGCTTTGGTTTAAGGTGATCCGCTTCATGGATTATAACGACAAGCAATCCTCCCTCTTGTGGAGTCCCTGTTGGAGCCTTTTGCAGTGGACATACCTCTTCAAAGATAGTGTAATTTGTGCACGGTTTGTATATCGTCTCGACCTTGATTTCCCCTCGATAGTAGCGCCCTACAAAAAAGCCATCCTTCACACTAAAGAGCTTAACATTTTGAGCATGTGGAATTTCATGAGTCAATTGGCTAAATTGTAAGCTGTTCACCGCGACTTGTTCATGGATTTCTACCTATATAGCAAAGAAACCATGCATTTAACTACAAAATTCATATTTGTGATAATTCCATACATTGAAACGTACATTATCATAGAACTATTCATTCATCTTACGCAAAAAGTGGTTATAAAATATATTTTTTACATACAAATTTGCAACTTAATTTCAATTTCCAAACCTCTGTATAATTTCATATTATCCGTTTTTTCATTGTAGAAAACAGTAAATATTAAAGGGCCTTTGGGCTAGTGGTGGTATTGTAAGTCACCCATGCATCAACCATGAACTTGTTGGTTTCAGTCTCATTGTGGACAAATTTTGAATATATAGTAATCATCCAATGCCGTCTTCTACGTTTTAGGTCTCAATACCTCAACGAGTCAGTGGTGTATATAGAGGTTAAGATGTAGACTGTCTTACCCCTAGCGCGACGACATAGAGAGATTACTTTTAGGTTTTACCTAAGATAGTACCTCTAACCTTGCAAGACATGTGGATAGAACTCTTGACCTCTAACTTCAGAGGCAAAGATGTTAACCGCTTATATATGTGCGATAATAATATAAAATGCTTTCGTAAAAAAAAATTAAAAATTAAACCCTATGAAGATTATAATGTCAATATATTACTTGATTATATATGGATGAGCTGTTATAAACCCATATTTCTAGCCATTGATGATCAGGATCTTCAACATATAAAGTGAATTCTTCATTCCAATATGAATTCCGTTTCTTGTAGCCGTGCCATATGGTCGTTTTCTTCATGGATGGAAGGCAATACGAGTCTAAATGATCACCCCACTTCTTTAGTTTGAGTATCACATAAGGATTTTCAAGATTAAGCTCCAATCCATTTAGTACTTTTACATTCAATATTCCTACAATGCGAGTTTGTTCACCGCCGACACCTGCATCAGAGCACTAAGTAAAACAGATCTTATTAAGCTCCAGTGCTTGTAGTACTTTTACATTCAGGATTCCAACAATGCGAGTTTGTTTACTACCCAAACCAGCGTCAAAACACTAAGTAAAACAGTTTTAGTAAGTACGTCCTGTATATCCGATACTTCTTAATGTTGCATTTTTTCTATACTACCTAATAAAAAGAACACGTACCCTTGTTGAAAATTACTATGGAGGGAAAAGTCTAATTAAATGCCTCCCCTTATTTATACTATGTAATATTTTCACTTAACACCCTTTAAAATATTTTCACATACACGATTGCCTTAACATTAATGATTAAAGTAATTACACTATCAATTTTTTATCTTTTAAAATATTTCCATGGACCCTTTAAATCAAATACTTATATATCAACTATCTACATGACTCGATGTCACCTCCACCGTTAACAGTCCGCCCCACCACCACACCATCACGGCGGGTACGGTGCTAGTTCATACTAATATCAATGACATGTTTACATTTATATCCTAAGAGAGAACAGAACTAAAAGCGAAAAAATTGCATTGGAAATAAGCTTACTTGACTACTAAGTGCGGTTTCAAGTGCTTTGACGATGTCGTCCATCAATGGACGTTCTTCACGGTTTCTCATTAAACATTGATAAGCTATTTTTGTATACTCATTTAAAGAATGATGATTTATTTGATCCTTTATTTTGCCAAAAACAATTTCACTTATTTTGTTTTCTTCATAGTATTGTCTTACAAATTGTACAAAAGACTGACCATCGTTATTGTTTTTGCCAATACATAGCCTCCCACATAATACCTCAAATAACACTACACCAAAAGAGTAAACGTCCGACTCTTTCGTTAATAAACCTGTCTCTGCATAGACCGGATCCCAATAACCAAATGTGCCAACAGCGTTGGAGATAAGATATGTGAAATGTTTGTTTACAGGAGCTAATTTGGAGAGACCAAAATCTGCGATTTTAGCATTCCAGTTTTCGTCTAATAATATATTAGAACTCTTGATATCACGATGCAATACCCTAAGCAGGGTATCAGTAGGAGCATGCAGGTATGCCAGTCCACGTGCCGCTCCTATACATATGTGAAGCCGTTGAACCCAGCTTAGTTCCTCTTTGTCGATATAAAAGTCGAGGCTTTTCTTAGACGCATACCTGTACACGAGGATCCTCTCATTGAAAGCGTCGCAATACCCAAAGAGAGAAACTATATTTTCATGTCTGTATAAGGAAAGCACCATAATCTCTTTCCAAAACTCTGGATCTCCTTGCCCACACCAACGTTCTAAACGCTTCACGGCAACCTTGGTGTGTTGGTCCCTAAAATGGTCGATTACCCCCTTATAAACTTTCCCGAATCCGCCTTTACCAATGAAATTTTCTTGAGCAAAATTGTTGGTTGCTGATTTTATACTTTCTAATGGGATTTTGAGGTGGTCAAATTGTCTTACGTGAGTCATTGGATATGTTGATGGTTAATGAGAATTCTAAGAGAAATTTGAGCAAAGATTTAACACCACACATACATGCAAAACTAAGATAGAACTCCAAAGATATGAAGGGGGTATGTATTACACCACACATACATGCATCCCTTATCTCACGATATATGCACATATATAATTAGTTATATTATGTAATGTAATATTCAAAGACGTAACATTGAATAATTCTAAGTAGTTAGAAAAAGATGAGGTAATGTTAACCATTATTCTAACATTGAAAAGAGTCAAAAGAAAAATTAAAATTTACATTTCAGCATAATTTCAAAAGTTAAATTTTATATATATTTCAACATAATCTCAAGTCTTTCCAATCGGGTGGGATGGGGTCAGTGGCGGATCTAAAAAAACACTCTAGCGGGGCATAAATTAGATGTGAGATATTTGAGGAGGCTAGTGACGTTAAGTTTGTTGTTCGGGTAAAATAAGTTTAATATAATATCTACAGTATATTATAAAATAAATAGGGTTTCAATTTTCAATTTCAACAATGTACACATGATAATACATAATGTATCATAAATCATTTTATTCTTCTAATTCTTTCAAAATCTTTTATCTCAAAAACTGTACATCGATAAATTATAAAAATTATATGGGTGTTCTTAAAATTATATGCTCTTTCATTAGAGATGTCATTCGATATACTTTCGACGAATTTTTAAATCTGAGGTCGGAGCACCTATAATTAAGATATTTGGTTATGACACTCTATGACATATCATCTCCTATAACCTATCACCATCACCATTTCATCGCCGCAATACACGGATACTTGCTTTCGTATAACTATATGTAGCAATTTAAATGTCAAACAATGATACATGTAACAACTGAAACACCAACTCACACTTTTACATGACTCTAATTATAATAGTACTAAGTAGTAGGAACAACTATCACCAACATTTATTCTAATAAAAAGAAAAGATTTTTTTTTTTAATGTTGTTGAATTAATAAAGACAAAGTCAAATTTGGCTTAAGACTATAACATTACAAATATTATTATCGTTATGTTTCTCTAATTCAGTTCACCTTAGTTAATTGTATGTTTGCAATCTCATGTTTCCATTTAGCAACTTTTTATTTTTATGTTTATAACTCCTCGATATGTATATATACTCGTAAATGGCAAGAAGAAGATAGCTCTAGATTGAGTAGAGTAGCTTTTGTGTTCTAAATCTAAGTAAGCTTATGTTTATAACTCCTCGATATGTATATATACTCGATATGTAAATCTAAGATAGCTCTTATGTTTGGTTTTTAGCTTTTGTGTTCTAAACCTTATGTTCTAAATCTAATTCAGCGTAATTTAAAGTTAAAAGACTTGGTTAAACGAACTTTGTGATTAGCTGGTGAGGTTGGTAGAACTTAAGATATTTTCCATCACATTTGCTTCAAAGTTACCTAAACTTGTACAAGAGAAAGAAATGAAAATACAGAAAATGGTCACGCTTGATGAAATGACTAACCAAATTGAAACGTGAATAAAACCCCCACGAATAAGTACAAGTGGCCTGATTTGGGAGATTAAATGTGAGGGGTGCCTGACATTATACACCTTAAAGTCGAATGGTTGACCCAAATTCCACTCCACCGTTAAGACTTTTAGCTCATATCAATGGAGAGTTCTATAACTATATATATAATAAACAACAAGATTGCTTTTTATAGGTATTATTAAAAAAATTTTGATGTAGCAAATTCATAATTCACTTAAAATTTTTTTTTATTTAATTATAATGTCATATATATATAAATAAAATAGAAATAGTTCTTTACATATTTAATTAAAATATCAATCATTTATTTAAAGAATAAAAAATCCTTTTTATATAATATTATTACAAATAAAATGTATTTTTTTTATTTAAACTATTGTTTTAATTGAATTATTAGATTTATATCAAGTTATAATATTTTAAAAATAGATATTACATAAAAAAATTTTAATTTATTTTATATTTTAAAATTTTAATTAACATGTTTGGGTTAAATCCGGGTTTGATTAACTAGTATGGCGTAATAAAAGACTTTTTTTTGATGAATTTACTTGTCTTTACACTTGTCTAGAACCGGTGGCTACCAAACAACTGTTCAAACCAATCAAGCTTTGCCACGTTGTACTCATTTGACTACTTCTTCTGAGTAGTTGACTGAAACGTTGATCTTTATTGGGAAATATATAACTCGTTGGGTTCTAGAATGTGCAGAGCCTTTGATTTGATTGATTATGTCATCTATCTAATATTATCTTATAAAGCATTTTGCTCTTTTTTAAAATCTCAATTAATAATTTGATATACCTAATATACCTTTTTTTTTTATTCACCAATTTAAAAATCTCTACTTAATATACCTATAATACCCTTAAATTTTAACTACTCGTTTTTTTCTCTCTTCTCAAATTTCAACCACTCATTGTTTCCTCTCTCCTCAATAAATCATTTTATTCTTCTAATTTATTTAAAATCTTTTATCTCAAAAACCGTATATCGATAAATTATAAAAATGGTATGGGTGTTCTTAAAATTTCATGCTCTTTCATTAGAGATGTCATTCGATATACTTTCGACGAATTTTTAAATCCGAGGGTAGAGCCCATACAGCTAAGGCATTTGACTATCATACTTTATAACTTAACCTATCAACCCCACCATCTCACCGCCGCAACGTGCGGACACTATTGTTCGTTAATTGATTATGTTGAATAATCTTGGTTTGTTAAAAATCAAGCCGCGTGTATTAGTTTCAAATGTATAGTTAATGCATCTTGAAGGGTTATATCTAGAATGAAGTTGAGAATCAGGTGAACAGAATTAAACAAATATATATACTTAATGGGTGTTTATAATGCTTGGTTGAAATACCGTTTGTTGAGAAACAATTTTCTGATTGAGAAGATCCATAGTACTTATTAGGATATACTCGTATTAATTAATTACTTCTTTAATTGATAACTCATGAATGATTGCAGTTTGAGATTTTTATATTAAATTTTAGGAAAATACTAAATACAGCCCTAAGGGCTGTATTTAACGTGCATAAAAAATGTGTACTTTCCATATTCAAAGTCCGTTCCCTGATTTTCATGGTAAATGTATAAACAATTTATGCACCTTAAACACAAAAATTTAAGGGTTTGCTAAATACAGCCCTTAGGTACATAAATTGTTTGTATATTTACCATGAAAATCAGAGGACGGACTTTTAATATTGAAGGTACAAGTTTTTTTATGCACGTTAAATACAGCCCTTACATTTCCCATTTTATTTTAGTGTCTTAAACAGGAGCTTACTGAATAAGCATATACATTAATTTTGTGTTTGGTATATTTGAGATGTTCTTAATTTGGTGAGTATAATGATCCAACATTAGAACGTATAAACTTTGTTTTAAATCCATCTTGGCATTAGTGTTTAATAAACACATAGTAGTACACATATTGGCTGATGAAGTCTTAACTAGTCGTTTGTACTGTTGATGATGCTGAGAAAGCTAGCTTGCTACTTGCATGATTGTGAAACAAGAAAGTAGCAGGATCTGATCCCCATGTACGTAGTGGCAGGATCTGTGTTGGTGTAACTTGTGGTTATCTGATCATGTCGATTTCCAAGGGTTCTGATCAGACTTCACATATCTCGAGTTTCTAAGTTTTCATGAAAACCTGTTTGCGATGACGTACGACCATGTCAAACAGTAGTAATGGAGCTCTTAAAGTAGATCTTGACCAGAATGATTCGGGAGATCCTCCTTTTAAAGGGCAGTGCTGCAGTATCTTGTGTTTCAGTCTTTCATAGTTACATGTCTATTATGCCATTACGCCGGTGTTTGGAATTGCTATATTTGATTTCTTATTGATCCTTCATCATCGATCCTTCATAATACACAATACAATGGTCACACTAACATAAATTCCTGCCATCACGTACGTATATTCATTGTTTGAGTGACCTGCATCTAATGACTTCATACACAATTATGCACTCTTATTAAGAATTAACAATAACCACTATAATTTGAGCATGAAATTCACCTAAAACTCCATTACAACTGCTTGTCTAAAATGCAATTAGTCATAAATAACCCTAATAAAATACTTGGGTGTCTAACAGTATACTCACTTTTTTTTTTCTCTTTATATATATATATATATTATATATAGGGGTTGGTTATTTTAGGACCACTTCTTATGTTATGACTAATTAGGACCACATTATCATCATCACCGACTACCAACGCCACCACTACAATGATTATCTCCGACCACCACTATGATCAAGGTCGTCATCGCCGGAAAATCATGTTTAAGTTAATTTACACGTGTGTAAGTTGTATATAACTTACACATGTGTAAGTTAACTTAAACATGATTTTTCCGGTGCTTGCCGTCGTCGGAAGATCATGGTGGTGGTCGGAGATGATGATCACGATGTTTAAGTTACAATTTACACATGTCCTAATTAGTCATAAAATAAGGAGTGATACTAAAATAACTTGTACTTTTAATTTATATGTATATATATATATATATATATATATATATAGAGAGAGAGAGAGAGAGAGAGTTGAGTTATTGTGAGAACTGATTTTTTTGTCGAGAACTGTGAGAACCAATAATAATAAGGGTAGTTTCGTATTTTTGAAATATAATATATAATTATTCTAAAATTCCTTAAATTACTCTACGGTTACAATTTTTGAAAAAGTGCAACTATTTTAAATCTTTCCCTTTTAATTTAAACAACAAAACAACCACATATTTATGTTAAATTTTGTATCAAACATTTGGTACAGGTTGTGCGTTTGGATATCATTTTTTTTAAAAATATTTTTATAGTCACATGTTTACAATCAAAATTCTAAGGTATATTTTATTTTAAAATTTGTGTATTTTTATGATTCATATCTGTACATGTTATATATTTTCTTTCTACATGCGAACACATCAAAACTTAATTATTTTTAAACATGCTTTCATTTTTTTTGTTTTTATATAAATATCGGCATATATTTTACATATGTGAACAGATATACACTTGTACACGAAGATGTTCATACGTGTACCAACAAGAAATTTATAAAAATACACATGTAAATGTTCGCACGTGTACCGTCAAGAAATTAATAAAAGTACACATGTAAATAAAGATGTTTGCATGTGTACCAACAAGAAATTAATAAAAGTACATATGTAAACGAAGATGATCGTATAAATCATCATATGTGAACATGATGAAATCACTATTAGTTTATAAAAACTTTTTCATTATTGTTTTATTACATAGAATTTGTTTGAACATTTTTTTAAAAAAATGAACTACTTTAAAAAGAAAAAAAGAGAGTGAAAGCATTATGACGAGACATGGAACATAATTTAAATTTGTTGTTAAATTTTGAAAATCTAAAAGGAATTAGTTTCACTAGATCTATAATTCATGGCTTCTGTTTTAATTATGCGTGTGCTTTTTTTCAATTTACATATATTCCTATTATGTCCTTCTTTTAATTTTCATTTAATCACAAATTAATATATTTTATAATAAATACATTTATGCCATAAAAAAATCTCAACCTTTGATCTTATTAATCCAATGAACCAAAATAGTTCTTACAGTTTTTGACAAAATACATGATTCTCATTTTAACTTTTTACTATATATAATATATATATATATATATATATATATATATGGAAATAGAGTTATTATGAGAACAAAATATTAATCTAGAACTTCGAAAACTACAAGAAGTAACCATATCCATATGATCAATTAGATCAATGGTTAACATAGTTTGATGGCTTTTTTGTAATATTTGAAGGGGTGGAAATAGAAAATGATTAAAAAAAACACACAAAGAGAGATAAGTTACTTTAATTTCTTTTCCATTTTTGAGTTGACTAGAATACAACACATACTTCAACCAAGTAACTTATCTTTTTCATGCGTCTCTTTTATGTCATCTAGCCTTTTTTCAAGGTCACTACAAGTAGAGGTGCACAAAAAAACCGGTTAACTGAACCAATTCGAAAGTTAACCTATAATCGTAACCGGTTAGTAACCGATACAGTATAAACCGATTATAGGTTAGGAAAAACCGCCGGTTAGTAATCGATTTGCACTTTCAAAACCAAAAACCGATTCCTAATCGGTTAACCGATAATCGGTTTTTATTTTTAGTTTTAACCGGTTAATTGATTAATTATATATAATTGGGATTGTTTTCTATTTTATACTTACCACTCACCACTTACTGGGTGATATATATATATACACATCGAGATATAAAAAGAAAAATGAAGTCACATACATCTGGAAAGAAAGAAAAAAACATCGGAGACCAGAGAAAGAAAACCCCTAGTCATATATATATATACATCGATGTATGTGGCGGCCATGAGGGGTAGATGATGATGAAGGGAAATGGTGTTATCAGTGGTGTTTGTGGGTAGATCCGGACGGAACAACTTCTTTTATGTTGAAAAAGAAAACCCCTTTTGGCTTATATATTATTGATAGTGGGCGGTTAAAAAAATAACCTATTAGGTTAACCGGTATCGGTTAACCGGTTATTATTAACCGAAACCGATTACACCGGTTATAGTTTTTTAAAACCCAAACCGGTTATTAACCGGTACCAGTTAACCGTAATCAGTTTTATTTTTTTATAAAAGTAACCGGAATCGGTTACTAAAAAAAATAACCGGAACCGGTTAACTTGTATTTGCACCTCTAACTACAAGTTAATTGTTCAAAATAAATCAACCCAATTGGCCCAACTTCAAGCCCAATTGATCTGGGTTGAGATTACAAGCTGAGAACTACTCGTATTTAGCTATTTATTTTTTATAATTAGTATGTGCATTTAATTAAGTTTATTTTTTCTTTTTTTATTGCCTGATAATAAAGTTTTGTCTAGGTTTAGGTTTTAAATGCTTATGTTTCTAGCTTGGGAACTCTATTATAATCTTGTGAGTAAAAATTCTCTGTTTTTAATGTTTGATTCATAGTTTCCAACTTGCACTCTAAGTACGACTTCCTAAGCTCAACCTAGTCATTCAATTGGGATTGAAGTTAAGTGAGTTGAGTTGATTCTTAAAAAGTGCATCATTAACATTTAGTGCATACGAAAGCTGTGAATATCCATTCCAAATGAAGATAAAACTGAGAATGAGTTAAATTTGGCATTCAAACAACACAATAACATACTACATAGTCATTGTAGGTCTTACCTTTCCCTACATTGAAGAAAGTGAATTTTGTTTCGGTTATTTAGAATTTAATGGAATTTATAAAAATCCATTGTTATTTACTTTTTAAAAGTTATCTTGACCCTTTTCTTTTTTGGAAAAGAGGGGTTTACTAAATACAACCCTTAGGGCTGTGTTTAAGGTGCATAAATTGTTTGTGCATTTACCATTAAAATCAAGAGGCGGACTTTTAATATGGAAGGTACAAGTTTTTTTACCCAATTACTACAACTTGAAACTGTTTTTTCAACTTTATTATATTTTTAGAACTTTCACATTAAAATTATTCGGTATCAATTCAACTATTCTTACCATTTAAGAGTGAATTAACAATCATAATTATCAAGCTTTATTCCATAGGATCATGTTTTCTAATTAATTACTCCTAAGAAATGATGGCTATTTAATAAACTCGTACGTATATGCAATTGTCTCAAAAACGTCCCGACCCGTAAACCAGAATAGAAACACACCGCAACAACTGTAGCATTAACGTGGAACCAAATCTTCCAAACATTCAAACAGCATGAGCCAATCTAGAAACATTATCTTCTATTTTCTTAGATCAGATTATGTAATTTATGTTAATTGAATATCGTACAATCACTATCAAAACAGCCATCCAACACCCCGTAAATATATATTGATTCTGAGACATCTTATATGTCATGTTATTGAAAATAATTACTAGAGGGTAAGCTAGCTCGATCGAGACTGAACTGCATCTTCTCTCGGTGTCACTTGTCCACAATTTACATATATATCGGATTCATATTCATGTTATTTATTAACACTCAGCAGACTACTCTTTTTTTTTTTTTTTTATATTCATAAAATATTGACAGTAGAAAGAAAGGAATATAATGGAAAGTGTTTGGGTACTCAATAAATACTCAGCTCACTACTCTTATATATTTTTATGATTTGAAAATAATTCTTAAATTTATCTTTAAAAGAATTAATCAGTTTTCATTCCATATATCCTTACGTATTAATAGTTGAAAAAATAATAAACCACCAAAATTGGTGAAACCCAAGGGCTCAATCTCAGCCCTTGGATCAAAAGCAATCCACGACTGAGATTAAAAAAAAACAATACGGAGAGGTACTTTGGTAATTTTGCACATTATCTCACACCTCAATTATTTATTTCCAGTTTCAAACACACACACACAAACACACATAGATTAGATCTCTCTCTCTCTCTCTCTCTCTCTCTCTCTCTCTCTCTCTCTTTCTCTCTCTCTCCACCCACTAGTAGCACCACCACCACCACCACCACAACTACCACCACCGTGCTCAGGTCACCATCGCGTTTCAATCGATATGGTATAGCCATCGTTGCCTCTGTCATCATCATCTCCAACATTCATCATTAATTAATCTTGAAGATGACTTTTGTTGTGTAAATTCTAAATATTCAAATGTAATTAAAGAACATGTGATTAGATCTTTCTAACATTTGAATTTGTTAAATTTTATTAGTTATTTAATTGACTTTGTTGTTTGGTATAATATTGCCTATAAGGTATTTGATGAAATGTCTAAACCAAAGTTTCTTATATATGATTTAGTATCAAATCATATCTGATTGAGTATTGCATATAAGGTGTTTGATGAAATGTCTAAACCAAAGTTTGATAACCTTTATGATTCTGAATCAAATTTGATTTTGTATAGGTTTGTTGATATAAAACCCATTTGTTTGTAACTGTATGTGTAAAATCACATCTGATTGAGGTTATAGAGATTTCTGTTTTTGTAACTGTATGTGTAAAATCATATTTGATTTTGTAAATAGATTCTATAGATTTGTGTATTGTAACTTTGTTTTGTACAATCAAATTTGATTTTGTATTGAGGTTTTAGTTACTTGTGTCCTTATGCCTAGAATCATATTTGATTTTACTCTTACAGTGTGAAAATTCTACATATAATGAACTATTCAAAATCAAAAATGATTTTACGCATACATTGTGAAAAACCTATTCAAAATCAACTATTCAAAATCAAAAATGATTTTACGCATATATTGGGGAAAATCTATACAAAATTATATATGATTTTTTTATAACACATTGAGACAAAACCAAATGAGTTCCATACAAAGAAAACCATTTAAAATCAAAAATGATTTTATCCATAGAGTGTCAAAACCCTATACAAAATCATATATGATTTTATTCATATATCTAGACAAAAAAAAGTGAGTTCGGTGTCATTAACATATTCAAAATCATATATGATTTTGTATATTCTTCCGTACAAATAAACTTATTCAAAATCAAAATCGATTTTAAGCATACACCATGAAAAAATATTCAAAATCATATACGATTTTACGTATAAATTTGAGACAAGGCAAATGAGTTCTATACAAATAAACCTATTTAAAATAAATTTTGATTTTACGCATATAGTGTGAAAAAATATACAAAATCATATATGATTTTCTGTAGCACATTGAGTCAAACCAAATGGCTTCCTTAAAAAAAAATTTATTCAAAATCATTTTTGATTTTACTCATAAAGTTTGAAACCTATTCATAATCAAAAATGATTTTACGTATACATTAGGGAAAAACTATACAAAATCATATGATTTTGTATAGTACATTGAGACAAAACAAAATGATTTACATACCAAGAAACTTATTTAAAATCAAAAATAATTTTAAGCATACAGTGTGAAATACCCATACGAAATTATATTTGATTTTATTCATACATCTAGACAAAAGAAATGAGTTCGATATCATTAAGCCTATTCAAAATCAAATTTGATGGAATTTCATTTGTTTGTGTAGATATATGGAATTTCACTAAACCTATTCAAAATCAAATCCGAAGGGAAAGTGTGATCACGAGGGCCTTCGGCCCTGAGCTTTAGTTTAGGGTTTGAAGTCAACGGCTAACCCTACCACTTCAAACCCTAAACTAAAGCTTAATTTCTAATCAAAAATGATTTTACATGTATAATGTTAGAAATCTATGCAAAATCATTTTTGATTTTATGCATACATTTTAGAAAAGTTGCATTCTAAAACCCTAAATGCTAAACCCTAAAATGCTAAAGCTTACATTGGGGGGACGGATGTATACAATACACTTAAGGGTTTAGGGTTTGAAGTCGTAGGGTTAGCCTAACTTCAAACCCTAAACCCTAAGCTACCATGTAAAAACCTGGAAAAATCTATGCAAAATCATTTTTGATTTTATGAACACATTTTAGAAAAGTTGCATTCTAAAACCTTAAATGCTAAACCCTAAAATGCTAAAGCCTACAGTGGGGGGACGGATGTATACGGTACGCTTAGGGTTTAGGGTTTGAAGTCGTAGGGTTAGCCTAGCCTAGGCTAACCCTACGACTTCAAACCCTAAACCCTAAGCTACCATGTAAAAACCCGGGAAAATGATTTTACGCGTACATTGGGGAAAACCTATACAAAAATCAAATGAGTTCCATACAAAGAAAACCATTCAAAATCCAAATTGATTTTAAGAATAGAGCGTGAAAAAGCTATACAATGATTTTGTTCAAGTTTGTAGGTTTTAAGGTATAAGTGTCTTTTTAAGACTATCTGTGTAAAATCAAAATTGATTTCACATATATAATGTTAAAAATCAAGGCAAAATCAATTTTGATTTTATGCATACATTTTAGAAAAGTTGTATTATAAAACCCTAAATTCTAAAACCTTGGGGGCTAAAAGCTAATCCTAGGGGGAAGTGTGTGCCTTTTTGTTTTTGTTTTTAATCATTTTTGTGTATATCATTTTTGTTGTCTATCAGAAGATAAAATAGGTCAAAAACTAAAATAACCTTCACTTAGGTCAAATATGAAATCAACTATTTAAAATCAAAAATGATTAGAAACCAAAATCAAAAATGATTTGACACATATATTTGGGAAAAACTCCATAGAGTGGGGGACGAAGGTATACGGTACGCTTAAGGGTTTAGGTTTTGAAGTTGTAGGGTTAGCCTAACGGCTAGGCTAACCCTACATAACCCTACAACTTCAAAACCTAAACCATAAGCTGCCATGTAAAAACCCGAGAAAATCTATGCAAAATTATTTTTGATTTTATGTATACATTTTAGAAAAGTTGCATTCTAAAACCCTAAACGCTAAACCCTAAAATGCTAAAGCCTACAGTGGGGGACGAATGTATACGGTACGCTTAAGGGTTTAGGGTTTGAAGTTGTAGGGTTAGCCGTCTTCAAACCCTAAACCCTAAGCAACCATGTAAAAACCCGGGAAAATCTAAACCATAAAATGCTAAAGCCTACAGTGGGGAACAGGTGTATACGGTACACTTAAGGGTTTAGGGTTTGAAGTTGTAGTCGTAGGGGCTAACCCTACAACTTTTAACCCTAAACCCTAAGCTACCATGTAAAAACCCGGGAAAGTCTATGCAAAATCATTTTTGATTTTATGCATACATTTTAGAAAAGTTGCATTCTAAAAACCTAAATGCTAAACCCTAAAATGCTAAAGCCTACAGTGGGGGACGGATGTATACATTAC
This sequence comes from Erigeron canadensis, assembly GCF_010389155.1. Classification (NCBI taxonomy): domain Eukaryota; kingdom Viridiplantae; phylum Streptophyta; class Magnoliopsida; order Asterales; family Asteraceae; genus Erigeron; species Erigeron canadensis. Next base: position 23,094,794 of record NC_057764.1, read on the forward strand.
GCTTAAGGGTTTAGGGTTTGAAGTCGTGGCTAACCCTACAACTTCAAACCCTAAACCCTAAGCTACCATGTAAAAACCCGGGAAAATCTAAACCATAAAATGCTAAAGCCTACAATGGGGGAATGGAAGTATACCGTACGCTTAAGGGGTTTGTGTAGGTTTCTTGATATGGACTAACTTTGTTTTGTCTAATTGTATGCATAAAATCAAATTTGATTTTGTATAGCTTTTTCACACTGTATGCGTAAAATCAGTTTTGATTTTGAATAGGTTCTTTGCATGCAACTCATTTGTTTTGTGTCAATGTGAGCACAAAATCAAATATGATTTTGTATAGGTTTTTGAAACCATATGCGTAAAATCAAATTTGATTTTGTGTAGGTTTCTTTGTTTAGAACTCATTTGTTTTGTCTAAATGTATGCATAAAATCAAAGTTGATTTTGTATAGCTTTTTACACTGTATACCAAAAATCTTTTTTGATTTTGAATAGATTTCTTTGTATGGAACTCATTTGTTTTGTCTCAATGTGTGCACAAAATCAAATTTGATTTTGAATAGGTTTCTTGATATGGAACTCATTTGTTTTGTCTAAATTCTCTATACATAATGAACTTTGATTCTATACATAAAGTTGTAAAAACAGAAATCATGAAAAATATCAACATATAATGAAATTTGATTGTAGACATATAGTCACAAACACACTGTAACTATAAACTCAATACATAATCAAATTTGATTGTACAAACAAAGTTACGAAATCAAAATCTCTAAAATCTCTATACATAATTAAATTTGATTCTAGACATAAAGTTGCAAAAATAGAAAAATTACTAAAATATCAACATATAATCAAATTTGATTATAGACATATAGTCATAAACACACATGTAACTAAAAACTCAATACATCATCAAATTTGATTGCACAAACAAAGTTACAAAACACAAATTTAACAAATTCAAATTTTAGAATAGATCTATGTACAATCGAGTATGATTGGCTGTACAATCAGTAAATACGTATATAATCAAATTTGATTTCGTACATACACTTTGGTTTAGACATTTTATGAAACACTTTGTGGGCAAAACTCATTATAGAAATTTTAAACAACAACAACCGAAGATACAACTTCTTATCATATGAAAAAACAAAAATAAGAGAAAAAACTATAAATCATGGATAAAAATGGTTTGTTTATCCATTTTTTATATAAAAAACATAAACTACATAAAATATCACTATAATAATATCTAAAATATCATCTTCTATTTGTTGTTGTTGCTAGTGATTTGAGATGAAGATCCAGATTGTAGTGGTGGTGGTGGAGGCGGTTGGATATGGTGGTGGTGGTGGTCACCGTCCATGGAGGAGAAGAGAGGGAGAGAGAGAGAGAGAGACTGTGTGTGTGTGTGTATGTTTTGATCAGGAGAAAAAAGAAGAAGAGAAATGGAAGGTAAGATTCTTTATTTTGGTGTAAATTACGAAAATACCCCTCTGTGTTTTATTTTTAATAAGGGGTAAATGTTAATCTTAACCATTGATGGGAATAATCCAAGGGCTAAGATTAAGCCCTTGAGATTTATGGAAAATTAAAGATGTAAATAAACAAACACCTCATTACCATATTTATCAAGGAAAGTTTTTAATGAAAAAGTTACTTCATGTATATTTTAAACTAGATTAAACTCGTATGTTGTATAAAACTGACCAAAAACCTAAATAAATAGTTATTCATAGTTACAGTATTATTTCTAGTTTATGATAATATAAAAAACTGTTAAATTATAACTATGCAAATAAAATGTGATATGTCCCAAAAATAATGTAAACTGTTACATTACCTTTCATATAAAAGGAAACAAATTTCATTAAAAAGTTACTCTATGTATATATTTTAAACTAGATTAAAAAGCTTTCATGAAAAAATTACTCTATGTATATTTAAAATAGATTAAATCCGTATGTTATATAAAACTGACTAAATACGACTGATAGTCAGTATTATTTATAGTTTACGATGATATAAAAAACTGTTAAATTACAGCTATGCGAATACTATGTGGTATGTCCTAAAGAGGATATTTATAATACTCGTATATCAAATAGTTGTGGAGGCGGTGAATACAACTTTTTTTTACCTTTTTAATATATATGGCTTTAAGTATCACTTAATAAATATATTCAGTTTTAATTTTAATATGATTTTAAGTACCACTAAAATAAATTCATTTTTAACAAGATAAAAATAAGTTTAAGATCAAAACGGAAAATAAGAAACAACTAAAGTTAATATCAAAAAAGAATACGAGAAACAAATAACTAAAAGTGGAGTTCAAGAAACATCATTCTTGCCAATGGGCCGATCTTTGACTCTGGGATATTTCACCAGGCGTGAATTATTGAGGGTCTCTAAAAAAATCATTATAACTAAAGTAAAACCTTTTAACTAAAAAAAAATATGATTGTAGATTTTTCTAACAAATTTTTTATTAAAGGAATAAAAAATTACAAATAATTGTGAAACAGGAACATATCTAACTACTTTTTTTCTTTAACTGCAAAGATGAAATATTATATAAGAACAACTAACTAGCAAGGTGCTAGAAGATCCAAAATACAAACACCAATATCTAGACAAATCCTTAATATATCAAATACATCACAGAACATAAAATAAAAATAAAACCGGCTAAGCCAAACATGAGATATAATTAGTAGCAACCCCTTTAGATCTCGTGGATAACCACAATTGGGAGTACACCTTGATCTCAGCCATAACATAATCTGGAGACGATTTGATGTGGTTGAAAGTGAGCCTATTCCTAGCCGACCATATGCACCAGACGACAATCATGGTAATAGCATGAACTGCTTTCTTTTTCTTATTGTCCCCAACACATATCTAACTACTTAGTCGAATTACAAGCTACAACTTTGTTACTAAGAAGATCAAGACACTGTCTAACCAACACTTGCCACTTTCCTTACGCAACATGTGTCATTTCTAATTTTTAAATATTTATTTCCATTGATTTAGTTATCGTTATTACTATATAAAAGCTATCCACCTTTTCATCTTTAAAAATAGTTATAGAAAACTTAGTTTAGAAATTACTCAATTGTTCTTAATGGAACCTATATCCTTATTTTACTGATTTATATCATAAACTTTTACCTTCTAAACTATATCCACTATTCCCTTTACATCAACCTACACCACTCAACACCATTACCACCAATAGTCATCACAACCACTCGACTGTTGTCTCATTCGTTGTTCTCACATTGCGCGGGTATCGTGCTAGTTCCTATCATGTATTTCCTTATTGATATCTACCAATAAATTAAAAGGGGATTGACATATTCTTGAAACGACATGTGGCGTAATCCTTCATCGACACGTGTTCTTTTAATTTATTTATTTTATTAAATTAGTTTTTTTACTCGTATAAAAATTCAATTTTCTTATTAGACTTAGAATTAAACTATAAATCTTGACTTAATAAATTTATTGTCATTAATGATCTCTAACTTTGTCATTAATAAATTGTATCCTTTTTTTTCTTAATTATTCAACTCCTATTAGCTAGGGATTTGCTAACTAATGCCCCTAGTGCATTAGTTAAGAAGCATTTAATAAACTTGTTATTTCCTTATTAATCAAAAACTATATTTAATGTGTATTAATTCAACCTAACAATTTTTATTTTTAAATAAACAGTTAATACATATTTTCATATTTTAGGAAAGTTGGACTTCATTAAATGCTTTATTAAATGCTTCTTAACTAGTGCACTAGGGGCACTAGTTAGCAAATCACAAGGCTATATGTTATCATCCAAATCCACTATGCCTACAAGTTTTAATTTTGATGTGGTTTTAGAAGTTTACGGTAAATCCAAAGTTTTAACTAAATATATATTATATAATTACTGTTTATTATAATTTAATTTTGATCATCGATTTACATTAACCACAATTTATTTCATACTCACGAATCATGTATGAGGCATATTCAAATTTCTTTATGATACAATCTATATAGCTACCGTGTATCGTACGGTTATTATGAATAGTATATTCATATACAAGTAGAATTATCTATAACTAAACAATAAACTTAAATGTTTTTTATATCTTTAATCTAATTTTAAAGTATAAAAAATTGAATAACTAATTAGTTAAACGTGTGTCCTTTATAATTGGTTAAATATTAATATTACTTAATTTTGTTATTTATAAATATATAATATAATGTATTTCTTTATCTATCTTCGATGTTAGCTAGATATTAGATTAGATTTTAAAGTATAATCGATAGATATAGTAAGTGATAGGGTGACAATCAAATGAGAACCAACTTAAAATAAGAACAAATGAGAAAACTTAAAAACTATATTTTGATGCATTAAAAGTCCATAAAACTGACATAGTGCATAGTTAATTATCATTATTTAAGTGTTTAACAACACATGAATCCGTCAAAATCGAAAAAATCACGTTTTTTGTTGGATGCACAAAACAAAAAAAAAACGTGATTTTTTTGATTTTGAAGGATCAATGTGTTGTTAAACACTTAAATAATGATAATTAGTTATGCACTATGTTAGTTTTATAACTTATAACAGAAATATAAGTTAAGTTGCAGATTCACCATTCAGCATACCTAACCTGCTGACGAGATTCTTGAATCTCTTTTCATCTAAGGGTTTAGTGAAAATGTCAGCGAGCTGATCATCAGTGGGAATGAAGTAGATTTCGACATCACCCTTCATGAGATGGTCACGAATGAAATGATACCTAATATCTATGGGTTTGGTTTTGGAATGCTGAACAGGATTATGTGTGATGGCAATTGCACTCGTGTTATCACACTTGATGGGGACCTTAGAATAGTCTAAGTCATAGTCAGCGAGTTGGTTTTTCATCCAGAGGACTTGTGCACAACAACTCGTAGCAGATACATACTCAGCTTCAGCAGTGAAGATGGACACTGTATGTTGTTTCTTACTAGACCAAGTAGTCAGTCTCCCCCCCCCCCCCAACAGTTGACATCCACCACTGGTGCTTTTCCTGTCTAACATGCATCCAGCATAGTCAGAGTCTGAGTATGCAACTAGGTCAAAGTTAGACTCTTTGGAATACCATAGACCTAAAGAAGAAGTCCCTTTAAGGTATTTGAAGATTCGCTTAACAGCGAGAAGATGAGACTCCCTAGGAGAAGCTTGATATCTTGCACAAAGGCAAGTGGCAAACATGATATCCGGACGACTCGCTGTGAGATACATCAGCGAGCTAATCATTCCCCTATAGTGAGTGGGGTTCACATGCTTATCATCAGGATCAACATGGAGATTATTTGGAGGGGACATAGGAGTGGGCTTGGTAGTGATATTGGACATATCAAACTTAGCCAACATGTCTCTAATGTATTTTTCTTGATTTATAAAAATGCCATCAAGGACTTGGCGAATTTGCAAACCAAGAAAGAAGGTTCGTTCACCCATCATGCTCATCTCAAAGTGAGAGGACATAGCGAGCTAAACTTTCTGCAAAGCTTCTTGCTGGAGGATCCAAAGATGATGTCATCCACATATATTTGAACATATAGGAGATGAGCACCCTTTCTAAAGATGAAGAGGGTACTGTCAATGGATCCTCGCTAAAAGTTATTAGAGTGAAGAAACTCAGAGAGTATGTCATACCAAGCTCTGGTAGCTTGTTTAAGGCCATATAATGCCTTATATAGACGATAAACACGGTGAGGCTTAGCTGGATCTTCAAAACCAGGTGGCTGCTCAACATAAACCTCCTTTTCAAGTTTTCCATTTAGGAAAGTACTTTTTACATCCATTTGATATACTGTGAAGTTTTTGTAAGCAGCATGTGCCAATAATAAGTGTATAGCTTCCAATCGGGCCACTGGAGCAAATGTTTCATCGTAATCGACACCTTCTTCATTAAGGTAACCTTGTGCAACCAGCCTAGCCTTGTTACGAATAAAAACACTATCTTCGTCCATTATATTTCTGTAAACCCATTTGGTTCCGATGGGTTCTTTGCCAGGAGGTAGAGGTCCTAAAAACTAGACATGCTGTCACTAGAATTGAGTGAGTTCCTCTTGCATGGCAGCAACCCATGAGGGGTCAACCATTGCTTCTCCAATGTTCTTGGGAGTGATCATAGACAAGAATTTAACATACAAACATGTGTTTCTTGTCACTGATCGAGTGATAATACCCTACTGAGGGTCACTAATTACTTGGTGAGCTGGATGACTAGATGTCCATTTAAGTGACAGAACACTTGATGCACCTAGCTGAGTGTCAGCGGAAGATTGAGTGATGGTAGCAGCAGGAGTATTATAGGAGGAAAGATCAATGGTAAGAATGGGTTCAGAATTTTAATCAGTAGCGCCATTTGACTGAACTGAGTCATCATTGATGTGAGAGTCATCAACAGGCTCCATATCATCAGCATTTGCTGACGCAACATGAAACTCATCTTCAGTGGAGTCATCAACTTGCAAATCATCATCCAGTGATCTAGGTTTGGCTGATGCTGCATGGATTGACCTTAAGATAAGCTTAACTAGCTCAATCATATAGATATGAGCAGCAACTTGCTCTAATTCAGTTTCTGATGAACAATCAAGGGGCATGATATTACTACCATTGCTGTGTAGAAATACATAGTTGCTGACAACATCAGGAGCACTATATTCAATTAACATAGCAGGCTCACCAAAATTGTTTGAAATGATTCTTTGTGAATGAGGAAGAGATATGCGCTGAAGGGAAATATGTTCAGCAATGTTTGCATCAATGACAAAAGAGGTGTCACTGGAGATAGGTTCAGGAGAAGGAATCTCACTGATCCTAGTAGAAGAAGAGGATGCTCCAGCAGATAAAGATGAATTTGGTTGTATAACAACCTCTGGAGCTTCCCTTGAGCTAACACTTTCACATTCAGAGGCAACATGTCCTCTGCTGCTACATAGATAACATTTTTTGTCAGAGGTGTTGCCTTTTTGACTTTGAAAGAAGAAGTCTTTCAGATGAGACGAGAGATCGTTAACTCGCTGAGTTAGCTCATTGATTTTAGGGTCAGAAAGTGATGCCTTACCCTTTTTGCTTTGACCTAGACTTGTTCCTTTGTTTAGGTCTTGGTTGAGGCATCTGAGGTACAGGACCAAGAATGGAGTGACCATTGTGATCATTTGAATGATGAGAATTTTATGATCCTCTTATCATAGTCCAAGCTTGTCTGTCAGCAGGGTGAGAAGTAGAGGGACCCTGCTGAGATTGATGCACTATACTTGGAGTGATAGGTCTTGATTGACGATTTGGAGTCGCTGACCTCATTTGCCTATGAGGCAGATACTCCCTGTTAGGGGCAGAGGATTGAAAATTCTGATATGGCATTTGTCCTCTTTGAGGTGTAATTGGCCTCACTTGCTGATGAGGCAAGTGTCCTCGCTGAGGAGTAATGGGTCTCACTTGCTGATGTGGCAAGTGTCATCTCTAAGGAGTAGTAGACCTATTTTGAGAAGGCATCCTTCCTCTTTGAGGAGTGTTATGCCTTGGAATGGAATGAACAGATGCATACTGAGGTGTCTGATGATGAAATTGTACATCAGCAGGTGCAATCTTTGAGGGATGCACTTGCTGATATCTAGTATCAGCGAACCTAACACGTCTTTTCATTTGACGCACATGCTGGTCATCTTTGTTTCCAGCATGGGTAGGTTCTTGCAGAGAAGAGGAAGATTGAGCACTGGATCGTTGTTGGCTGATTGGAGCATCTCGCTGCGGATTGCTATAGTCATAGGGCACGACAACAGTGCTTCTTTTAAAGGGTTTAGCAGACTTGATAGACAGCTGCTGAGGAGTAATGGGTTTGTAGCCATCACTTGAGACATCTCCTTTAAAATTTTTTGAAGGAGAATATTGAATTCTCCCTTCATTTGGCATCATACCAACAATAGCGAGGTGAGAGAACACATTATTGGTGCTGATTGAAGAACTAGCACCTTTTACCTCAGCAGAGGTAGAAGGATCGCTGGTGGAAGAAGATGGGGTAGCACCAACATCAACTTCAGTATGGTAGTTATTTTGTCCCTTAACAAAGTACCATTTCTTCACTCTTCAGGAGAGATAATGGAGGATGGAGGGATAGAAATTTCAGGCTTCACATCATCATTGAATGAGTCAGCAAGTGAAGCAGTAGTGTCATAATCACCACCAATCACTGCCTGGACTTGTGCAGGGACTTGTTCACTTAAACATTGATGGTGAAACTTAGAAGCTTTTGACAAAGAGGTCACAATCTTCTTCAGATTAGAGACTTCAAGCTTGAGTTTTTCATTCTCAAGATGAAGTTTTTGAGTCAGCCACTCATGTGATTGAAGTTCAACATGAACGTTTTTCAATTTCATGAGTTTTTCTAATTTATCACTTAACTCTGTGCCAGCAGTGTTAAGTTTGGATTGAAGTTCAGCACGTAGAGTTTCTACAAAATGAAGATCACAGGACAAAGACTCAATAATATTGGTCTTGTCCTCATCAAAAGAAGAGAGAAGAGAATGTACCTTTTTGACGGTGACATTCACCCACTGACTTGAGGAGACTTGATCTTTTGTCAGTGCATCACCATCAGCGAGTGCCATTAGGAACATGGTGTCAACATATTCTTCATTATCTGATTCATCAGAATCAGCCCAATCATGCTCTTCAGCAACCAACCCTTTGGCTGGTGTTTTGGCTTCCTCTGTCTCTGCTATCTTAGCCTTTAGTTGATAGTATTTATTCTTGTACTCATCAGCAGACTTAGAAGAGTTAGTTTTAGGAGCTGCAGGAGAGGGAATAGAAACCCTGCATTCCTTTTGGTAGTGGCCTTTTCTGCCACATCTCCAGCATTCTTCCTGTGATTTATCAACAGGAAGCTTATTGGGAGCACCCGACTTACGGTTGTTCCATTTTTCTGGAATATTTCTTTCCAGCAAGAAGGGCAAAGCCCATGAAGTCACTAAACATCTCTTGTTTTTCATCAGCATCAAGCTCGTCAACAAGAGTTTGAATAGGATCAGGGAGATTTGAAGTGCTGGCGCCATCATAGAGATTGATGGGCTCAGCAGAAACAAGAGTAAGAGGGCCAGAAACAGAATAGGCAGACATGTTGGTGGAGGAAGAAGAGCCAACATGTCTCCTAGATTCAACAGAGGCTCGAATGTGTTGAGCCAAGGCCTTCTCTTTAAATTGAAGAGTGCCAAACAGTTACTCAAGATCTAACTCTTGAATTTTCTTGGTAGTACGAAGCATCTTTCTTAAGTTCTGCCATTTAAGAGGAAGAGAATCGATGAATTTGTGGCATACTTCAAAGTTATCATGAGTAATGCCAACATTGGTCATGTCATTGAGCAACCCTTTGAAACGGGTATAGGTGCTCTCAAAACTTTCATCAGGAAGAGAAAAGAAATTTTCATAAGCACGTTTTAAGTCAATCTTTTTTTTTTTTTATTAACTCAGCAGACCCTTCATAGGTGCTGACAAGTCTATCCCATACTTCCTTTGAAGAGGGATATTTGATGATGAGCTTCATGATCTCAGTAGGAAGAGTGGAGACAATCATGTTCTTAAGCCTGGCATCAAGATTGACCAGCTTACGCTCTTCATCAGTCCATTGGACCTCTGGTTTTACCAGATCCATCACAATCTCAGGAGCTTCAGGTGTAGCTCCTGGAGTTCTTTGGACATACATGGGTATATAAGGACCTTCGGTTAGAATGGTCATGAGATAAGGTTCCACCCCAACAATGTGAAGTAACATTCTCTCCTTCCACGACCCAAAGTCTTTGGGTTTAAATTTAGGAGGAACGGATACGTAAGCAAAGTCACATTGGTTCACAGGAGAAGGAACAGTAGACATGTTCTTGTTTTGAGAAAGAAGTTTTCAAGAGAAGAAAAAAAAACAGAAATTAATGTAAACACATGGTCTTGTTCTAATGATTTAGGAACGGTGGCTATGATACCACTTGACAGTCTAAGAATGCACAACTTGTATTATAATTAACTAGACAAGAATATAAAAAGGAAACTAAATAACAAGAACAATAACAAGTTCAAATGCAATAAATCTAAGCAAATCTAATCATATGTATCATTGATTAAACGATGAATACATGGTCGATATTACAAACTTGACTTACAAGAATACAAATGAACAAAGTTATTGCTAAGTCTAGACACACTACAAACTTAAACAATTACAAGCAAAGTGACACACCCTTTTTATGGTGACTAACACACATAATGTGTTGCGGCTATGTTGCCTTTTATAGGGGAGGATTAGGGCAACACAACCTTACATTGATTGTGACAACAATCATCTGACCGTATTTTCTGAAAGCACTTTCCGGTCATTTTTAGTTCGTATTGTTTATGTACGTAATTAGTCTAATAAGATTTTATCACGGAATAAATGAATTTCTATTAGATTTGGGCTTATTGAGCGTTTAGACGTTAGAAAAATTTTATATGGACTCGAGAACAAGAGGAATGCTAGTTGTCTTGTGGAAATGCCAAACTTAGTAAAATACTTAAAATTAAATCAATTAAAGATTTAATAAGTAAAAATAGACATGTTTATATCCGTTAGAAAGCTATTAAAAAGTTATGTTTAAATATGACGACAAAATAAATTTACGGGTCATGAGTCTTGTAAAATGGTCGAGTCAAACGAGTTTTGTGAAGGTCAAAGATGGTCAAACTTGGTCAAAGGGGGAAACATGAACCAACAAAACCCTTACTAACCCTAACCCTAACCCCTCTCATTTCTCACACACTCTCCCTCCCTCTCTTTCTCCTCTTCTCCAGCCGCCCCCCCTTCCCCTCTTTCTCTCAAATCCGGCCGCAAACCACCACAAGACCACCACCGAACCACCATCTATCATATTCTCCTTCTATTTTGTTTAGATCGTGGTAAGTATGGCACGAATCATTGATTTATTTGCATGCTCTTCATTCAAAAATTAAGATTTTCGTGTATGTATATATATATTCGGTTGTATGAAACCCGTTTTAGTCATATATGTATATATATACACGATATTTTTATGTATATATATATATACATTTTCGGCTTTAAATCTCTTCCTTCCTCCTCTTAAATCCGAAATCTTTTCTTTGTTTTCGGTTATATGTTATATATATATATATCTATGTATACTCGAGTTTTGGCAATATATATATATATATATATTTCGGATTATATGTAAATATATACATATGAATCCGAAAATCTTTTCTTAGATTGTGTAAATCGATTTTCTATGAGAAAATATATATATATAAATTTTCGGTTGTTTAAGGTTATAGATATATATATATCCGAAAATCTTACATTATGTTAAACAAATCGGAGGTATATATGTATGTATATATATATATATAGATCCGAAATCTTGACCCGAAATCTTCTAAATCTAAGAGCTATGGTCCGAAATCTTTAAATTCGAATGTTTAAACCTGAAATCTTTTAGATCCGGAAACTTGAATCCGGATTTGTTTAAAAACCGTGGGTAAGATGTGATTTTTGGGTTGTTCTTGGTTAGATCATTGTAAAAGTGGATTGTATTAGTGATTTGGTCTTGGAAATCGGTTATGGTTCATAGATCTATCCGGAACCTCGATTTTTGTTCCGGTCAACGCCGGTCAACACTGGTCAAAGTTAGTCAAACCGGCCAGAAATGTTTAAGTTGATGAATTAGTCAAATTAAAGTTTTAAATAAAGTTAAATTACTTTTTAAACAATTTGATCAATGTTATTAATCCCAAATTTTTATAATAATTAAATTAATATATATAAATATATTAAGGACTAATTTAAGTGTATATATATATATATATATATATATATAAATGTATTATAAAGACGTTGAAAGGACTGTTTATAAATTATACATTCGTTTAACGATAGTAATGACTTATCGGACTTCTTAGACTTTATAACGACTATATATATATAGACAAGGAATAAAAAGACTTTGTAAAGACGATGTACCAACTATATGACTTTCTGGACTTAATATATTTTATAATGACGTTGACATGAAGACTTAACGGATATAAATAATAAAACGGGACATTATTAAATGAACTATTTCCTTGGACAACTTATAAGGACAAAAAGACTATTAATAATAGTATGACATTTGATGAGATATAATGGCATTTCCTAAGACACTAGTATAGGACATGGACTTATACAATTAAGTAAGTACTTACTGGATGACTTGTGGACAATGTAGGACTTTTGGACAGATAGTGAGCTCATTTCAAGTGTATTTGACTGTTCGTGTTTTTGTTCGTTCATCTAGGGTATTTGTGCTTGTGCTGCTTTCAGGTGAGTTTCGTAGCCCCTCTTTTTACAAGTTTTGGGGTGGAAAGTATACTTATTTTCAAACAGTTTTGTCGATTTTTGTTTTATGTTTAATATTGAGCCTGTGTGTATAGAGTTACTTGTGCCATATGACGTGCTTTGATCATGTTGTATGTATGTGATTATGTGTTGTTTGTTGTGCTTTGGACGTACTCATTGTGTGTGTTGAGACTTGAGACTTTGGACTAAGGCAGGTACCGTAAGGCCGGACTTTGTGACATTGAGGCATTTGGACTTATTATGGCGTAACTCTGCTCGTTATATATTGAATTATTACTGGTTTAGACTTTAAACAATCGACAAAAGACTTATTTCTTTTATTAGACTCTTGACTTAAACCCTACGAACTCACCAACCTTTGTGTTGACATGTTTTAGTATACTTTTCAGGTGCTCAGGTTAATCAAGGATAAAGATTGTTATGCTAGACTGGACTTCGGAGATTAATGCTCTTTATTTAGTTTCAGACTTCATGGCTACATGCCTTGGATTATTTTCTTTATAGACTTTGTTGAAATAAGCTATTTTAGCACTGTTATGACTTTGAACTCATGTTTTCGGGAATATATTTATTATATTCTATTTCATTTAGCAGTATCTATATAATTCCATGTCGTGCTGTACTTTTCATGACACCTCATGTTTCCGCCAACGGTGGGGTGTTACAGAATGGTATCAGAGCCGTGGTTGTAGAGAATTAGGTGGAAAAACCTAGACTATAACCTAAGAACCCCGTATAGCATTTACGATAGGAATCATAGATGCATTCTAGACGTGCTAACGTCGCTTATATTTTGAGTTCATATCATATTGAGACTTATTGTCCCAGTGTTTATTTTGACTATGGCTATCATTTGATGATTGTGTGCTTTTAGTGTTATCGTCATTTCTTATGTGTATTAGAGCAAGATGAAGTGATGGCGCTAACTAGCATCGCATAACGATAATTATAGAAAAGCCTGATCAACTGTTCTATGATTACCGCCATGCCTTGCGACAGTTATTGACATCAGTGATTGCACTTGTAGTGAGAGTGTGGTAGCTACTCTGGGATGCTTAATGGGTGTTGGTTAGGTGGAGGGTTAGCCGCTGGTACACCCTGTATACATACCCGACCAATACCTAGGGAGCATACCAGTACCGTGATCCGACCTTGCATTAGATGTACTAGGGGTGTGGAGGGTTAGCCGCTGGTACACCCTGTATACATACACCACTAGTGCAACGGATGTAGGTGTTAGATTCGGACCACATTTTAACTGCGATTAAGGGTTATATATTATTAGCATATATATATGTATTACATTGACATGAATTGCATGAATAGTTTAGGATCTAGATAGCATTCCTTAGACTATAAGATGAGAGAGCGTACTAAGAGTATCTTGTGATATTAACATCGTCGAGTGTATTCATCCCCGACTAATGACACATGATTATAGGATAATGGCAAGAACAAGATCTAGTGCTGGAACTAGCGGAGGCCGTGGTGAAAATGAAGACTCTGGTCAAGGTCGTGGTGTTGGCCGAGGAAGTGGACGAGGCCGTGGTATTGGTCGTGGCACGGGGCCTGAAGTAGTTCAAGGTGTTGGCCGCGGTGCAGGTCGTGGAAGTGAACAAACTGGAGGTCGAGGTACTGGTCGTGGTGTTGGTCGTGGTGCAGGCCGCAGTGGCGGCCGAGGTAGTGGTCGTGGACGCGGTCGTGGTGAAGCTGAAAATGAACCTACTAATGAGCAAACTGGAATGCAACCAGACCCAGCCATGATTGCCATGATCACCCAAGTGGTTAATACTATACTCGCACAAAATGCTCAGAATGCACAAAATGCTCAGAATGCACAAAATGCAGAGAATGAGGATGCTCAGTATGATGATGATGCTCAGTATGAAGACGCTGAGGATGATCAGGATGGTGAATATTATGAAGACGTTGATCAAGGAATTCGACTTGGGAATGTGCCAAGGGGACTTAGAAGTGGTGTCAGGACTTGTACTTACAAAAACTTTAAGGATTGTGGTGTACAAGAGTATGATGGTAGAGGTGGAGCAGTCAAGTTTATTCAATGGTTAGAGAAGATGGAAGCTGTGATTGGTATTAGTGAATGTACTCCCGAACAGAGGGTCAAGTATGTGGCAAACTCTTTCACTAAAGATGCTTTGTCTTGGTGGAACACTCAGTGCAGAATCAGAGGCAGAATAGCGGCAGAGGCGATGTCTTGGTATAACTTCAGAGAGTTGATGATGAAAAAGTTCTGCACAGCAACCGAACTGGTGAAGCTAGAACGAGAGTTTTTAGAACATAAGATGGTCGGTGCTGATCATGCTGGATACACTACCCGTTTTAATGAACTCTCAAGGCTCGTTCCACATTTGGTTGAACCTGAGAACAAAGGTATAGAGAAGTATCTTTGTGGGTTAATTTCTCAAGTTAGGTCGACTATGGCTGTTGTTCACCCACTTACCCTAGACAGAGGCTATATTGAGGTCTGAAGCTATGACAGAGGAGTTGGTTCAGTGTGGAACTATTACTGCTGTTGGGACAAAAAGGAAGGAAATCAGTGGGACGAGTAATAATAAGAAAGTTTGGCGATCTGATGGAAAGAGACAAAACAGAGGCAGGGTATTTGCAGTGACTGATGTTGACAAAAAGGATTATGTGGGTCCTCATCCTAAGTGTACCAAGTGCAATCTTCACCATGCAGCAAATCAGAACGGTTTAACATGCTACAACTGCAATAAGACTGGATATTTGGCGAATTACTGTCGGGAACCAAGGACCCAGATGGCACCATTGAATAGAGCACCATTGAATGTTGTGCCATTGAATCAAAGGAGACCAACCGAAGTTCGTGGAGGATGTTATGAATGGGGGGCCACTGATCACTATCGGAACACATGTCCTTAGTGGGTTGGACAACAGTTTCAAGTGGCAGTTCATCCTAACCAGCTACAGATTACTGGACCCAATCAGAATAGGGGCAATCAGGCTCCAGCTGCTAGAGGTCGTGCTTTTGTTCTAAATGCTGCCGAGGCTCGCAACGACCCGAACATTGTTGCAGGTACTTTTCTTCTAAATGGTCATTATGCTACTGTTCTCTTTGATTCTGGAGCTGATTATAGTTTTGTCGCGACTAGTTTCGTTCCTTTATTGAGTGCTAAGCCGAGCCCTATGTATTTATGTTTTGACGTAGAAATGGCTAATGGTGGGTTAGTTAGATTAGACCAGGTCATCCGTTCGTGCACATTAGTTCTTAATAATTATGCTTTCTTTATTGACTTAGTACCTTTTGAAATGGGGAGTTTTGACGTCATTGTTGGTATGGACTGGATGTCTTTGGTCGATGCGACGATTCTATGTAGCGCAAAAATTGTTAGAATTCCCTTACTAAATGGCGAGATACTAGAAGTTCAGGGCGAGATGTCTGATTCTTTTGAGGGTCGTGTCATGAGTGCGTCTACTAAAGAGGTTAGCTTGATTGATGTCCCCGTCGTTCGGGACTATCAGGATGTCTTCCCTGATGAATTACCTGGCTCACCTCCGTCTCGACAACTTGATTTTCGCATTAGTCTCGTTCGTAATGCGGCTCCTGTAGCAAAATCTCCCTATAGATTAGCAACAACTGAATTACAGGAATTGGCCACGCAATTAAAAGAACTTCAGGACAAAGGATTCATTAGACCTAGCCAGTCACCGTGGGGAGCACCTGTCTTATTCGTCAAAAAGAAGGATGGCTCTTTTCGCATGTGTATCGACTACCGTGAGTTGAAAAAGTTAACAGTAAAGAATCGTTATCCTCTTCCTAGAATTGATGCTCTGTTCGATCAACTTCAAGGTGCAAAGTGTTTCTCAAAAATTGACTTACGTTCAGGGTATCATCAACTGCGTGTACACGAGGACGATATACCAATGACTGCCTTTAGGACGAGATATGGACATTTCGAGTTCACTGTGATGCCTTTTGGATTGACCAACGCTCCAGCAGTATTCATGGATTTGATGAATAGAGTGTGTCGACCGTATTTGGATAAGTTTGTAATTGTGTTCATCGACGACATCCTAATTTACTCAAAGACAAAGGAAGAACATGCTGAACATCTGAGAAAAGTACTGGAATTACTGAGAAAGGAAAAATTGTATGGAAAATTTTCTAAATGTGAGTTTTGGCTTGATGAGATACACTTTCTGGGACATGTCGTGAGCAAGGATGGAATACACGTGGATCCTAGCAAGATTGATTCAGTCAAGAACTGGAGAACACCAGAGACACCGACTGAAGTCAAACAATTTCTTGGACTGGCTGGCTACTATAGAAAGTTCATCGAGAATTTCTCTAAGATTGCGTTGCCGCTTACGCAATTAACTCAGAAGGATAGGCCGTATGTCTGGGGTGAAAAACAATAGGCAGCGTTTCAAATCTTGAAAGATAAGCTATGTAATGCACCGATTTTGAGTCTACCTGAAGGATCTGATGACTTTGTAGTGTATTGCGATGCATCAGGTCAAGGATTAGGTTGTGTGCTCATGCAAAAAGGCAAAGTGATTGCTTACGCCTCACGACAATTGAAGGTCCATGAGAAGAATTACACAACCCATGACTTGGAATTAGGAGCAGTGGTTTTTGCATTAAAGTGTTGGAGGCATTATTTATATGGAACCAAGTGTGTAATCTACACGGATCACAAGAGTTTACAACATATTTTCAATAAACAAGATTTGAATATGAGACAACGAAGATGGCTTGAGTTACTCAGCGATTATGACTGTGACGTTCGTTATCACCCGGGGAAAGCCAATGTAGTGGCCGATGCCTTAAGTCGTAAGGAAAAGGTTAAGCCTAGACGAGTACATGTTATGAGTATCACAGTGAAAAGGAGTGTTAGAGATCAGATCATAGAAGCACAATTGGTGGTTGTTGGCGATAAAGATCTTCTTAAGAAGGAACTACGAGGAATGGAACAACATTTGGATAGAAGAGACGATGATGGCTTGTATTTCGTGGACAGACTATGGGTTCCTTCAACTGGTGATTTACGAACATTGATATTGAACGAAGCTCATAATACAAGGTATTCGGTACATCCGGGCACCGACAAAATGTACTATGATCTGCGTGAGTTATATTGGTGGCCTGGCATGAAGAAAGATGTTGCTGAGTTTGTAAGTCGATGCTTGACATGTCTACAGGTGAAAGCGGAACATCAAAAGCCTGCGGGATTACTCAGACAACCGGAAATTCCTGAATGGAAGTGGGAGAACATAACTATGGATTTCATTACCAGACTACCTAGGACGAAGGAGGGTCATGATATGATATGGGTGATCGTCGATAGATTGACAAAGTCTGCTCATTTCTTAGCCATTCGTGAAAAAGATCCCACGGAGAAATTGGTGAGGAAATATGTAAAGGAAGTCGTATCGAAACATGGCGTACCAATTTCGATTATCTCAGACAGAGATACTCGCTTTAATTCTCAGTTTTGGCGAGGGTTTCAGAAGGCCTTTGGGACTAGGATAAACATGAGTACGACATACCATCCTCAAACCGATGGTCAGAGTGAACGTACGATTCAGACGTTAGAAGACATGTTGAGAGCCTGTGTCTTAGATTTTGGTGGTAATTGGGATGATCATCTACATTTGATAGAATTCTCTTACAACAATAGCTATCACGCGAGTATTGATATGGCTCCTTTCAAGGCATTGTATGGACGGAAATGTAGATCACCTGTCGCGTGGTCTGACTTTGGCGATAGCCAATTGGTTGGGCCTGAGCTTATTGAAGAGACTGCTGAGAAAATAATTCAGATTAAAGAGCGACTTAGATTAGCACGTGAACGACAAAAGAAGTATGCGGACGTCAGACGTAGACCTTTAGAGTTCAATGTTGGAGACCGTGTACTCCTTAAGGTTTCCCCTTGGAAAGGAGTGGTTAGATTTGTCAAGAGTGGAAAGCTTAGACCTAGATTTATTGGACCTTTTGAGATACTAGAAAGAGTTGGCGAAGTAGCTTATCGATTGAGACTTTCAGAAGAGCTTAAGGGAGTTCATGACGTATTTCATGTGTCCCATCTTCGAAAATGCCTAGCTGAAGAAGATCGTCATGTGCCTATGGACGAAATCCGTATTGACGATAAGTTGAATTTTGTTGAAGAGCCTTTAGAGATTGTGGACCGCAAGATGCGGAAACTAAAGAAAACCAAGTATACACTTATCAAAGTTCGATGGAATTCAAAGCGAGGGCCTGAGTATACTTGGGAACGGAAGATCATTTCAAGACAAAATACCCCAAATTGTTTAATGGGACTAGTTCGAGTTAAATTTCGGGACGAAATTCTTTTAACGGGGTAATGCTGTGACAACCGTCATCTGACCGTATTTTCCGAAAGCACTTTCCGGTCATTTTTAGTTCGTATTGTTTATGTACGTAATTAGTCTAATAAGATTTTATCACGGAATAAATGAATTTCTATTAGATTTGGGCTTATTGAGCGTTTAGACGTTAGAAAAATTTTATATGGACTCGAGAACAAGAGGAATGCTAGTTGTCTTGTGGAAATGCCAAACTTAGTAAAATACTTAAAATTAAATCAATCAAAGATTTAATAAGTAAAAATAGACATGTTTATATCCGTTAGAAAGCTATTAAAAAGTTACGTTTAAATATGACGACAAAATAAATTTACGGGTCATGAGTCTTGTAAAATGGTCGAGTCAAACGAGTTTTGTGAAGGTCAAAGATGGTCAAACTCGGTCAAAGGGGGAAACATGAACCAACAAAACCCTTACTAACCCTAACCCCTCTCATTTCTCACACACTCTCCCTCCCTCTCTTTCTCCTCTTCTCCAGCCGCCCCCCCTTCCCCTCTTTCTCTCAAATCCGGCCGCAAACCACCATAAGACCACCACCGAACCACCATCTATCATCTTCTCCTTCTATTTTGTTTAGATCGTGGTAAGTATGGCACGAATCATTGATTTATTTGCGTGTTCTTCATTCAAAAATTAAGATTTTCGTGTATGTATATATATATATATTCGGTTGTATGAAACCCGTTTTAGTCATATATGTATATATATACACGATATTTTTATGTATATATATATATACATTTTCGGCTTTAAATCTCTTCCTTCCTCCTCTTAAATCCGAAATCTTTTCTTTGTTTTCGGTTATATGTTATATATATATATCTATGTATACTCGAGTTTTGGCAAAATATATATATATATATTTCGGATTATATGTAAATATATACATATGAATCCGAAAATCTTTTCTTAGATTGTGTAAATCGATTTTCTATGAGAAAATATATATATATAAATTTTCGGTTGTTTAAGGTTATAGATATATATATATATATCCGAAAATCTCTTGGATCCGAAAATCTTACATTATGTTAAACAAATCGGAGGTATATATGTATGTATATATATATATATATAGATCCGAAATCTTGACCCGAAATCTTCTAAATCTAAGAGCTATGGTCCGAAATCTTTAAATTCGAATGTTTAAACCTGAAATCTTTTAGATCCGGAAACTTGAATCCGGATTTGTTTAAAAACCGTGGGTAAGATGTGATTTTTGGGTTGTTCTTGGTTAGATCATTGTAAAAGTGGATTGTATTAGTGATTTGGTCTTGGAAATCGGTTATGGTTCATAGATCTATCCGGAACCTCGATTTTTGTTCCGGTCAACGCCGGTCAACACTAGTCAAAGTTAGTCAAACCGGCCAGAAATGTTTAAGTTGATGAATTAGTCAAATTAAAGTTTTAAATAAAGTTAAATTACTTTTTAAACAATTTGATCAATGTTATTAATCCCAAATTTTTATAATAATTAAATTAATATATATAAATATATTAAGGACTAATTTAAGTATATATATATATATATGTATTATAAAGACGTTGAAAGGAACATTTATAAATTATACATTCGTTTAACGATAGTAATGACTTATCGGACTTCTTAGACTTTATAACGACTATATATATATACTAGTGCTTAGACCCGCGCGATGCGCTTGCAGTCGTAAGCAATTTTTCAAACATTATTCTTTAAGAATTTATACACATAAGCAATTAGAATCATAATCGTGTAAGCCAATAACATCATAAATAGGAGGATAAATTACAATAGTGTCGATTACAGATCCATGGGAACATGATATTAACATAAAAAAACCACAAACTACATACCTAAACATTAAATTATTAAGTTGACTTCATGCTTGATTTCTTCCGTTTTATTAACTTGGCTACATCTTCATAATCAACTTCTTGTATACCAGAGACATTATTGCAAGAACATGTTGGATTATTAGATTCATTTCCAACTGCATAAATCTTGTCTCGTGGAATAAAAATTGGCTCATATACGGAAGACGGATTATATTGATTCAACATAATACCATATATGATACGGGGAGATATAATAGGATGAAACTCATTATACGTCTCACAAATTTTAGTTATTTGCTTAAAACACAATGATCCAATATTATAAAACTTACCAATACTGTCACCAATAGCATACAGAACTCTACCCATCAATTCAGAAACCAAGTTGGTATTTAAAGATGGAACCCAATTAAAAATACCAACATCAAAAAGAGCCTTATACTTTGGAATTAGTATGTTAGAAGTAAAACTTTCTTTAGGCCATGAATTAACCATTCCACTTGATAATGTTTGAGCAACGTCATGAATATCAATAATGCCGATTGTTTCATTACCAGACAATCCAAAATATTTATCACTGATATTGGGCGAGAATTCATAGAAGTGATCCCTTACAAAAACATGATGGAATATAGGAAATGTATGATCAGTTATGCTAAGTCGTAAATTAGCATAAAATTCATGAATGACTTTAGTTGTGAATGCAGATAGATTGGTGACCGTAGATAAAACACCAAAATCAGATAAAAGATAGATTAAATTGTTAGATGCAAAATTAAACTTGTTAATTGGTCGTCCGATTATAAACGATCTTCTCAAAATGACGTCCTTAAATTTACTGGAAGCAACATCAACAAAAGAACACTTCAAAGGTTGAAATGAACCTAAACTTTGTGTGAAATGCCATCATTATTTTTTATTTTTTTTTATGAAGGGTAGTTAATTGTTAAAATAACTGATTGTATAAGTGTTTCAAAGTTATGACAGTTATAGATAGTGTCCATAAATGTATGATCACATGATATGTTCTATCGAATTTCTGAAATCAAATAGGTTAGTGGAAAACTGTATCAACTGTATGTAAATATATGTAAATACAGGTTTATAACTTCTTTTTTAAATTTAAAACTAACCACCCATTAAGTAAGAAAATAACCGCGATACATGGATTATAATATCTGAATAATATAATAATTGTGTTATGTGCATATTAGAGTATTAGACGATACATTATTCAACAAATTTTGATAGTATAATAACTGTGTTACTGTTAATATTAAGATAATGAAATAAAAAATAATGTATGATTAATAACAAAAATATAGATTTATATTAGAACAAAATGCATTTTTGGTCCCTCTGATCCGTTGTAATTTCGGTCCAAAGAGCTGTAAAGTGCGATTTTGGTGCCTGTGATATCACATCCGTTGCAATCTTGGTCAAAAGTTAACTTTGTAGTTTCGTCCATTTAATACCTATAGGACCATTTTTGCAAAAATAATAATAAAAAAACAAAAGCAATTTCTCCTTGTGTGTTGGTACAAAAATAAAAGCATTTCCTTCACCTTCAAAAACTTCTTTATTTTACTACCCACCATCACTATCTTTGCTATTACCAAGGACCACCATCATACACCACCATCAATCAATGATTTAATAGCCACCACCACTATTGCACCACCATCGTCGTCGCCCTTTTGAATTACCACTGCCGTCGCTTTTGAGATCCACTGCACCCGCTACCTTTAGATCTTCCACCACCCATTCTTCGAAACCGGATCTTCTTGGTCGGATCTTCATTTTCGAATCTTCGTAACCTGGCTTTTTATTTATATGGATCTCATTCAATAAATTATATTATATTATATTATATATATATATATATATATAAATATATATATATATATATATAAATCTAATAGTAGTGATATTGATGTTGAGGAATTGAAAGAAAAGTCTCTTATAAAAATAAAGTAAAATTGTGATGACATCTATATTTTTTAAGAAAATCATATTTGTCATCATTAAACCTTTTCTTATTTTATTTTTATCTAATTAATTTATGACATCATCTTTTGAATTTTAGTTTTTAGTCTTTTTATTTGAAATTTTTTAAAACTATCAAGTCTAATGTAAAATAATCCCAAAATATATTAACATTTCTTTTTTGGATGTAGTAAAGGTTGAATTTTCTCTTTTCATTATATCAACATTGATAACTTGCCACTAAAAAAGTAGACATTTTTACATTATGGTTTTTTTATGCTTTATTATGATAATAGACATATATTTACAAAACTTGTTTAGAATACCCGAATTGAACCCGGGTGAATTAGCTAGTGAACATATATATGAAGATAAAAAAGATTTGAGGATCTATTTCAAAATAAAAAGAAAAAATTCACCCTCTCTCTCTCTATATATATATATATATATATATATCTCACAGATGATTTGATGATGATAATGACATGTATAGTTAGTTGCAAGAATAGTCCTCTTTTATATGAAAAGACAGTATTGCCCCTCACATGAGGGGCACATGATGCCATTAACGGTAGAATATAAATGGATCTGTCTTTTTGGACTGAGATCGCCACTAATTAGTTGATATCACAGGGACCAAAAATGCCAATTTGCATATGTTTGGATGATTCTTGCAAATGAGGTGATAACGCAGGGACCAAAAGTGCATTTCGTTGTTTATATTATTAAGCTTAAGCAGTAGATAATAAATTAAGCGTTACAAACACAAACGTTTACAGGATTAGCAATAAATAAATTATACCCTTATATTTATTTTATCATACAGTTATCTTCTAAAGTCAATTAAATACAAAAAACCATTCTAGGCTTTTAGCTTACAACGTGAACAAAACAACTTGTAAAACATCACATATCTTCTTTCTTCATCTTTTCAATCTTCACATCTCAATTCTCTCTCTCTCTATTTTAAACGGGTAAGGAAATCATCTCTCAGAAACTTGACTACATAGTTTTCATATTTTTTTTATTTGTCTTGTCGTTAGAATTAACTTCACATGTATTAAAATCTTTTAATTTTTGTGAAACTATTTATTTGAATGGGATAGAGTGATAGAACTAAAAAAAAAGTCAAACTGTGAGAATCTTTTCGTAGTATTTACCCATTATTTAAATGCAAAATATATGTTTGTATCTCTAATTATGTAATTCTGGTGTGTATTGTAGATGTAGAGAGCATTATTTTCGTACGATTTTCCATAATATTAATTTTGTTGCAACCCTATCTTTAAAATGAGAAATGATAAATCCTCTTAATTAAACCTCATAAAAATCTTCTTAATGGTAAAATCAAGAGTTGAAATTAAGAAAGAGGGTTAGTGAAATACACTTGTCATGACTGAGAGGTTTTGGGAGGATTTTTAAGAGAATTTTTAGGAGGATAAATTATTTTCTTTTAAAATACTTGATCAAACACGAAAATTAAAAGGTTATTAACACCATAAGCATAATATCCCATTCTAGTATGTCTTTAGACCCGTCTAATTGACATGTGGTTCAAATCAATAGCTTAATTGACTACTTAACCATAAACAAAAAAATGCTTCTTTAACATTAGAAGGTTGTATTGGAAAAAAATTTAGAACTACACATATTTAACTAAAGTAATAAAATAAGACAAAAAAAAAAATATAATCCATATATATAATAAGAAGGTAACAATCACAGTTACCAAAATTTGAAATACTACATGAGAGGCTCTTGATAACATGGTGTAGAGTTAGCCTTGACTACCATTATCACTCGTAACTCGTAGGTAATCACTTGAGAAATATTTCATAGGTGATCTAAAATTGAAAGAACCTTTTGGTGATGGCCCAAGTTCTGATTCATCACCTTAGGCAGTAACGTCGACTGACAATTGGTAACTTTGTCTGGCAATTATGAACCTAATGAATCTCTCATTTCTTTATCGACCAACAAAAGGTTCTAGAAGTGACTCATAAATTCCATGTTTAATCCATACATATGTCCGAATAATATTATGCAATCCAATTGAGCTTCGTATTCATCACAAATTGAAAAAAAATTTATATATCAGCTCATCTCGATCTACCAAGTCAACCACATTTTTTCATGACTAAGTATTGTGAAGGTGGTGTGAACTATCAAAAAACTTGGCGCCTAAAGTCAGGCATCATCGACGCATCATCGACTGAAGTCCTACAACCACAAAAAATCTTTCAAAATCCAAAGGAGATAGAATTCTTACCTAAGCATGCAAATTCATCGAGTAACTGAATCTATATTTCCTTTTTGGCTCATCAAGTAACTGATGTGTGTCACCGGCTAGAAAGATCCGACAACTTCAAAAACAGAGTCAAACAAACAAATATAATGAAACTTATATAAGAATTACAGTTAGTATTAGATAACAAAAACTATTAATATATATATGTAAAATAATACCTACTTTAATAAATAGGCGCCCATGCATTTCACATTATAAACCAATTATCAATATTCCCATGTTTTTAAAATCCTTGTTATGTGAGAGGAAAAGTAGGTAATTGCCTCTTTGTTTCAGCAGGTATGTTATCCTCAAATATATATACTCAATCTACAGTTATACTTATAGTTTAACTTAAAGTAATACATTGAGATAATTTATTTTGTAGGATTGATTATATGAGTAAAAGGATCGTCAGAAAGTTTACTATATGTCATACCAATGAAATCTTGTAATCGTCATCTTCTTCCTTCAACCATTATGAAATCGTGATCATCCTCTTTCGTATCTTCAAAATCCAACTAACAAATTAAAAGCCTAAAAGTCAATCCTAATGTATATAAGCAAATAAAAAAGATTCTCTTTTGAAAATAATCTTTTGTTTAATACTCGATAAGTACACAACTTGTGTAGATGAGAAACTGGGGAATTGGTTATAATGATCAAGTGACTTTCCATGAAATTATATAGGAAAATCAAAAGAGATAAAATCAAAAATAAGAACCGTAATGTTGAAATTTCAAAAATCTCTTAATTGATACCTGAATGGCTTCAGTTTTCTTTGCTTTTAATAGAAAAATCTCAAACAATCAACAACGATGGGAATCAATTATTTAAAAACCCTATCTCAAATAAACAACCATTTAACCTGATGGAAGGTATAAACACTCCATATTAATCTTCACTGACCTCGGGGAAATGGAGTACAGTTTCTTATTGTTTAATGGTGTCAAGATCTGCATCTTTAAATGATTTGTCATCAAAAACTCCTGGATTCCCTATGTTTATAAATCTCGGATGACCTGACCTTTACCTTTGAATTCTGCCATTAAAAGGAAAAACAACAGAAGTTTCAATGGTTGGAGGACACAAACATGTGATGCACATATAATGCAAACCCATTATTTAAGCATACCTTCAAGGGAATCTATGATAAGTTCCGCAATTGAAGTGATAAACGCTTGTAAATTTCCAGCATATACATTTGGGCAGATTGTTAATAACACCCCCAGGTCTAAGTAGGCTCTGAGAGGGAACGAATTAGTCAGAACTCAGAATACATTGCAATCAAGGTAAGTTGATACGAAAAAAATGAACGCAATAGTATGAAAAAAGAGTTTAAAAACAAAAGCATCAACCTTGATATCCAAAAACGTGAGTTGATTGGCGTTTTACATACCTTTCCTTCCCCATTTGACTTTGTTCATCAACTATGCCCAAGTTTTTCTCAAAAGCATAAAAGCCAATCATTAAATTAGACATTTTTCATCTCATAACCGTTACTCTTAGCCGGCCTTCTTTTCTAGGAATAGAAACTCAACACTCTATGGGAGATTAATTGTAAGGGACATTTATCTTTTACCCATTTGATGTCTGGCCTACTTCACCGCTTCACATACATTAGATATGTGATGTTACAGTTATCGGCATACCTAACTTGGTCAAATGCATGAATGTGTAGTAAAGTTGACATGTTTTGCCATTATATATTTGTATGCATGTGTCTTATAACTTGTAAACCATTGTAATTAGTAAAGCTCATACTTTTTTTTCATTTGTCATTGTAATTTATAGAAAAAGAAAACTCATCATTTATCATTATCATTATTATGGCTATAAAATAGATGACATAAGAATTTAATATCAATTATTTATTAAGACATTATTGACTTGGATTGAATAACTCTATTCTTATTAAGACATTCAATATAGTAAAATGATAATGACCAATTAATATATACAGTAAACCTCAACCCGAAAAGTAAATACAAAGATAAGTATTGCATAATTTATATCTTAATATTAATATCCTAAGTGTTGTTTATGTGTTCCTATACGAACATTTCAAATCCATTAATATTACATGCAAGTTTTACTAAAAAAAACTTATAATAATCTCTTAAAAATGCAAAATTACAACTATCAGATATTTTTCAATAAAACTCTTCAAGTACGTACAGGTTAAAAATTGCATAAATCAACTTCATCGCAAGAGGTTATGAATTTTTTAGTATTATAGTTTTTGTAATTAACTTTTTCGCATTATTTGATCGTAGAATTTTAATAAATGAACAGAAAACCACGTTTGCAATTCGGCCGGCACACCTTGTTATGACTTGAACTTAAAATTACACATTTTAACACTAACCCAATTCCCAACCGGCCACTATTTTTACCACCTCTGGCTTTCCTATGACTTCCCTATATACACCGGTCATATACTCATATCTAATGGCAACAACATAACATGATAGTTTAGGATTATTTGGGGTATATATACAATTGTAATATTTGCTATTAAAAAAAAAGGCACCCGGTGGGGTGGCAGAGGTCTTGCCTCTTGGTGTAAAAGACCAAGGTTAAACCCTGACAATGAGGTAGTTTAAGATTATTTGGGGCATATAGAGAGTTGCAATATTTGCTGTTCAAAAAAGAAGTAAAAAATAACATGAAAATATTACTTAAGTAGAACCCAGATTCACGGTTCATGTACTTGCTTTATACCAAGGTATTTTCGGTTTCTTTCACTAAAAGATTGTATTACTTGATTCATGTATAGTAGTACCTTAAATCTAAAAACTTAGAAGTTAGAACCATATGTCGAAGGGTTTAGTATCCAGGAGTGAAAGAAATTTTTATACTTTTACTATTGTATAAATGTAACTTATATTTGGTGCATTGTAGGAATAAACTTTGGAAAATTGTTCAAATAATGTAAATTTGTATACGTGGCAAAAGATATGAGCTGCCACGTGTAAGTTTCTGATTGGTGCATATAAAAATGTTACATTATTTGAACAGTTTTACAAAGTTTCTTCCTACAATGCACCAAATGTAAGTTTCATTCATACAATAGGAAATGTGTAAAAGTTCCTTACGCTTTCGGATACTAAACCCTATGTCGAAATGCTCCCAGTACGACATATCCACCAATAATGTTTGACAAGATATCTAATACCTAACAATTTGCGGGCCACGAGTTTTTGCTGCCTTCTCAAGCGATTTCACTTAAGCTAACACTTCTAGTATCCACTCTAAACCAACCCTTTCCCTTTCCAGCGTGTATATCGTTCAAACTCTTGCATTCAGTAGCTACTAACAGATCTTACTACTAACAGATTTAAGATCTTCATCATCATTGTCGTCATCTGAATCATCACCCTGCAAGGACAGAGTTAGTTGCCACAAAACTCACATGACCTTCCTATTAACAGAAGCTGATATAAGAAGGTGATGTTAGAGTAGGAACTTCAGCCGGTTACTTCAACGGTTGATAGGAGTTGTGGTCAACCTTAAACGGGTCAAACAAATATATAAATAAATGGAAAGAAAGTTATGGGTCAAGCAGGTGAATATAACAACATTGTGCTAACCCGTTGTGACTTATAGTAACAGCGGGAGATCTTACCCATTCTGATCAAGGAAATAGGCATACCCAAAAGTTCCCATCACAATATTAGAGACATGAGTAGCTACATCAGAAGTTATATTGGCAAGCCCAAAATCAGTAACCTGACATATCAATTCAACCAGATAAATGAATACACACACATACCTTTTCTTCAAAATTATAATCATTAAGATTATTGGAAGCCTTGATATCACGACCAATGATCTACGGTTGGCCTGCAACTACAGTACATCCAACGGGTGGTTTTGCTTTATTGACACAATTGATTCTACATTTAGACCACAAGCTTGGATTCAAAGACTTAAAGTTTGATGCTTTATATTATATATCAAGAATAAAAATAGGAAAATAAAAGAAAAAGAGGCTTACTTATTTGGAAGAAAATAGTGAAAAAGTGTACTGCCTCATTGTCTTATCAACATGAAACTGATAAGTGGATAAATGGCATAAAGAAAGTATTACCATCGATATATACGATTACTATTATACAGAGTAACATTCTACATAAAAAGGGGGAGAAACGCTGACCTTATGACACCAAAATATCAAACCTTTCATGGCGATAACAAAAAAAAAAAAAAAAAAAATTTGCATTTGAAGACATTTTGTCTTTAACTAAATATAGAAGTAGAACCATACTAATAGTCTATATCAACACACAAAGATACCACCAGCAAACAGCAGCTATAAAACGCACCAACTGTAGCATTGGACATGAATTATCATGAATGAATCTAGAGATTACAACAGACCCTCAACATATGACCCATATCCGCAAAAAACATCATGAACCTGCAAATGAGAATGACCATTTGAAGCAACTTTAACAATATAAAAACATATAAATGCTTAATCTTTGAGTCTTTGAGTTGGTGAATTGGGCAGGTTGGGTAACTGTTATACAGGGTTTGGGTCAGGATGTGTCATATTCCATGTTGCATGCCATTGACCTAAAATGCCATATAAAAGGATTTTTTTTAAGGTGGCCCTGCATTTAATATGCTTTGGCCTCCTTTCAACCTAGTGAACCCCTTTTACATCTTGCAGAAAAGCATGTACCTTTCAAAGCTGGTCAAGAACTGTGTTGTCTGTTGTTGCTTGATCTTTAACTGCTCCAGGTCTTGACATCTTTTGAGCATTGATCCTTAACTTGCAGAGTTGCAGAACCATAAGCCAAAAAAGATTTTTAATTTAATATAAAAACCAAATGGTGCCAACATGATGATTTGTGTCTAACCTGACCGATAATGGTGCATCCGGATATTAGTTTATCAGCATTGGTGACTTCATGCCGTCAACATGCTACTCGTTCTCACACCGGATAAATAGGTAAAAAATGACCAATACAATCCAAAGGAACTCGGAATCAATGTATACCACAAACAAAAAACTTATTCCATAATGGAAAGCACCTGATCACATATTATGGCAGTTATAGGGTCGAATCTAGACTTGCTAAAATCATGTGCCCTGCAAATTTCAAGAGCACATTAAAGTGTAAATGTCTAAATTTCCAAATATTTCACTATTAGTAAGTTGTATAATAAAAATCAGGATTGTGTGGAAAATGTTCAACGGAAAAAAGTTGCCCAGGGTGTAACCTTAATGTTAAAATAAACTATATCTTTTCTTTTGACACTAATTAGTTTGTTATTGGTGTTTGTAGTTTTTGTATTCTCGCATGTTATCTATGAAAGTTCTAATCAAATTGGAAAGAGTAGTTGAACTTTTCAAAGAATCAAACATGACCTACTCTAAACCGTACCAAAAATGACCAATTTTGACCCATTACCCAAACTGCCTGGCTAGCCCATTTTTCCACCTCTAAGCAAGAGCATGATGAAGCAAGCCTATTTTTAATTTTGCAAATAAACATAAACACAGAATTATATAGAGGTATACCTGTACAATCGATGTTGTATATCCTTTTTAAATGTACAATTTCTTCACTTTCCACAAAATTTGCTACAAACCCATCTGCATCAGCCACTCTTCTTCACATCTGAGTCCCTACTTATAATTGAAGCCACAAGAGAAGTCTTTTGGTTTTTTATATACCGAACAAAATGTAGCTATTCTAGTATTCTGTGTTTAACCATCAAAAGCAAACTCAATCACTACTTTAACCTATTAATCTATTATACTACAACTGATTATAGAAGCATACTATAATGCATTTAGGGTTGAGCAGAAAATAAATGAAGGCTTGTGGTTTCTTTTCTTCCACTTTTTTTACAGAGGTGGCTATTCGAGTATTCGACCAACTTGTTTGTGAATGGGTCAATGATTTGGGTATGTTTACAAAAGAAGTGTGTGAACATCAATCACTCCCTGCCCCATCCATTGGCCCCTATACTTAAAAAGAGCATTTCGACAATGGTGTTGCTCAACGTAA
The DNA here is from genome assembly GCF_010389155.1 of Erigeron canadensis. Lineage (NCBI taxonomy): Eukaryota > Viridiplantae > Streptophyta > Magnoliopsida > Asterales > Asteraceae > Erigeron > Erigeron canadensis. The sequence continues at coordinate 23,125,726 of NC_057764.1, forward strand.
TTTAAAATAGATCTTTTACCTTAGTAGTCTTAATTGTGAGACACAATACACCTTGTTTCAAACAATTGATCCAAGTCATCTAACCACTCTTTAAATAATTGATCCAACCACTCGTAAAAACCAAAACAAAATTCACGAATTTAGTATACCTGCTCCCGAACGCTCTCATCATACCCATGTGCTGGTGGGTTTTAAACTCGACAACAGAGTCTTTGACCTCTTCCACAAGATCTCATTTGAAAATTAAAAAAAAAATAACTCGGCATAGGTTTATAAATGGCACATATTTTTTGATAAATGAAATCTTAGAAAAAAAGGATAACCTGCAAATTTTCGCGTTTGAAGATATCTACAACTCCAAGATTCGGCTTGATTATGTTTTCAATGTTCTTCCTCTCGTTTTCAAAGTACTCCCTAACTGCCATTTGGAATAATGTAAGTTTGATTATTATACAATGCCAACATACGGTCTATATTGTAACAAATTATTTGATTCCAAAATTTATATCATCCGAAATCATATCATAAAATACAATAGTTAATACCTGATCACTCTATGGAATATAGTATCAAGGCCCCTAATTAACTCTTCATCACGTGAAATTTTTGTGACGGTGTAAACAAAGTGTTGGTTATCAATATAATATTTGGATACGTCAAGATTGGAAGCAAAGAACATCATTTAGATTTGCCTACAATATCAACAAATCTGGGAATCATATATAAATCAAAAAACTGAACGTAACAATATAAAGTAAACAACTTATTCATTATAATTATAATTCAACCTTAGCTTGAAATTCTTAATTTCAGGTATATCATCAGTGTTTATCATAAGCATTGCCGCATGAAATCCATGCGAAACAGTATAATTACCTGCCAAAGTTACATATAATTAAAATTTGAATTAGTATATATTAAAACAACAAATTAATCCAAAACCATAATCTAAACAACAACCACCAAGTCATTTTAAAAATGGGCGGTTAAGGTTAAAAACTGTAACATGGATCATCATTTTACCTCTCCATTCACGTAATTTCGCAAACTGAATCACTAAAACATTGATGTCACAGTTTTCTTCAGCAAACTTGGCCTTAAAATCATCAGCATAAGAGTCCCAAAATGTACATTTAAGTTTAACACCACTTCAAAAACACAAATTCAGATCAGTACTCAGTAAAGCAAAAAAAAAAAAAAAAAAAAAAAAAAAATAAAATCAATAAAAGTAAGTATTACTCCAAATCCTGCAATTGAATATCAAGCCTTTTATTGGGATGACCACTTTTTTCTCCAAACACAACATCGGAACATCCACTGACATGTCCTATAACATCTGCATTCGTCGAATATAACCGCAAATAGGGAAAATAGAAGCATAAATTTATTTATAACTTTTGACTACATAAATTAGAGACATACCAATGACTTGATTATTTTCCACTCTTCCGTCCAAATATCACGAAAAGACACAAACATGAATCCATGAAGCGGACCATCAAAGTTATCAAACACCTTAACCGAACTCAGTTTATGAAGCATGATCTTCACTGGATTGTCTAGAATCATGTAGGAACCAACATTCTCATTCACAAAAAAGTTTGTGAACCTCCCTGTCTCGCCCTCAATTAACAAAGGCTCAAAGGTTTTCATCAAGTTTTTCCTAACTGATGCTTGAAGACGATCTCCCTGTTCTAAAAATAAATATTAACCAATATGATATACTGCATATATATACAGTATACAATACAATATATAAAGTAATCTAATAAAAAAGAAAAATTCACAAACAATGAATACTTACATGTTCGTCCATCAGGATCATCTCAATACTACCTATGTTATTAACATCTCCATATAGAGGTTGCTACCATAGCCGCAAAATTCTAACCGTTATCGTACATGGCTTATTATGTGGACGCTAAATTCTAATTGAAATATGGTTTAGTGAAGCCATGCTAAAATTGTTATGTTATGTGTTTACGTTTTGAAATGTGTTTTTGTTTTGAAATGCCTTAAAACTGAATGAAAGTGGCCTTATATAGACATAGACATGCAAGGAAGTAACCGCCACAGGCAATACACGAACGGTTACACTTTCAAATTTTTGAAAATTTGAACTTCTTAAAAGCATAACTAATCCGTTTTCGAAAATTTGAACTTCTTAAAAGCATAACTAATCCGTAGACCTTTCAAGGAGCAATATTGTAATTATTTTTGGGCTTTCTTGCATTTTTAAGCATGCCACATAGGCAATAACTAACAAATTTTGAAGTGAGATTTATATAATGTAGGGATAGACAAAGAATAAAAAGACTTTGTAAAGACGATGTACCAACTATATGACTTTCCGGACTTAATATATTTTATAATGACGTTGACACGAAGACTTAACGGATATAAACAGTAAAACGGGACATTATTAAATGAACTATTTCCTTGGACAACTTATAAGGACAAAAAGACTATTAATAATAGTATGACATTTGATGAGATATAATGGCATTTCCTAAGACACTAGTATAGGACATGGACTTATACAATTAAGTAAGTACTTACTGGATGACTTGTGGACAATGTATGACTTTTGGACAGATAGTGAGCTCATTTCAAGTGTATTTGACTGTTCGTGTTCTTGTTCGTTCATCTAGGGTATTTGTGCTTGTGCTGCTTTTAGGTGAGTTTCGTAGCCCCTCTTTTTACAAGTTTTGGGGTGGAAAGTATACTTATTTTCAAACAGTTTTGTCGATTTCTGTTTTATGTTTAATACTGAGCCTGTGCGTATAGAGTTACTTGTGCCATATGACGTGCTTTGATCATGTTGTATGTATGTGATTATGTGTTGTTTGTTGTGCTTTGGACGTACTTATTGTGTGTGTTGAGACTTGAGACTTTGGACTAAGGCAGGTACCGTAAGGCCGGACTTTGTGACATTGAGGCATTTGGACTTATTATGGCGTAACTTTGCTCGTTATATATTGAATTATTACTGGTTTAGACTTTAAACAATCGACAAAAGACTTATTTCTTTTATTAGACTCTTGACTTAAACCCTACGAACTCACCAACCTTTGTGTTGACATGTTTTAGTATACTTTTCATGTGCTCAGGTTAATCGAGGATAAAGATTGTTATGCTAGACTGGACTTCGGAGATTAGTGCTCTTTATTTAGTTTCAGACTTTATGGCTACATGCCTTGGATTATTTTCTTTATAGACTTGGTTGAAATAAGCTATTTTAGCACTGTTATGACTTTGAACTCATGTTTTCGGGAATATATTTATTATATTCTATTTCATTTAGCAATATCTATATAATTCCATGTCGTGCTGTACTTTTCATGACACCTCATGTTTCCGCCAACGGTGAGGTGTTACATTGATAGTGAAAGGATGGTGGTTGTCAACGTCCCATTGGCTCCATGTACTTCTATGCAAGAACATTTGTCTTATTTACCAAAATGGGTATGAGAGAGAAGACCCTAGTTTTGGTCCCAAATGTACCTTTTCCATCCAAGGTAAATTACAATTGGAGAAACCACCATGTGACTTTTGTCTTCATCTGATTTGAATTCTTCCCACCTTAACTAACAAATTAGGCAGTATACAACCCGCTGAAGAGTGAAAATTGAAAATACATGCATAATATACAAATAGTGTCTTGAGAAGTTACTTTTGAACCTTTTATTGCTTTAGGCCATTGAAAGGATGCAATTGGGTGCCCCAAGTTTAATGAATCAACTCAACCAATACTCGTTTGAGTATGAGGATTCACCGGCAGATGATCGCACTTCGTCTAGTGCCATGCTAGTGGATTCCCGGTACTATGACGATGTGATCAAGGTGCTTATTGAACAAAGTAACGTTGCAAAGGCTGAGAATGTGGTTCTGAGAGAAACTAAGTCTGCTGATGGTCAAGTAGATGCGTTTATCACCACGAATACCATTGAACATTTATATGGGGAGAGTGAGAGAAAAGACAAGAAGATTGATGATCTGGAAAGAATGAATGAAGTCCTCAACCAACAGATGGAGGTGATGGAACTTTCGACAATGGAATATGTAGCCGGGTTGGAGCAGAGGGTTAAGGAACAGGTTGCCAAGTTGGAGAGAGTAGGAAGTTGTTGACTCTTGGATTCGTTGATAAGACTTGCTCGCTGACGTTGGTCGTCAGCGAGTCCAGTGACACTCTTCAGCGGGTTGTATGCTGCCCAATTTGTTAGTTAAGGTGGGAAGAATTCAAATCAGATGAAGACAAAAGTCACATGGTGGTTTCTCCAATTGTAATTTACCTTGGATGGAAAAGGTACATTTGGGACCAAAACTAGGGTCTTCTCTCTCATACCCATTTTGGTAAATAAGACAAATGTTCTTGCATAGAAGTACATGGAGCCAATAGGACGTTGACAACCACCATCCTTTCACTATCAATGTAACACCCCACCGTTGGCGGAAACATGAGGTGTCATGAAAAGTACAGCACGGCATGGAATTATATAGATACTGCTAAAAGAAATAGAATATAATAAATATATTCCCGAAAACATGAGTTCAAAGTCATAACAGTGCTAAAATATCTTATTTCAACCAAGTCTATAAAGAAAATAATCCATGCAAAAAATTATTTTGGTAAAACTTCTATCTTTATTATGTTTCTGTATCATTATATATGTATTACAATAATGGTAATTTGTGGGTCAAGCATTATTAATTTTTAATTATTTTAGTATTATGTTTTCTTTGGTTGCTACTTTCTCATTAATTAGTTAAAAAAAAAAAATTTACTTTAATTTTTTATCAGTCCCATTTGGCTGGAAATTCCAATCAACTTTATGTGCTATGTGATAATCTGACATATATATACTCAACGCAAGCGGGAGCCTTCTTTTATAAGTATATATATAATGTCTCTAGTTGCTATATTTCCCTAGCTTGTCATCGGCTTGTATTTTGCATGTATGTATGAATTAAGTGTTAATTGTTGTAATATTTGATAATGTGTCTTAGATGTTTATTTTGCTTTTTACATGATAAGCAAAATAAACATCTAAGACACATTATTAATTATTACAACAATTAATACTTAATTCATACATACATGCAAAATACAAGCCGATGACAAGCTAGGAAAAAATAACAACTAGAGACATTATATATATACTTATAAAAAAAGGCTCCCACTTGCGTTGAGTATATATGTGTCAGATTATCACATAGCACATATAAGCTGATTGGAATTTCAAGCCAAATGGGACTGATCAAAAATTAAAGTAAAAATTATTTTTTTTAACTAATTAATGAGAAAGTAGCAACCAAAGAAAGCATAATACTAAAATAATTAAAAATTAATAATGCTTGACCCACAAATTACCATTATTGTAATACATATATAATGATACAGAAACATAATTTGATAGAAGCTTTACCAAAGTAATTTTTTACATGGAACTTAGCACATGCGAATGTGTGGTGTTCTTCACAAGATCTTTATCGGTAAAAGTTAGGTTAATTTATCGGCAATAACCCCTTAATTTACCCTAAAAATACCAACTAATTATATACTGCATAAACTGAGTCACAAAACAAATATAGTTAACATAGCTTTACTATTCATCTGTATGTGGGTATTGATCATGCAGAGCAGCAGAGACTATCGATTTCTTGCCCTATAATATATATTGCATAAGGGCTATCCTGGGAATTTGAAAAAACTCAACTCAAGTATGCTAATAAAACGTTCTTATTTGATATGATGCAAACAAAAGTCATTACGATTAAGAATCTCACTCTGTAGTTCTTCCATGGAGCATGCCATACAGGACGCGGCCACCTGCTAGGGATTCTCTCCATAAGGGCTGCAGTTGAGAGATTCCTACAAGAAACGAGTGAAACTATTACGAACAGAAAGACAAAACTTCACAAGAAATTACATTGATTGCAGATGTAAAAGAAGAAGCTGATGCAAACAAATAACCTTATATAATACCCTAATCATCAAACTCAAGGTAGCATAAAGCAATTATAGCATATTGGATAACAATGTCACATTTGAATTTTCAAACATAAGGCACCAACAGAATTCTACTCATTACAAATATAAACAAAAAACAGGTCTTGTGCGTTTCAAGTATTCTAGCAACCAATAACATTGCATGATTCTAATATACTTCTAGGCTTCTAGCACTCCTAACTCCTAATGCATCAAGTAATATTTCAAACTATGGTATAACAGTAAAACTATTATCACTTTAGTAACATTGCCTGAAAAAGTGTTGATCGTAGGACCGTACAGATAAACTTGAAACAGGGATTGATGAATAAAACAAGGTAAAAAAAATACAACTTTCTTGATAACAATAAGCAGTAAAAGCAAATCCAACCTGTCTGAAGTCCCGTGAGCAGGAATGACAGCAGTACTTTTGGCATTCATATTACCATCACCTCTGTCAAACAGAAATTCACATACATAAATCAGTTCAACTTCAACAGCTAATAAACTAGAAACAGATTAATGTATGGACAGATGCAGGCAGGAAAGGCCTTAAAATTCAAAGTAAAAAAAAATAAAAAATAAAAAAAAAACTGCTTACATGCTCTTTGGTATAGCAGGAGTAATGGACAAATCACTCTGAGTACCACTCTTCTTTTCAGGACCTACAAATAAAGGTTAATGTAGTTCAAAACATTATATTGCATCGAATATCAATAAATTCGTCATTTTGTTTACTTACTACCCTATCCGTAATTAATTTGGTCCCTTTCAACAAAGTATCATTTCTAAAACAAACCGGAAAAAGATTATCGTTGAGCATTGATTGTGCGTCACATAGTTCACATCCAAGTTCTAACATTTATACATTTTTAGCCAAAATAAAACGACCTCTATAGTCTATATCTACAGCGTATACAATAATCAACAATGCAATATACGGCATATTATCAAGGTACCTGCTAGCAAGAGCAGTTGAGCTAGATGGCGCAACTTGACTCTGCGACGTGTTCTTCGCAGGCTGATTCGAAGACGCTTTTATTCCACCATACTCAACATCTATCTAATAACCATCACCGAAACAGACACAAAAATAAATCCACATTATTAAATTAAAATTAAAAAAAAAAGTATCAATAAAAAAACACACATAAAAAAAAAACCTAATTTAAATTCAATATCAAAAACAATAGTTCGTAAGAATTATTAAAACTAACCTTATGGCTGATACGTATCTTCTTGCTGTAAGAAATATTGAAAAAATAAATAAATGAATAAACAATTAGGTTATATTATTATTGGAGTATATATATATATAGATATATGTATGTATATATGTGTGTGTATATAGAATGAAGGGGGGAATAGAAAGGAAAACCTGAGAGGATCAGAGGGGGGTAATTGAGAGTGAAGAGGTGAAAAGAGATCAAGAGCGCGTTTTACTGATTTAAAACTTAGTTTTTTCAGAGATTGTGGCTCCACCGGTAGCAAAAGCTCTGATTCCATGGCGTCCCTCTGCGGATTTTAGGAAAAAGAAACAAACCCCCCAAAACCTTCCTTCTTTTAGCACCTAAATAAACACACCGCTTACTTTTTCTTAACTCGATTATTTTTAAGGTGCGGTTAATTTTTACTTTTTACTTTTTTTTACTATGGCAAATGTGACTTTAATCATTATGGACTTATGGTTAACATAATCCTTGTATACTTCTTTTTTTTATTACTATGAGTATTTTTTAACTGTATTTTAAGGTTTTTTTTGATTTTTTCTAAACAATTATACTTTTGAAATTTTTATACTTTTGAAATAAATAGGACATTCTAGTTCCACAATTACACTTTAAGCTTATTTGAAGGAAGAGATCTTCGTTGGCCAGCCAACAAAGGCCGGAAATTGTTGGACTCCATTGTGGACTTTCGGGAGAGGTCTACACAGAAAATAACAATTATAAACAAAAAATAAAGTGAAAATAAAGGAGAAAAAAAGAGTTCTTTTGAGCACAACGGTATCAGGCCTTGGTGGATGCTGTCTAGCTAGTAGATCGTCTTAGGTGTTTAATACCAGCATCTTGCATTGTTAGATATCCTGCTGCGTTGAAGAGTAGTCATTTTTGTTTGTTTTGACATTGGTGAGACTTAGAGAGAGAAAGGTAGTAGGTGGCTAAGTTTTGAAATGGAAATGACGGTTTCTTGTAGGGAGAGAGTAATAATAATCCTATATACATGGAGTTGTATATATCTTTGTAAGAAGATATTTTCATCCAACGGTCCACATAAAACCCTAGGTCTTTCTTTAACGGTTGCGATTGAAAAAGACAAAACTATTTCATTAATTTCTTTTTATAATAATTAAATTAAATTATATATTATATATAATTGTATTGCGGGACAGCCCTATGATTAAAAAAAAACATTCCCATTACAAAAAAAGTCTTTTGTTGATAGGGCTAAAAAGTTTTTTTTTTTTTCTCCTTAAAAAAATATATTAAATAAAATGTTTACCCAACCATGTATCGAGATTTGGTGTCAACACAACAAATTAACCAAACGGAGAATCTAACTGAATGGATTGAATCTTTTTTTTTTGTTTTTTCCCTACTTTTCCAATTTATAATATATTGTTCTACTTCTTCTTTCTTCAATACTCTACTTGAAAACCAACAAGTGTATGTAACTCATAGAAATATCATAAAATAGTAGTCTAGTTGAGATCGAACATTTTAATAATTAATTTACAACCCAAATAAACTTGGCCATGCATTGTTCATTCTTCTTCGTCCAAATTAACATTAACATTCTAATGATTTAACTACATATCAGTTTCATTGGTTCTAGCATTAGTATACATGTTATCATCAAATGACAAACTCTATTTTCGCTAATGTGTGCGTGATGCTTGTTTCAAGACATACGCGTTTCACAATAGACCTATCCACATACATTTATACTCGTACTAGATAATAGTGATATATACTAACACTCTCGAACGACGCTAGAGATACTACTTTTAATTTAATAGCTTACAAAGTATATATTTCATACGTACGTGATGTAGCTTGACGGTAATACTTTTTTACTTCTAATGGTTTTAAATCAAAGTTGAAATTCATTCTAACGGTTCCTACATGCTTAGAAATGAATTTAGGACCTTATTATATATATATTAGCAGATAACAACAACATCAATTATATATTATCCTAATCCTAACATAAGTGAGGTTGGTGAACATATCTATAATATAACTAAAAGATGGGTTGGGGGTACATTTGACACCCCTAATCCACCTCCTTGAGTCTAATCCTCCCCCCTTATTAATTCTATAATTTTGTTAATATTAATCTAAATTAATTTACATTATTTGGTTTTCCATCACCAATTTACACTTTAACCCCAATCTAAAATAATTAATTTACACTTTATGGTTTCCCATTACCAAGTTACACTTTAACCCAATTTAAAATATTTAACTTACATTTTTTGATTTTTCATCACCAATTTACACTTTAACCCAATTTAAAAATAATTAATTATATTTTTATATAGGTTACACTTTTAGAATATAAGAAACTGTAAAATTTTATTTAACTAATGTTGAAAAAAAAAGGGTAAACTGGAATCAATATTTATATGGAGTTAATTTTCGTATGTTTCTTCTTTGGGCGGATAAGTTTTGGAATATTTTGACCGATGGAGTGGCTATTTAGCTAGCAAATTTTCAAATTGATTTCGGTATATCTATTTAATATATTTGAATTCCAATTTTTAGCTTTGATTATTATATTTTGAGACTACCCGTCCAACACTAGTTACTTTATAAATATAACTAGTTATCTTCAAAGAAATACTACTTGCCTCTATTATCGTATCTATATTTTTACTCATCATCTTGGTTTTATTTTTATAACAGCGACACTTATTAATAACATTTGAGACACCACATCGTCCGACTTGACCATATGCAAAGGTCTCTAACAACCCCCCCCCCCTTCCCGACATGTTAAAGGCTCCCAGTTTTCAGCTTTCGAGCTTGGATATCTTCGGGGTGTTAGGCTAATGTATAAGTTTCTTTAACTAGCATTTACAAATAAATAACATCGTAACCAGATTCAAAATATATTGTATGATTTTTCAAACCTTATTTCTAGACTACATGTATAAACTATTTTTTTTAACAACAGTTTTATTAAAATTAATCTAGCAAGACTACATGTATAAACTAGTTTTAATTTCTGTACGATGTACATATTGACAATACATGTGTGGTATAAATCTTGAAAAACAGCTTTATGTATAAAGAAAACTAAGTTATATAAATTTTGATTATGATTAAACATAATAATAAATACACAAAAGGGTGAATGGATTCAATCATTTTGTTATTATTATTTCTTTTTAACGGCAGGTGGAAAGGTCGTTTCATTGAGCTTAGCAGTGACATCTAAATTGGCAATATGCTCAAGGATTTTATTATTATTATTATTATTATTATTATTATTATTATATTATTATTATTATTATTATTATTATTATTATTATTATTATTATACTTTTCCAATTTTTAATACATTAAACTAAATTTAATTTCTAATAAAACGAGTGTTTAAAGGAAACTTAGTTTTCTAATAATTAATATAATTGATTTGGGTCATGAATGAAGATGGTCTGAATGTTTCCTCATTCAATGTACTTTATTTTAACATCAATTAAAACATATACATGATTTTTGATATGTACATAATTTTATGTTCACGCGGATCGTTAGATTTAGGGTTCATGTTCGGACGGTCTTCTTTCATCTTTTTCGGGTCCTATTTATTAAATCTACTAATTATCAATGATGAGTGGTGTAATAGTTTGGAGTTTTCCTGATGGATTATAGGTCTCGGGTTCGAATCTTCATTCAATCAACTTTGAGATATAGGTAGTCCTTTCCGGGCTGGTTAATAGGGTTTTCTCAATTGGGTATTCAAAATAAGCATACCTACTTTGAAAAGCTCTCTAACACTGACCTGGTTAGAATAACTTATGTTAGACCTTTTATTGTCGAATCGCGACACGAAATTTTAAGGAAAATTTATAAAAATAAATAAATAAATCTACCAATTACTATGATTATTATTTATTCTTTAAAAAGAATGTTTCCAAAAACCTAGTTAATGGTTAAAAAATACCTAGGTTTTGAGATTTGAAATGGATATGACGGCTGCTTTTGGGGAATTATATATATGGAGTTGTATATATCTTGTTAGGGTGGACGGAGTGGGTAGGGTAGGAGATAGGTACCGGACCGGTACCGGTTTGAACACCGTCCCGTTCAACCGGTACCGGTTTCTCACCTTGTGGCCAGCCAACCCCACCCAAAAATGCACATGCATTTGCTTTTTTTACATAACCCACTAGCTACATTGGAAACACACAATTGTTACATGCATTTGCTATAGTGTTCTCTCAACTTTCAAGTGCAAAAACTCTCTCTTTTTCCTCTCTTGATTTTGGCACAAACAAGGCAAAAGGAGAAAGTTTTTTTTTAAGTCTAAATCCTAGCATATTTGGGTGTTTGTTGGAGACTTGGGGTATGCAAGCTTGAGGTACTTCTATCTTGAAGACTTGGCATTTCTAGGAACATCATCTTCTTCATATCAACCTTCTCATAAGCTTGGAAGAAGGTAGTCTTCTAAACACCCTATGGTTGTTATTTTGATTGTATGACATTCATATACATGGATCCTTATTGTTTGGGGTTTTCTTTTATATGTTAAAATTTGATTTTAACTACATATAACATAATGAAAGGTTCATTTCTTCCGCTGCGTTTTTCATGTTTATAAGGAAAATATGACTTTGATAAAACCCAAAAGACCCAACAATATTATTATTATTACTATTATTATTATTTAAAATTAGTTTTTGTTATTATTTACAATAAAAATAGATAGAAAAGTAAATTAAATAGAAAAGGGTGGGAAGGAGAGGGGATGAGTGGTGAGGCATTTCTAGCATTAGGGAAGGGGAGGAGAAGCAAAATTGGGAAAGGGAGGGGAGGAGTGGGGAAGCTCTCCCCCACCCTTAAAGATAAAAACATCAATAAAGGTAAAACTACAGTTTTTTTTGTTTCCCACATAATAATGTATGTATTGTGGGACAGCTGTAAGAATATTCCCATTCCCATCGCCTAAAAGCTTTTGGTTGGCCAAGAAGTTTTTTTCCCCCCTTAAATAATGTATTATAAAGATGTTTACCCAACCAAACTAGTGCATCATCATACTCAGTCGACTCGTAATTTTTTTACTCGACTCAAAAACAAAATTTTTTGACCGTAAATCGATACGTAAGTCGGCTCATAAAAATCAGGACATTTTAAATATTACATAATATAGTATAATTGTATACATATAACGTTTTTATAAACAAAATATAAGTTCATTATTTCAACAGATTTATTAAAATATTACAAATTCAATAATTTTGAGTCGTTAACTTACAATTTATCTCTAAATTTGCAAATAAAAGAATCTAAAATACATGGATAACACACAAAATAACGTAGTAAGAATTATAACATATAATATATAACCATAGTATACAATATAACGATAGTTATATGTTTCCGACTCGTTACTCGGTCCAAGTTTATATAACGATTCATAAGAGTCTGGACAAAAAGGAGTCACCTAGCAAGCGACTAATTTTTGGTACAAATGTACTTTATTCGTAAGAGTTGACCCGTGACGAACTATCAACAAAATAATCAATTTAATAATGCATTGTTCATTCTTCTTCGTCCAAACGCTACGCACCCGCTATAAAATAAATAAATCCCTTTCCTTCTATTAATAAAAGAAGATTATTTCTAAAAGATTTTTTTTTTAAAATCTGATGTAGCAGCCTGTCCATTTTCCTGCCATACATTTCTAGAAAGCCTTACGTCATCATCCTACCCCAAAAATGTTTCACAACCTAAATCCTCTTCCCCTTAAAAAAAAAAACCTCTCGCGCCCGGAAAAAAAAAAATCAAAAAAAAAAAAAAACCCGCAACACGTTCAGACCAGGAACCAATCTTCCGTAATACAATCAAGCAAAAAATCCAAACAGAGAGGTTATCAAACCCTAAAAAATTAATTCGATTCTTATTACATTTTTGTCTTCAACCTAAAAAATCAAATCGACACATTTGGGGGATTCTGCTTATATTTTCTATTTTAATTCTCTTTTGAGAATCTGCAAAGTTGGGATTTCATAGGTCATGAGGGCTACTCTGATTTATAGTCAAGTGATTTCATTTTGAAAGTTTTCTCAGCAAAAGTGGTCAATCTTGACATTGTTATATGGATTTTATAAAGGATCCTGGATGCAAGTTTTCAAAGTGATTATTGCTATGTGATGAATCTGATAGTTTAATGGTCATCGCTAGGTTTTCATAGTTGTGATATTGTGACATTCTGGACTCTTGGTCGTTAAGTCTTTGTGAATTATAATAGCATCTATTTGGTTTTTGTTGGCAATATAGGGTCAAGCTTCCATCTGGTGCCAAGAAAATCGTACCAAGTGGTTGTCGTGCTATGATTGGTCAGGTTGCAGGAGGTGGACGTATTGAGAAGCCTATGCTCAAGGCTGGTAATGCTTATCACTAGTTCCGTGAAAGAGAAACTGTTGGCCCAAGGTTCGTGGTGTTGCTATGAATCCAGTGGACCATCCCCATGTAACCATCAACATAGGTAACCTTTATAATGTTATATATTCTTTATGGTTATTTGAATATATTTTATGCACATATAGACTTTCATTTGTATATGTCTTTTAAATTATTGTTCTATATTGATTTTTGCAATGTTACAATAACGTGCTGCCCCGATGGTTGGAATGAAAAGTTAATCCATATTTGATCATTAACTTGCTATTATTGTCATATGTTGTTATTTGATTGCTGATGCTTACCCTGCTTTGGATGAGCTGACCTTCATGGTGAGTAGTTATGTTATGTGCAGATAAGAAGTCGTAACCTGGATAGAGTGCGTAAGCTCAAGAGTGCAATGACAAGATTGACCAACCGGGTTCACACAGTATGCCTTTTTTTCTACTTCTCCATCTCATTTAACTTTGTTGCTCCCCCGTTCGATATAAGTTAATACATTACATCCTTAGCAGTTGAGAATTATTTGTTCTGACTAGGAGTATCACCATATATGTAAGCCAAGGGTTGTAAAACTGTGGAATTTCTATCTTGTAGGTACGAGATGAACTTGAACAACTACTGGACGACGACGATGACATGGCAGACCTCTATTTATCAAGAAAAACATCTTTTGCTTCTTCCTCGAGCAGTGATGGTGGAGATGTAACCTTGTCACCAACCTCTCCTACTATAGAGTCAAAGATATCCAGAGCAAGCAGGGCACCACCATATTCCGCTCAAAGGGAAAACGACGTTGAGGAACTAGAAATGTTGCTTCAGGTGCGTTACAAAACCTACATGTTTATATTGTATCTTTGGCTTCAAATGTACTTGTAGTTTCCAAAAGTCAAGGTGACAATATGGGTGCTATGGACAGGTTTTGGTAATGGATCAAGGTCTCAAAATGGGTAATTGTTTCCGAGGGTTTGGGTTGACTTGAAACAACGTTTACCCAAATTTTCTTTAAAGTTTTTTTTTTATTAAAATATCTAGCATGCCCAATTTGAGCAGTTTCTTTTTAAGTACACACGATAATTTAGAAGGTTATAAGTGTTACAGAGATACAATTTAAATTACTTTGACCCATTTGACCACTTTCCTTCTAAGTATAACTCTTTTAATGCTTTGAGCTGTAGAAAAATAACAGAACCTAAATCACTCATATTTTAAGATAAACAAGTCAAAATTTTGACAAAAAATTGCAATTGCTATAAACCAGTTTTTCTATTGACCCTTTTTATCCCGGCTTACTTCATGCAAATTGAAGCATCAAATAAGCTGACCACGGTAATTGCTAATTTAGTTGACCATTTACCAAGGATGTAGTGTACATACCAAGGATGTAGTGTACATGCCAAGGTTGAAGATTACACCATCAGACAACCGCATACCATTTAAGTTTCAAAGGCGTCAATTTCCTTTGGTTGTTTGCTTTGTCAGGACCATAAATAAAAGCCAAGGACAGTCATTAGCTCAAGTGGGATTGTTTTTACAACGTCCGGTTTTCACGCATGGTCAACTATATGTCGCACTTTCAAGGGTTACGACCAAATCTGGTTTGAAGGTCCTTATTGTCGATAAAGGTGGAAAAAATTCAAGCAAAACAACCAATGTCGTCTATAAAGAAGTGCTATAAAAGATTTGACATTTTCACAAAATCAAGGCCGGTAATGTTTTCATAAATGTGTGTTACCTTTGAATTTCTTCATTTTAAACTTACTCTTCTACTTTTCATACTTTAATAATCATTCAATGTTCACTTAAATTTATGAGGAATTTCCTAGATCAGTGTAACTTTTTTTTAAGTCTTGATATCTCTTCCATTTGGTGGTTGTTCAGAACTATGGTGGGTGACTTTAGATAAACGACTATGGTGGGTGACTTTAGAGAAACGACTGAAACCTAGGTATGAAGTTTATAAAATCTTGAAAGAGAAGAAGTTGGTTAAAGATATACCGGCGCTTTATACAATTGTACAATATCCTGAGTCAAAGTTTATCCGTTTCTTGAAGAAGTTTGAGAGTAAGGTGCCGAATTTATGTGAAACATATGTCAACGGTATTCGGATGTTGAAAGCCAAATGATATACATACATTTTTATAAGCTCTCGTGAACCCCGTTTTGGGTGATCAGGCTTTTTTAGTTAGATTTACAGTCAAGAATCGTATCAACTATTTATTACCTAAGGATCCTATTAAGAAGTAATGGAAGAGTTTTGTAGAACCATTAACAGATCAAGATACTTATTTTTTACATCCGTTGCTTTAAAGTTGTTTTCAGTAACATTGTTGCAGGGTTACGGTTTTCTTCAAATGTATGGATTGAGAAACTTGTTCATATGAATACTATATTAACAGATCAAGATGCATAGAATAACTATTTGATATGATGTTTATTCAACTGGTTGAATGGCTTAGAAGTTCACTGAATTTAAATGATAGTAAAGTGAGCATCTCAGAGGTTAACTTCAAGTTGAATTTCAGCAATGGAGAAACAGATGGAAGAAGCTCACATCAGTTCTTTATTTTTTTATCATCTACATATACAAGAATGTAGATAGGTGATGAAAGATATGAATTGACAAATAGAGAAGGGTCAGAAATGGTAGCTTTGAATCTGGGTTGAACCTGGGTTGATTAACTAGTAAATAAATAAAACAAGGTCGCTTATCTCATTTTGCTTTGCATCATTTAACTACATGTCAGTTTCATTAGTTCTAGCATAAGTATACATGTTATTAATTATCAATGACAAACTCCATTTTCGCTAATGTGTGTGTGATGCTTGTTTCAAGACATACGCGTTTCACAATAGAACGATCCACATACATTTATACTCGACTACTCATACTAGATAATATTGATATACACTACCACTCTCGAAAGACGCTAGACATACTCAATTAACTTTGCATCAAGACTCAATTAACTCTCAGACCTGGGACAATGAGAATATGGTCAATAAATTCATAGCAAAATTGCACCCAACATATGACAAAGACTTGATCAAATTCTTCGAGTTCTTATTGAGTTAGAATTAGAGTTGAGAGTCTGTCATGACTATCTTCACTTTATTTGGGACCCATTTATTGCATTGAAAATTGTGATGCATATTGTGATAAGTGGTCGAGTCAAACTCTTAAATCTCACACCATGAATTATTTGCACATAGAGTCGGCTACACTCTCGATGATGCTATCTTAAAATTACATCAATGCTACTACGTAGCAATGTTTTAAATACCGGTTAAGATAAATGCGATAAATTAGTTTTTAAATTGACATAATCATATACGGTCGTGATAATTTGTAAGTAATTGGTTCTAGACTTCTTGTAACGTAAGGTTTTGAGATGTCATAGTTAATTAAAAAAATGTAATTTCAGATCTATGCTAAAAAGGTAGAAATTGCTTAACTTTTATTATTACTCCTATTCCTTATCTATGACTTGTCTCTTTTACCAAAACCTTTACGTAACCATAGCCTGATAGCCTACACTTGAGCCTATGTATTTTTTAAAGAAGGCCTATTTGAGTACTAACGTTTTCACGGCTTCACCGTCTATGTCAAAACATTTTGGTTCCTCCCCACTTCTCTTCCTCTATACTACTCCATTATATTGTCAATTAAAAATCAAAACATTTTATTGGTTCCTACTCAATTTTTTTTTTTAAAACGGCAATATATTACATATAATATCGTAAACAAAATATTTGACGCTGCTATAAAAGTATAGATACAATTACATTATTTATACTCCCTTATAAAAAGTATTGGATTTTTAAAAATCAACATTTTTTTATTCTCAAAATACCGTTGCTTAAACATAAAATCCTTATATACCCTTCTTTTCTCATTTTCTCTAATCATTACGCACTTGCATCGACTTTCTATCACCCTCCGCCGCCGCCTCCTTCTCCACCACCTCCCTCGATCTCCATCACCGCTTCCCTTTTATATTATCATCACCTTCTAGCCGCTGTAACGCGCGACACTATGCTCGTCTAGAAAAGAAACATTACAAGAAAAGAAGCGGGTTTTAAAATCACTCGTCCCTTGACACATGCATTTTTCTACACTTGTTCGTGGACCACACATGTGATTAAGCGACAATGAAATCAAATAATAAATCCGAGTGATGGCCATGAGGAGAAAAAACTTGATCGTTGCAATGTTTTCATACAGCACAAACATTGCAAAACATAATCCCCTCAATACACATCTTCTTTAGAGACTTAAGGTTTAAATCTTCAATTAATTGAAAAGCATCTTCCAAATTAGACAACGCGACAGAAGGGATGTCAAGCCATCCAGAGATTAAGCTCCATAATCTTTTCGCCAATTTACAAACTGAAAAAACATGTTGAGTGGTTTCGACTTATATTGTCGCTCTATACTTATCTTCCTCTATACTTATATTGTCAATTAAAATTATAATTTTATTACTTAAGTTCTTTTCAAAACATATGTAGTTATGTGGGAGCAACATATATATCCAACAAAAGTTGAATAAAGTACAGATGTACCTTGTTGCGAAGCATATGTTTACATGATTTTGTTAATCAATGTACCTAATGATTTTTTTTTAATGGTTAATATTCATTAGTTCTATCCGGCTGTTCTATTCTTAAATTACTTCTATATATTACTAAAATCCACCATATATTGTCAAAGATTGATCCTTAATTTTATCTCCAAGAGGTAAGAACCACTATACCATCTAACTTTAGTAATATTTATAGAAAAAATTAGAAAATTAAAAACTCCATGTATCTATTTTATCATTATCATCCATTATATATTATTGTTTCATTCAATCCTTCAAAATATTTACATTACTCTTTTGATAACATCAACTAAAATTTTAAGGATGTTTGGCCTAGCTTATATTTTTTGGCTTATGATTATAAAACATAAGTGTCTTTTGGCTTTTTTTGCTTTAAGTTTATAAGCTTTTATGTAGTGTTTGGATTAGGTTTTGACTTTTGAAAGGAAAAAGAAAGAAAAATAGGAAGAAAAGTTAAAAAGCTTTGATTTATAGCTTATCAAAAAGTGACTTATAAAAGCTAAAAAACGTAAGCTCAAAAGCCCACACAAACACTTAAAATGACTTTTTTCTCTCAAGATTAGCAAAAAAACTAAAAGCTTCCTAAAAAAAGTTAGGCCAAACACCCCCTAACAATATCATTATTTAATTTTCTAAAAAAAACATACAATACCTTAATCTCGTTGCCACCTTCATCACTGGTTTACACTCACACCCCACATGTCACCGTTGTCACTGCCACTTTGTCAAATCGTGCGCGTATTCATCTATTTAATTATAATCAATGTCCTTCGTCAATCAACTATAAATTGATCTTTACTGGAACTCATAAGTTTCATCTATAAACCACCATACCTCAAAGTTAATAAATAACCGGAACCCTCAAATGTCTTCAGAATTTCAAAATTAATATCAATGCATTCATGTATTTGATACACTCCTGTATAATTTAGGAAACAAATAATCATTTTTTTTTCCATAGACCCTTTTTTTTACCGGTATGTATGTTTTAAATTAAAAATCTTATTGTACTTGTGTTTTCATTAATAGGTTTGGAGAATTTATGTTTTAGTTTATTGTGTTTTTCTACCCTAATTTTTTTTTTTTAATTTAGGCATTTATCCATATCATATTTGTTTTAATAATCATTTATCCATATCATGATTAAATAGCAATGTTACATATTAATTTAATTTTACTTACATACTAATCTTTTCAGGTGATTTCAACAAAAAATATATATTAAATCATCTATCAAGGAGAATGCTATAGCAATTCGTCCCCTGTTCTTTTACGATATTCACGTTGTCCTTCCATTTAAGAGTAAATTTATTGGTTTTGTAGTTGTCATATTTTCCTATTTTTATTCGAATATTTAGTTTTATTCAAAGATATTTATATACTTATTTTAGGTCATTGATCATGCCATATATACCCATTATTTTTGAATAATCGTAATGGTGAGTAAGGCATGAGTTTATTTTATGATATTTTTTTGGGTTTTAATTTTTTGTAATGATTCCTATTGTAGGACCTTAAAAAAAGTTGCAAATTTGCATTATGTTTATCTTAAGAAGGTATATCAAGAAAGTAGGTATTATATAACTTATCATGGTCAATCATATGTAGGGGCGTAATTGAGACGGGACAGTTCGCGAGTTATCCGAAATAGACTCGCAAATTTCTTGAAATTGACTCGATTTTAGTCGAGCCGAGCTCGAGCTACTCGAGTAAACTTTCGAGTCGACCTCGAGCCTCAATATAGCCTACTCGAAAAACTCGCAAGCTTAATCGAGCTTGTGCTTATTTACATTTATACCCTTAAATATTATAACTTTACATAATTACTATTCTACGGAGTCGAGCTTAATCGAATCGAGCATGAAATTGTCGAGCCTATAACACCAATTTAATTTAAAACTTAATTTTATTTCTTAATCGAGTCGAGCTCGAAAGTGTCGACACGTAAGGGAGCTCGAGCTCGAGCTTGAAAATAAAGGTTTGGTCGAGCTCAAGTCGAGTTTCGAGCTTCGAGTTTTACAATCGAGTTGAGCTCGAGCTTGACACTGTGTCAGCTCGACTCGACTCGATTACAACCTTAATCATATGTTTACGGAGACCATATGTGGAACTATACAATAACTCATAATGAGATTTTAAAATAATATAAGTCATAAAGTAATTATGTATTCAAATTGCTATAATAGTTTAAATTTCATTATACTTTTATAAATAATAGTGATCCGATTTTTATTTTCATCTAAAGCTTTTTTTAACATCACACTATCTTACTTTTACTTACGAACTATCGCCGATGACTAAGCAAAGGTCTACCAGAGGTTCTTGTGTTCATCAACTACAAAGCACCTGCACAAACACCACAAGAAAACGTTAACCGCACCAGAAACTAACAAAATAAAACTGAAACAAAAAAAATAAAATCTAACTATGAAAAACAATTAACTTCCTCACAATTGAATGCAAGGGAGGATCGAATCACAAAACTAACAATTACTTAATTCAAGTCCCCGGCAGCGGCGCCAAAAACTTGATGTGTATTTTCTAGTCTTAAATTTATGAACACGAAATACCTAGCTACTAACTACTACACACTTGCGGGCAGTGAACCCGTTCGTATGCAATATAGTTGACTTGGTAAACCGAGGTCGAACACAAGGACTTAATAAGCAATTGTTACAATAAAATGATTCAGATTAAAAGGGGGGTTTTGTGACCGAATTGTCACGTTGCAAAGTTAGTGAGAAAAGTCAGTAATCCCGTAGGATTAATCGCAAAGAGTATTTGATTGGTTTAATCTTAACACAGATTTAAAAATGAACACCTACTTGGATCAGCTCACATGCCAATCATCGGGTCTTAATATTACTTGCATTTGTTGAACGACTCAAAAAGTAGACAAGATGAACTCCCGTTATACTTGAAACTTTAACTGCTCAAAACATAATTATTGCTCCCGCACTTAATTTCTCCTCTAAACAGTTAAGCATTAAATTCCTGAGTTGATTTTATGATTTAATCTTTTGAAAGCTTTCCCCCGAACTGCTTATTCGCCTAATCAGATCCCTCTATCATAAGCGTTTACACATTCAAAATGAATTCAGTTGTTTTTAATCTTTATCGTCGATTTCTCCCGAACTCCAACAATTTTAGGTTAATTATAGACCGATTAACCATTTCATAAATCAATTGACAATGACATAGATTTCTCCCGAACTTCTAATTACAATTATCAATCAATTAATATAAAAGTTGAAAACAATATTTAAATCCAAATAAATGTGGATCTTCGATTAAACATATAAACCTTGTTCAACATTTCCAAGCAACATCAATTCTACCCTATGACATGCTTACTACCCAAGCGGGTGCTAAAGATTTAGCTATTCATATTAGAAATGCAAGAACAAACAAATAGAGAGGAAATCATATTATACCAAATGAATGATGATAATCCGGTAGCAATGATGATTACAATCAAAAGCTGAAAATAATCGAAACCCTAATCACTTGGTTGCTCCAAAGTATTCCTAAGTATGAGAAAAACTATCAAAATTGTGTTGTCCCCCCGTCCAAAAGTGCAGAACCCTAATTAATCCTCTGTACAAAACACGCGTGTAACGGCCGTTAGTGGGCTAACGGCCGTTAGTATTATACTTGAGGTCTAACGGGCGTTACTGGGGTAACGGCCGTTACTCTTCGGTTGATAACTAACGGCCGTTAGTTCCCTAACTGCCAGTTACAGGAGAAACCACAAACCACCTATGTAACGGCCGTTAGTGGGCTAACGGCGGTTACAACTTCCAGATTTCGTTTTCTTCATCTTTCGCGTGATTTTACCCGAATCTTTCTCCTGTTTCTTCCTTAACTCATCAAAATCGACCAATTCATTCGTCTAATCAATTTCCAACCTGAAAACACTCAACACACCTTCAAAGCATCGAAAGTTGGATATCAAACTATCAAAATGACGAATAATTGGTTCTAAAATCACGTGGGAAATGGTATAAAATATGACACATCAGTATACTTAGCTATAGTCATAAATTTAATACTTTGATATAAGATAACACAGTCCAACGCACGAGTATCATCTAGTAAGCAATATTTATCCACAATAAGTTAATAAGTATACGTTTTACCATATATTCTCCTCTCATAATTTAATAATTTATACATGTTTCAGGCTAGAATATATTCTATTTATGTTTTGTTTAATTTTAAGTGCACCTAAAAACAAATACCATTCAATGTTTGCTATAAAAAGAAAGTTACTTTTGAATTATTTTTTTCTTTCTAATTATCACTACAACAAAGTTGGGTTTCTTAGGATGCACAAAAACGTTTAAAATGTTATTTTATAAAGCCTTTCAGAGTTGAAGCTAATAGGACCAACAATATAAACGTTTCATGTAAATGGGTCGTATTAAGTATGAGCCTTTAAAAGTGTCTTAGCATGGAGATTATTATGAGGGGACATAGAAGTAGCTTTAGGAGTGACATTTGACATGTCAAACTTAGCCAACATGTCCTGAATGTACTTCTCCTGATTGATGCAGATGCCATTTGGGAGTTGGCAAATCTGATGACCAAGAAAAAAGGTCAGCTCGCCCATCATGCTCATCTCAAAGTGAGAGGACATTAGCGAGCTAAACTTAGTACAAAGTTTCTTGCTGAAGGATCCAAAGATGATATCATCTACATAGTCTGAACATAAAGGACCTCAACAACCTTTCTATATATGAAGAAGGTGCTATCAATGGACCCTCACTGAAACTTATGAGAAAAAAGAAAACCAGAGAGAGTGTCATATCAGGCTCTAGGAGCATGTTTAAAACCATATAGTGCCTTAAAAAAACGATAGACATAGTGTGACTTTGGTGGATCCTCAAAACCAGGTGGCTGCTTAACATAAATTTCCTCATCGAGTTTTCCATTTAGGAAAGCACTCTTTACATCCATTTGTTATACTAGTAAAGTTTTTGTAAGCAGCATGTGCCAAGAATAAGCGAATTGCTTCTAAACGGGCCACTGGTGCAAATGTTTCATCATAATCGACACCTTTTTCTTGAAGATATCCTTGTGCAACCAGCCTAGCCTTGTCACGTGTAACAACACTTTCTTCGTCCATTTTCTTTCGATAGACCCATTTAGTTCCAATGGGCTCCTTGCCAGGAAGCACCGATGGACTCAACTTTCATTTTCCAATGATACCTAAAATCAAACTCAACTTTCAGATGATGTTTCTCTAACGAAATATTGTAACAATATACCAATAAAACAACTAGCCAAATAAATAAAACAACCGTCGATAATTTTTTTCCCCATTCTTGTTCCGTTTCTCACCATTTTGGGTTTTTATATGTTGGTTTCTTCTATTCAGGCGATGGGGTTGTAGTGACGGGTTCTGGTGAGGTGGGTTTGGCGAGGTAGGATTGCGGCGGTGGTGGTTGGAGAAGCTACGGATATTCCCGACAACCACACAAGTCACTATCACATATGGTACACACACATATACATTTTGTTATCGTGTTTTCAGTGGATTGACACAAGTCTAGGAACAGAAGAACGAGGGGACCAAAGTTAGAAAAAAAAAATGAAATAGATGACATATTTGAACTATAATTTGGTTGATTGGTTGTGTTTCGAATGTCATGAATTTGAGTAAATGATTTTGTTTGGAGTTTAGATTTGAATTGAAAATCGAGTTTTTATTAGGTATCATCAGAAAATAAATGTCTAGTCGGAAAAGAGGATCGGGGAAGATGATCAGAAAAGAAAGAATGGAAGAATAAATTTATTTGTATGATTTTCATTTTTCGTTCCTCAAGTAGCTTTACTTTTTCACTTTTCGATTCTAAAGGAGAAAAGATATTAGTGCCCTCACGTGTTTAGCATGTGCGTATGTTAGTGCATGTTTTGTGTCCGTCGCAATGCAATTCTGGGGATTTAGTTAGATGGTCATCAAGTTAATGTGAACTTAAATAATTGATTATAAGTTATATTATGGTTAGACTTTACAGGAGTTGATAGAGTCTAATGGTGCAGAGAGCTTAAGGTGCAAAGAATTTAAGCAGAGAATTTAATGTGCAAAGAGTTTAATATTTATATATATTCCGAATATAATGTGCACAGAGTTTATTATGGTGATTAATGTAGAGAATTTAGCAAATAGAGAATTTATGTTTGACAGAGTTTACTAAAGTTCATATGCTACGAAGAGTTTATAATGTGCAGAGTTTAATGACTAGTGTTTGGACAGAGAATTTACTAGCCCATGGACGGCTAGTTAATTATGGGCCCAAAGTTACACAGAGTTTACAAGTTATTATATAAACTAAAACCCTAAACAATTGGTTAGGTTTTTCGGTCATACAGTTGGCTGTCGTGAGTTTTGTGTAGAGAGTTTATTGTTCTTGTCTGTTGTTGTCAATCTCTATAGTCTAGAAACAAAGTGCATCTTGCAGATTGTTTGAAGGCTATTCATTTGTGTTATTGCGTATTGATAATATTGATTAAACAAATATAATCAAAGTTATCTTGAGAGGATTCCGCCCGCACTCTCAACGTAACCATACAATCTCGTTAACAATCTATACGATACCAGGACTTTCAGCGTACGTTAACGGCAAAAAACTAACGCGCCAAAGGACCACGATTGAAATTTTTTTTGTCAATTTAAGGTCAAAATTGATATTTCTTAACTTCAGAGATCGAAAGTGAAAAACATCTCAACTTCAGCGAAAAAAAATGTAATTTACTCTAAAATTCTTTCTTCCAAAAAATCTTTAGCAATCTATCCTCACATATCTAAGAAACCGGTCTGCAATATACGTCAGAAGACCAGGATATTTATCGCTGTAGTGTATGTAGTGGCCCCAAATATTAGCTCAACCGATGACATACATTTAACCGTCTTGATATGAACAATATCACTTCACTATTTTACATTTACGTTGTAGGCAGGAAGAATTGCATTGCGATGAGATAATCCAACTTTTGATTTTATACCAACAAATTTTATACATAATTAAATGAATACCGATACGTAGCGGTGTAAAAAAAAACCGGGTTGGAACCCGAACCCGAAAACGAAACTGGTCAACAACCGGGTTTGACCCAAACCGATTCGGGTTTGACCCAACCCGGCGGTTACAAACCGGTTTGGGTTTTCGGGTTTTATTTTCGGTTATAAACCGGGTTGAGTTCGGGTCGGGTTTTGGTCAAAAAACCCGAGTCAAACCCGGTCAATAACCGGTCAAAGTTTGACCCCAAACCGGTTTCAAACCGGGTCGGGTTGGGTCAAACCCGGTTTTGGCTCCGTTGACCGAAAAACCTGTTCGGGTTCGGGTTGGGTAGAAACCGGTTTTTGTTCACCTCTACCGATACGTCACCCTGTTACAGCTTACAAGGGGTAAAGTAGCTCATTCTTTACCAGCAAAAAGAACTATCATAGCAACACCAAGTGAACTACTTAGTGCAAGATCTGTGGAAGTGAGCACAAGTCACAACATAATGTGCACAGATAAAAACAACTGTATCCAAGAGCCGAATCTTATAACAAATTGAGCAAAATTTCTTTGGAATACAACATTGTATTTTACTTTTACCGTAATAACATAACCCTCTTCACTTTGAAAGCCAGTATATAATGAGAAACAACGTACAAGCTGCAATGACAGCAGATAGGATAAGAGTGTCCCTTGATTTCTTCCTTCTAATAGAACCTGTAAACAATTTGGACAGAATTTACTTGACCGATTTTCGAGATCTCGTTGGTAGCAGGGAGAATTTATTAAATAAAAAAAAAAAAGTAAAAGAGTGATACCAATCAGGCCACGAACAATGGGGAACTTGTCACTTAGTTGTTTAACTTTCCCTTGAACAT
Source organism: Erigeron canadensis (assembly GCF_010389155.1). NCBI lineage: Eukaryota > Viridiplantae > Streptophyta > Magnoliopsida > Asterales > Asteraceae > Erigeron > Erigeron canadensis. The sequence goes on from NC_057764.1 coordinate 23,151,838, forward strand.
CACCAAACATTGCCCTCTGAGAGCCTAAGGCTGCTCTTGTTGTTTGAGCCTGAGTTATCACATCATCCATCTGCAAGAAAACAGATATTCAAGTTTTATTGGAATTTAAAACATGTTCTGCCAATCCTTGACAGGTGGAATTTCAACCTATTTATAAAAATTAAGGAACATCCAGGTTGCAGTATCAAGCTACTTATATGAAATCAGGAAAATGCAGGTTGCAGTTTATCATGTAACAGGCCAAACAGGTAAAATATACAGTAACAAATTGGTAAAAGGGGACGAGTTAAATGGGTAAAAAGTTGTCTTGTATTCAAATGCTTACAAACCCTTAAAATTGATTTGTTTGAAGTTATAGTTTTCTTCATATCAATTTTTGCAGTTATATTTTGATACATTAACTATTAGGAAAACATAATGAGAGAGAGAGAGAGAGAGAGAAAGAGTTGATGGGTATACATAACCCCACCATCTTGATCCTGAAAGGTATTTTATCTGAACTCATTGTTGACCCATCACCAGCCCCACCCATTTTGCCCTTCTGATGCATGATAAGACAAAAAGTATATGGCACTCTGAACAGAAATGGCTAACTACCAGAACATGTGCACAGAAAGAATGTAACGTGTTCATGTTTTTGTATGCTACTTATATGGTGTGAGAAGAACTGAAGATGTTATTGTAGGCTAATTCACTTCATTTGACTAGTGATGTAAACAGAACCCACAGAATAGACAATCATGAAAAGTGAAACTAAAATATGGAACCCAAAACTGTAATGCCAAGGTTGAGATATAATAATTTACTGGAGCCGTCAAAGACAGATCATATCAAAAGTTTTTTTAAAAAACGAGACCAAAAAGGGAAAACATGTCATGCAGTAACAAGAAATAATGTTGTCCCCTGTTAGTTACAGTACAGATAGGGCATGCAGGTTGATACCACAAAAAAAATTGGTACCCATATACAGCTCTACATCAAGGACAACCATATGAAGAGCTTTATGTTAAGGTGGTTCTTGGAATTAAGATTTAATGTGGACAGAATAAATCTCAAGTTTGTGTTTTCTAAACTTCCAAATGTTCTCATATTCGGCTTATTCGTTTTAAAAAATAGGCCAATTAGAGAAGCACCATAGGCCTCTTGGCATTTCTTAAAAGCTGAAAAATTAAACACCCTTCAGATGGTAGTTAACAACTTAACTTCCATTACCATTATATAGCTGTAGCAACAGCATACAAAGAATGTTATTTCAAATAACATAAAATGATACATAAAAAAAGAATTTTGGAATTTAATGATCTGTTAAATCCACTACCTTTCACATTCTTTTGTATATGTGCAATGTGCTTGCTCAACCCAAAGGAATAATTTACCCAGATTTTATTGGTCCATTACATAAAGCTATTTGGATTCACATCCTATCTGTGTCCAAATCAAGATTCAGATTTCAACTTTCTAACGAAGGCGTCAATATATAACCAACAATAATAACTTACATGTGCTATGCTTCCATGGATAGCAGCTCGCTCCCTTAGTATCTGCATTCTCGGTGACATGTTCCCCCCTGCCTACACATGTACAAGATTATACATATCCAAAAAAATAAAATGTTGATTATCTATTATTAAGAGGAGTTCAGAATTTCACTTATTTCACCTTGTACTCACTGATATCATCTCTTACAGAACTTAGGAGCTCAGCATGCTCCGTAATTTGACTTATGTTTCCTTTGATTCGTCTGAACTCCTACAGAACAGTAAAGAAGGCAACAGCAAATTAAAAATACATTATGAAAGCAAAACACAGGCAGGCCATACAAATATCAGGGAAAAGTCATAGTTATATCCAAACTTGATTGCATACAATGTGGCATTTCACAGAATAGTTAAGGAAAGAACACCTTCAAACAACAGACTGAAAACCAAACAAAGTATAATAAGTCAAGTTGGACTGGTGATGGTGAGTCGCATTGGGTCTGTACTTACAGCCTTTCAACCCTCTTTGCAGACAGGCAGCATCTAGCTCAATACATGTCATTGTAATAGAATCTCCTACTCTCCTAGAGCCAACACGGATTGACATGCAAGTGTTAAGAAGTTTTTAACAAAAGTAGAATGTCAGCAGCTTCTGAACTATGTTTTATGTAACAGTATTGTCATTCAAGTGTGAAAATCCCATGTTTAGTCTCTTAAACCATATTTGTAGTAAAACCTACCCAGATTAATGTTACCAAGAGAGGGAAAAAAAAATTTATGATCAAGTCATAGGCATCTTTTAAGAGAATTGGGCATCTTGCTATTATTTACATCAGCTAATTCTTCTTGACCTCCAAAAATCAATGGATATCATATATAATCAGAGATAAACTAATCAAAAGAACATCAGCTAGGTCCTTTTGACATTTATGCGATTCGGCAATAAAAACATTTATACAACTTGGAGTGTGAAGAACTATAGCTTCAAATCATTTCCACAAAAATTCTTTGGACCCGTAACTCGCTTCTCTTAAAGGCGATTGTCTTCCAGATGTGGTGATTAGGTTTACGAATATATTTGGTTTGCCATTAAAGGTGATTGTGGTACATGCATACAAGGATAAATTATATTTTAATAATAGATCTTGATTTGGTATAGGGATCAAACCTAGTTGATTTGAGAGTTTCTTAGTTGAAGATGAAGAATAGAATGAATAATAGAGAAAAATAAGATGGTGGTAGAAATGTAATCTTCTACCCCTTTATACATGCTCTTCGGCTACACATTTCACATTTGATCTACTTAACTGAATTTTCAAATGGAACTCCCTAGTGGAATTTTTATAATTTCCTAAATACAAACTTATTTGCTAAAATTGTTACTAACCACATGGTCTGGTACAGGTGTAATACTTAACCCTATGTTTTTGGTTCAAGTTTTAGCAGATGCTGTATGGCAAATCAGATCCTCGTGTTTTATCCAGATTGTCCATGTGCTTATAAATTAAATGTGATGCATTTCAGTTTTCAATTTACAACACTGTGCCTGCCATTTTCATATCATGAGTGAGCCTAGATGCATAGACCACAAAACATTAAAGTACGGTAAAGTGTCTTTCAAACACACACGTATATGGAAGTAGACTTACAATTTGACATAGCTACAAAATTAAGATAACAAAAAACCAAAAAACCAATAACAAACTGATTAGTGACTACGGATTCAGTAGTTCATCTTGAAAGCTATAAGTCAAAATGCAGCGTTAACTTAAGGTATTAACTTGAAATCACGATTTTTTATGAACAGACTCCATTAGTTTGGTAGCAAACTTCTGGACAAATAGAATCAACTAAATTTGATTCAGAACCTGGTTAAGGATGCACTAATATATCTTCGACTAGTTATCTAAATGCAGTTCTATTATATGTTCCTATAAACGAATAAGGTAAGCATGACTGCACGAGTATCATAAAGCAAAGAAATGATCGAAAATACTGGTTAATGAGAACAGTAACATATTGAAATTTTCCAGGTGGAAATTAATTGAAGGAATAATAGTACTTGGAAATATCATGCAGATTAGCAAGAAAACAAGCGATCAGATTAAGGTATGATGCAAGATAGACAGTTCACATCCCAAACAGCTACCTTAAAACTATATTTATGTAATGAATGTGATGGTTGTTATGGTAACTTAAAACAATGGATCCAAATAAAAACCTGGCTAAACTCATGAAGTATATCCCTGTGCCTTGCCAACTTTTGAGTGACTGAAGTAGTAGGTGTTGCAGATGCAGCACATCGACTCATTGAATCATTGACATCCAGCAACTTCTCAATTAACGACTGTATTTCCATCTCCATTGACTTCCATGAACGGTTGGACCCCATAGTTGGTGTTTCGGCATCTGTAAAACCAATTTTCTTATGCACAGGCTAGGCAACACTAACGCATACTTTGGTACGACCACGTATAACAGTCATATATATCAGTAACCCAATACTTATAAGCTATCACATTCATCATTTTCCACACTTTTATTTTATTCTTAAACTAAACTAAAGTGCAAGAACCAAACACTCTAAACAATCAAATACATCAACAAATTTTGGCAGCCTAATAAAACGCCGCATTTTGTTCAAACATTCAGGTGGTTTTCTTTTCATAGCAAAACAAGATTATCTTATTAAGAGATTGAACGACAATTACATCTAAAATTGAAAAACATCAATTTATGAGCTAAACTGAAGTAGAATAACAGCCCTGACTGCACAAAATGCAAAAAATTATCACAATAACTAAAAACCATGAGCAGCATCGTACTTAAAAATGTCACAACTTTCCATGAACACAGTTCCTTTCCAGAATAACATATATACTTGATCCGGACGCAAAATGAACTAGCTTTATGAGCTTATACTCGACTCATTATATCCCCCTTTACTTGGAAAACTAAACTCACCTTACGAAACTACATTATTCCACTCGACCCTACAACATCTTTTATAAGTGAACTCTAATCTCGACACAGCTGAAAACTTAAGGTCTAAAGTAGTATATAGAAAATGTTACATGATCACACAAAAATACTAAACCTTGTCTTAAATACTTGAAACCCTAATCCCTCATAACTTAACTAATCCATATATATATATATATATATATATCCAAAGTAACAAATCAGTACAATACAATATTAAGGGTTTTTGAGAATACTAACAATGTATTATAATTCTTCTCAAAAACAAGATCTTATACACATATACATATACGAATATATATATATATATACCTCCTTGAGTGAGACGGGCACCAAGCTTAGCATAAGAATTAAGTTTAACATCAAGATCTCCTTCTATTTTTCTTGCTTCTTTTCTCAGTTCTTCCCAACCCGATTCTTGATCCATCTTTTCTTTCACCCCCGACCCGATCCGGGGTTTTCTCTTAATCCTTTTTGTGTGTACGTGTGTGTGATGAAAGAAATGAAGTGAAATTTGTTGAAAGAAAACGAAAGTGAATATTTGCTGCTCTTCTACTAGCCTTTCTACTCATAAACAAAAGGGAGAATTTCGTATATGTCCGTATTAATACCTTAATTATATATTTACCTAATTTAAATTTTAGATTATATCATATTTATCCATTGTGCTATAAAATGATTTATAATCAAGTTTACTTAATAAATTATTTATTTGTCTTTTCTAACTAACAACCAATTACATTTTAACCGAATTATATAAGTAATTCACAAATGAACCCCTACAAGATCTAAACACATCTCGAAGTTGCAATTACACATATGTGATCGGGTATGAATTAGTAGAGCAAAAGAATACACTGTAAGAAAGCTTTTGTATATCCAAGTAATAATAGGGATGACAACGTGCAAGAAAAACCCGTAACCAGCTGATGTGTGAAAATCTAGTTAAATTAAAATCCTTAAAAATCGGGCAGTGGACCCGTCCGTATGCAATATAGATTAAAGCAAGTAAAGGTTCGTTCCACGGAGACTACAAAGAGCTAGCGAGTTTTAAGTAGCTAAAAAGATTTTGGTTTTTAAAGACACCACGTCATCTTGATTTTATATTAAAAAGTTAGTTGATTAAAAGAGTTAGAATTTCCTAAGAATTTATTGAAAAGAAAATTGTTTTATATCAAATAGGATGAGAAGATCATCCACTTTTGACTCCGTGATACACTAATTTAGGTTGCATTTAAATTAAGACCCTATCCAAATATGTTGACAAGATAACCTAGACTCGAACAAAGAAACTCACTTGGTGG